>NC_045478.1:3163790-3502718 GCF_009650955.1 Corvus moneduloides
CTGACTGGCTGTGCCTGCCAAGAGTTTTCATGGAAAGGATGGCAGGAGCCACATTGTCCTGTCTGTGAGCGGTGGGTCCTTGTCACAGCTGTGGTGACAGCAGAGCCAGCGCTGCTTCTGCTGTGTGACTGTGCAGGGAGGAGCAGGGCAATCTGTTCTCTGAGCCTGGCAGGGTAACTCGATTCAGGAGTAACAAAGTCTTGGTCTTGCACAGACTTCCTGACAAGCCAGAATCTAATGGAGTGGCTGATACGTTGTAATTAAGAAATGCCCTGTATGAGACTGTTGGGTAATTGTGTCTCTTGCCGATGTAACCAGTTCTGAGGGTGCTGGGATGGCCAACCTGCAGCTTTTAAACTTGATACAGTCTCCTCAAATGCTTTAATGCCTTCTCCTGTGACCAAGATTCGTAAGCCTTGAATTTGAACTGTGTAGTCTGACTCAGAAGTACCTTGGGGTTTTCTTTGCTTTGCTTTAGAAGCAGCCAACCGCCTACTCCATATCGGTTGTGCTTTTTGCTTTTTCTCAGCTCAACAGAAAACCATCAAAGGAAGATTTTTCCTCGATTATCTCTCCAAACTGTGCATGTTTCAGGTGTGAGGAGTACAACAGTATTTGGCTCGGAGTGTTGGAGTTGTGACAGTAAAGCTGTCACTCTCATTGCCCTCCTGCCTCTGAGTTCTCAGCTGTAGCTGGGGTTGCTGACTGGCTGCCCTCACATTTTAGTTACGATTTGAGCTGCTGGGGTGCTTCTGAATTGAAAGGCATTTACTAAAGAGAAATCTCAGCTCATCAGTCTGTGGACTTGAGGTTTATTAATCCATCCATGGGTTAAAAATGTCACCTTTAACTCACGAACAATTCAAGCGTTTTAAGAACAGAGTTGGGAAGGGACTTTGAAAATGACAATCCTGAAAGAGTTGGTTTCATAGAATCACTGGATGGTTTTGGTTGGAGGTATCCTTAGACGCCATCTAGTTCCAATTCCCTGCAGTGGGCAGGGATGCCTCTTACTGGATCAGGCTGCTCATGGCCCCATCAAACCAGGCCTTGAACACTTTCAGGGATTTATAACACTTCCAGGGTTTATGAAGGAGCCATCAGCAGGAAGGCAGCTCGGTAGTTCACAGAGATGGTAGTTGAGGCATAACTGAAGGGATACAGCCTCTAAGATGATGCCTGGAATTTAAAACTTGCCCAGCCAAATGATTGCTGGATTCAAGGATTTCTGGTTCATTTTTAAATACCTTCAGTCCTTGCGAGGGATCAAACTTAAAGCAACCCAAGTATTCAGGGCAAGGCTTGATGCTCAAGTGCATGGTGCCTTTCAGTCAGAATTCTCTCCACTTCCAGTGCCTCACTGATGGTTTTGTGTCTCCCCAGGCGATGCTGAGGAGCAGCCAGCCCCTGACGGGCACCAACGGGCGGCGCTGCAAGGAGGACGAGAAGCTGATTAACGCCACGCTCCGCTCGGGCAGGCGCGGCTTCGTCATCGACACCCGGCCTTTGAATGTTGCCCAGCAGGCCAGGGCCAAGGGAGGGGGCTTTGAACAAGAAGTCCACTACCCCCAGTGGAGGAGAATTCACAAATATATTGAGAGGTGGGTGAAATCAGGCTCTCCCCTGAGCTGGGCTGTGTCGGGTTGCACTGGCAGAGCAGTGATACCTCCACAAAGTCCTTTCTCTTTTAAGAAGAGTTGTATATTCTGCTTCCTGGCAACAGGGTTGTGTTCCTTCTATGGCAAAACCAGGGTATGTGGATGATAAGGGGATTTTTGGTTTGGTTCCTTGTTCTGGGCAACCTGCTGCAGGTGTCAGCCATCAGGCATCATCCCCGTGCTGTTCCTTTTCCTGAGCATCTTTAGCCACACTCCAGCCTTCCTGTGTTCCCCTTTGCACAGGAAGGAGCAGGTACCTTGCCAGAAAACTTCTGCAGGGGAGGATTTGTTCTGTGGCTGTCACACTCCTCTTGTCCAGAGGATTTGGCCAGAGAAGCTGTGGCTGCCTCATCCCTGGAAGTGCTCAGGGCCAGGTTGGACAGGGCTTGGAGCAACCTGGGATAGTGGAAGGTGTCCCTGCCCATGGCAGGGGGTGGAACGGGATGAGCTTTAAAGTCCTTTCCAACCCAAACCATTCCATGATTCTGTGGTCCAGTACTTTTCACTGGACATCTAATATGCTTCAGTCATTTGCAGACCAGTTACTGAATCAAACAGACTAAAAGTCTTGCCTTGTTCAACCTCCCTTAAGCCTTAATTTTGGGGAATCCTTCTGCACAGACATGCAGTAATATTACTGGAGCTGTGGGCCAGCTCTTGAGGAGTTCAGTAAGGAATTTCCTGGCAAATACTTGAAGTGTTTAGTTTTGCTTCTAAAGATTTTATGTGAACTTAAATTTGTTGCTGATTATTTACAGCATCAGAGAGAGGAGAATGAATAAACACAATATACAAACCCTAAATAATCCATGTCCTCGTTCCTATGCTACTCCTTGTGCTTTCAACACTATTTTCCTTTCCCCAAAGGTTTAATATCCTGCAGGAGAGCTTCATCAAGCTGGTGGAAGCTTGCAATGACCAGTCACACAACATGGACCGCTGGCTCAGTAAACTGGAAGCTTCCAACTGGCTCACTCACATCAAGGAGCTGCTGACTGCAGCTTGTCTGGCTGCTCAGTGCATTGACAGGTAAATCTCCTGCAGAAAGTCTTGGGTTGCTCATTCACTGGTTACAGATTGCTCATTAAATACCTCTGGCAGCATCAATAACTGCCTGCCGTGATCTGGTTCACTTATACCCATGGAAGATTCTGTTTCCTCGTGGTGAAGGAATGTTCCTCCAATAAATCAGGAAGAGGGAGGAAACCTCAGCTAAGGAAAGGTTTTGGACCGTGTGGTTAAGGTATATTTCTGTGTCTGTTGGAGCCAAGCTAATTTAGAGAGTTTTATTGAAAGTTTGGGTTAAAATGGGCCCATCTGAAATGGTGTTTGATGGCCTGGGAAAGGGGACACAAGAGTTGTCGTTTTCTTTCTTTAAGAAGTCTTTTTTTTTTTTTTTTTTCTTTTCAGCTGCAAATTTCCAATACCACACCTCACTTCCAGAGGTTAAAACAATGTCATCTCCTTGTTTTCCCCAGAAACTGGTCCAGTGCTTTTACCCTCTTGTATTTTTATCCCCACAGCCCTTTCCAAGCAATCCTGCTCATCCCTTCTAAGTGCTTGTGACCTCTTTTAACCTGACATCTCTTTCACAAATGCTGCTGACTCAGCTGACTCGTGTTCAGACCTCAGAGGCAGTGCTTGCTGTCAGGTGCCAGGGTTTGTAAGGCCAGATGCAGCAATCTACATGGGTTTTATCTGTGGCTCTGGGTGGGAAAAGCCCATCCCAAAATTCAGGGAAAACCTGGCTTTTCATAGGAGCTGGGGAATGTGTTCTGCAGGCACACGAGCAGCTGAAATGCAGTCTCAGTGGTGAAACAGCAGTGCTGCATTAAAATGGGAGCTCTGTGCTTTTTGAAAGCTCTGCCAGTGCTGCTTTCATTACTGCCTGTGCCAGGAAAGGATTGCTCTGGATCAATAGTTTTATCTGGAATTCTTTCCTGCAAGCGTGTAATGGGAAAGATCAGTGACGAAATCCTTCTGGCTTGTTGGGACACTGGCTGATTTCATCATCTTTAACCTCAGCTTTGCTTTTTCTGTTTACCTGGAGCCATGGCAGGTCAGTTCCAGGTGCCTGACCTGCCTCACTCTGAGCCTGGAGGTCAGAGCTGGGCTGGCAAGGAAAGTTCTGTTGTATTTTCCATGGGGAGGGAATGGCTGGGACAGATCTTTCAGCATCTTAAGGGCCTGAAAGATGAAAGGGGAAAATAGTGTTAGAAAATTAGTGTAGGGAGGGAAGGTTTTGATTAAAGATTAGGGAGAAACTCTGTATTATAACAGTGGGGAGGCCCTGGCACAGGTTGCCCAGAGAAGCTGTGGCTGCCCCTGGACTCCTGGAAGTGTCCAAGGCCAGGCTGGACGGGGCTTGGAGCAACCTGGGCTAGTGGAAGGTGTCCCTGCCCACGGCAGGGGGTGGAATGGGATGAGTTGCACTTCCAAGCTGTAACTCAAAGGGTGCCAATCCCAAAGAGTGAGACCCACAAAGGAGATCTCACCGTGCACCTTCTGTCAGTGTGGGAAAGGGTCTGGATTTCCAGCATGCTCAGCAACTGAGCCTTAAGTGATGCAGAGCTCAAGTTACTGTTGGGGAGTATCCAGGTGAGATCCATGTGGGATGGGGCTGCAGTGGTGGTAAAGAGCCAGCAAAACCTCACCACTGTCAACACTGGTGTCCATGGGATGTAATGGCATCCACTGGGATGGGTTCTGCTCATTCACACTCTTATCCCTTCCCACCTTTTTGTTTCCCAGGGAAGGTGCTTCAGTGCTAGTCCATGGCAGCGAAGGAACTGATTCCACGCTCCAGGTCACTTCCCTGGCACAGATCATCCTGGATCCAAGGTGCAGGACCATCCGTGGCTTCGAGGCTCTTGTAGTGAGGGAGTGGCTGCAGGTAAGAAATACCCTGGACAGAACAACAGCTTGTTCCAGAGACACTGGGGTTGGGAAATAGCCTGAGGGGCAGCCAACAGGTTGGGCCTTGTTGCAGCCCTGCTGAGTGTGAGTGTCCTTTGTCCTAAAGAGCAGCATCATTACCTGAGTCATTTGTCCTTCTGGCGCTCCTGGGGCCTCTGCCTCTCATGGCAGGTTTTTTGATTTTGGGGCACTGCCTGTTTTGTGGGCTCAGGGGGAACATCTCTTATCAAGAATAGTTTGGGTTGGAAGGGACCTTAAAGCTCCTCTTGTTCCAACCCCCTGCCATGGGCTGGGACACTTTCCACTAGACCAGGTTTTGTCTTTTCCATCTCATTAGATAAAACTGTTCAGTCTAAACCACAAAACCTGAGTTGTGCTGTTTGTACCTTTGCAGTCTGGTCCTCCAGTGCACCCACCCCAGCTTGTTCCTGCTCACATTCTCTGATCAAACACAGCCTGAGAAAGGCAGGGAAAAAGGTCACAGAGTCACAGAACCATTTCAGCTGGAAAATACCTTCCAGGCTGTCAAGTCCAACAGCACTGCCAAGGCTACCACCAACCCATGTCCCCAAGTGCCACATCCACGTGGCTTTTAAATCCCTCCAGGGATGGGGACTCCACCACTGCAGCTGTGCCAGGGCTGGGCAGCCCTTTCTATGAAGAAATTCTTTCTAACATCCAATTTAAACCCCCACTGGTGCAACTTGAGGCTGTTTCCTCTCATCCTGTCCCTGTTCCCTGGGAGCAGAGCCCGACCTGCCCCTGGATGCCGCTTCCTGTCAGGGAGAGCCAGAAGATCCCCCCTGAGCCTCCTTTTCTCCAGGCTGAGCCCCTTTCCCAGCTCCCTCAGCCGCTCCTGGGACTCCAGCCCCTTCCCAGCTCCGTTCCCTTCCCTGGACATGCTCCAGCCCCTCAGTGTCCTTCTTCTTTTAGGAGGGGCCCAAAACTGAATCCCAGAATTGAGGTGCCCCAGCAGTGCCAGCAGAGGGATAATGGTTTCTAACAGCTTGTTCTGGCTGCCTGAGCAGCTGCATGGACAGAACTCACACTGAAGTGTTTTTTCCATGCGTCCTCACATCCCATTCCTCTGTATGTGTTGCTCTCCCTGATTCCCACCAGGCTGGCCACCCTTTCCAGCAGCGCTGTGCCCAGTCAGCCTATTCCAACAGCAAACAGAAGTGGGAGGCCCCGGTGTTCCTGCTCTTTTTGGAATGTGTGTGGCAGATCCATCGGCAGTTCCCCTGCTCCTTCGAATTCAACGAGCAGTTCCTCATCATGCTGTTTGAACACGCCTATGCTTCCCAGTTCGGGACTTTCCTGGGAAACAATGAAAATGAAAGGTTGGTGAGGACGCTTGACTTGAATCCTTTAAATGTTGGGCTGACTTGGACTAAAAGTCACGGAATCAAGGAATGATTTGGGTTGGAAGAAGCCTTAAAGATCATCTCGTTCCAACCGTCTGCTGTGGGCAGGGACACCTTGCATTATCCCAGGTTGCTCCAAACCCCATCCAGCCTGGCCAAAAATCTCCACCCATCACCAGTTTATTTAGTTTCTCACAAAGAAACTCCTCCATAAAAGAATAACCAGCTGGAGTTTGATGTGAGTCACAGCTGTGGGAAGCAGACTTGTCCATGCAGGCCTGGAGGAGGAGGAGGTCGAGGCAGGCAGAGGCCACAGCTGGGAATTCTGTCCCTCGCCTGTGAGGGAGGAACGTGACTCTGTAGCCTGGTGGTCCTGCCACCCCCAGGGGCAGCCCTGAGTGGGGCTGCTGGCTGTAGCAAACAGAGTGAAGGACTGGAACTTCCCACAGCTGCCAGGGAGGTTAAGACTCCTGTTTTGAGCTTGGCAGTTCTGCCCTCAGGACTCCTGGCTCCAGTAAGCCCATGGCTGATGGTCTGCTGCTGAACTGAGGACCACTGGACAGGAAAGGAAAAACAGAAGTGATACTCCAGAGAAGGAAGGCAATTTAAAGCTTCCTGTAAACCTCTCTGTCCTTAAAGTAATCTGGGCTTAGCAGAGACTCTGCTACCTTCTGCAGGGCTGCTGAACCAGTCATCTGCAAAACCAAGTTAGACTTGAAACCAATAAGCTGAAATTTGGAGGAGTATTGAATGTTACATGTAATAACCTGCCTGTCACATCTGGGCACATCAGCCTGGGAGCACAGACAGGGGTTGAAGTCTGATGTTTATCTTGTGCTGTCTGAAGCACTCGCAGGAGTGGTGAATCTGCTGCCTGGCTGGCAGTTCAATTTGCCAGTGCAGGCAGAATGAGGTTTGCTGCAATCTAAGGCACAGGGATCCCTGTAACTGCTGGAGGTGGGATTGCCCCAGGAAAACAGCAGTGCTTGCTCCATGTGCTCAGTTCCTTGCTGCCACCAGAGGGACCTGTCAGACGTGCCCGTTCCAGCAATGACACTCCTTTTATGTGCTCGAGAGTTCCATTGCCATCCTTCCCTGATGCTGCCCTGCCCCACTTCCAGCTCTACCTTAACACAGGAGCCTGATCCCTTTCCAAACCTGGCACTCAAAGCGTTGTGAGGAGGTGACTGATTCTTCACCTGGACAGCAGGCAGCCAGCTTACAAGTGTTATTTCCCCATCTTTTATTCAAAACTAATTGTAATCAGCCAGGTTGAGTAAATTGCTTTAGGTTTATGCCCTGTGCTACGATGGTGAAGGCATTAACCTGAATTATCTGGGGGAGTAGCACATAGAGAAACTCGTGGCTGTGTGGTTCTGACAAAAGGAGCCTTTACAGATCCAAGTGTATAAAACTGACTTGTTCCTGTGGGTTTCTTAGGGCTAAACTGAAGCTGCCTCAGAAGACCATGTCCCTGTGGTCCTGGGTGAACAGTCCTGAAGAGCTGAGCAGGTTCCAGAACCCTCTTTATGAGGCCAACAGCCTTGTCATCTGGCCCTCCGTGGCCCCACAGAGCCTGCAGCTCTGGGAAGGTGAGCCAGGTTTGCTTTCCCTGTTGCAGCCAGTATCTCTTTTGTGATTATTTGTCAGACTTCATTGCTGCCCATTCTGGAGAATCCATGTGCAGTGGGTTCCCTGCTGCAGGAGCTTTCCCCATCCCATGGGTGCTGAGGAGTTCATGACAGTGACACAAGCAGGCTGCCGTGGCTGGGTGGAGACTGAAAATGGAGTGGTCTGATAAGTACAGGAGGAAAAGAGAATGAACCCCCTTCATTTTCCTTTAATTATCTTGTTTAATAGGATGGTGAACTTGGAGAGGAGGGGGGGAAGCTCTTTAGGGGGGAGGGAGAGGGAAGGAAGTGTGAACTGTGTGCACACTGTAAGTCCTCTCTTACTTGAGAGCTGCTGGAATGTGAACAACCTTCATGAATTCCTCCTTGTTTCAAGAAACCCTTGTCACCTGGGTGTCTCTGGGCTTCCAGGTGTCTTCCTGCGGTGGAACAGGCCTTCCAGATTCCTGGAGGAAGCCGAAGAAGAAAGGATCAACATCATCAAGTACAACAAGGAACTGCAGGCCAAGGTGAACGCGCTGAGGCGGCAGCTGGCGGAGTTGGAGACGGGTGAGGAGATGCAGGAGGAGCCCTGAGCTGGGCTTTGCCTCAGGCCTTTGCTTTCCAGCCCCCTTTACGTCGAGGAAGAAACGTGGAAAGTGCATGTTCTGCTGAGCCCTTGGGTACAGCTGACCCTCCCACTGCTGAGCCCTTCACTCCACAAACCTCCCTGCTTTTTGGGGAGGGGTTTTTGTTTTGTTTACAGAAGACACAGCTGGGCACAATGTCCCCTCTTGGCAGCTTTTCTGTCTCACAGTTGGGTACAGTGTCAGCAGGAGCTGGAACTTGTTACCTCCAACTGTGTGGATGACCAGGATGGGCCAAGAGACAGGATGTCTCCAATTTATTTTGGACTTTTTCTGGTTTTGTTGAACACTCACAGGATTCAAATAGAGAGTTCTGTATAGATAAGGTAAAGGCATTTTGTCTGGAAGCACCTTTTCTCTCCTACAGTTGGTAAGGCAGCTTAGTTCTTTAATTTCCTAGGAAAACTAGAAATTGTTAAAATCAAATTACAGGTTCTGCCAGTCTACACAACACTCTCAGTAGCCTTCACATCTCACACTTGGGGTTTTGTGTTCAGCATTGGCTTGGGGGCAGGAAGTTAAGTACCAAACCAGAGCAAGACATTTCAGTGCAATACAGAATTGAAGTAGGGATTCTGCTGCTAATGTTTAAGCCATGACCTTCAGGTGGAATTGTCCCTCGTGGGCAAGGATCTCCTAAGGAATAACAAACTTTTTTTATTCTGCCTGGAAAACAAAAAGGTTTAGTAGTTGGTGGGGGTGTCCAATTGCAGAACAGGGCTCAGAGCTGTCCTTTAAACCAGAGCCAAGCTGCCTTCTTGGGAATTCCAACCCTCCTGGCTGGGTTTGGACACCTGGCCAGCTTCACAGCATTGCCAGGGTGCAAGAGCAGCACTTCATTCACAGCTCAACAAAACACTTTCGTTGCACCTGATGTGCTTTTCCCTCTTGTGCTCTTATGCCCATGTTGTGAAACCTCAAAAGCAGCAGCTGGAAGTTCAGGTGACCTCACAGATCTGCTGCAGATGAAGGGGCCATCACACTACAAAAAATATTAAGAGTTTAGATGATTTGTAGCTGCTAAAACTGCATAAAGACTTTAGGGATAAGCTTTTTCCCATTTAACTTTGTATTTTGTAGCTTCTCTTTCTGTTTCTGTGGCTTCAATCTGCTTTTTATAAAATCAGAGTTCTCTCTAGTGATTTTTTTTCCTTCTTTAAAAAGACAGGTAGGAGTAGGTCCGAAATACTCAGAGGCATTTTTTTTTAGCTTGATTCCATGGGTAGCTGTACAGGATTGGGAAAAATTGAATTAACAGCAGCACATGTGGCTGGGATTATCTTGAAAAGAGCTTCCTTTTAGCCTGGTTCTGCTGGAACAAGCAGAGCTACAGTAGGTCAGTGGTGTGATCCTTCTGGAAAGTGTTCAGCTTCCAAGTTCAGGGAATGAAGCTGCCTTTATTTAAAAGCCACTTCACACCAATTTGTGTGAAAATGCAGGATCTGCACTTGTAGAAGTAGCTGGGGAGGAACCTGCAAAAATCATGTAGCCATTAAGTATAGCGTAAGAAAATTCTATCATCAAGAAAATGATATAAAATTATGTGATAGTGGTCAAGTGCTACCTTAATACCTCTTCAGTCCTTATTTCCTTAATTATTTCCTTCTTGCCTAAGCTAAACTTAGCCCTGAAGTCCTTTGGCTTAAAAAGTAACAAGATCCCTTTTAAACCATTGCTTGCTTAAGGCAGAAGAGTGATTTCCCCCTGCTTGCAATGCCAATTTCTTTTTAGGTTTGGAGCCTTGTTCCCTAAATCCAGTCTGACACAGGGAATGCTGCTCAGGGTGGCTGGGAATCTGCTCTGCATGACAGGGGAGGCACAACTGGGCTGTTCCCTCCTCCAAATCCAGAGATTCCTCTGGGTATGTTGCTCATACAAGCCCTTAAAATGATTGTTCACCCGTTGAAATGATGTCTTTGGGATCTGCACCTGCCTGGGTGGTGTTTCCCTACCCCATTCAGAATTTCTCCATCTGAAATCCATTATCTCCAGCCAGATGGGAAGGATTCAGAAGGCGCTATTTTCCCTGTAATAGACTACACATAAAACACTCCTAAAGGTTATGCAATTCCCTAACACAGTAATTATAGATTGAGCTAAATAATAGAGAAGCAGAGAGGGTTTTTTTGGATCTAATTGCCTGGCTGCTCCAGCCTCTCCTGCAAACTGCAGGCATCCGAGGAAATTGGGAAACCAGTTGTGCCAGCCAACAAAAGGCAGCACATTCCCTCTGAGCTGGCATCAATTTCAGCCTCCGCTTGTGTTGAATCCGCACCCAAGCGCTGTGTGTGCCTTGGGAATGTGGATTCCAGCCTTCCTGTGGCAGTTTATTCCACAATTCTGGGGCTGGGCAGCACCTTGTCCCTGCACAGCTTCTGTGGCACAGGCCTGGGAGGGCTGGCAGGAGACGGAGTGGGGATGGGTGGTGGTGTAGGCTCTCCTGGGAGAGGACACATCCCAGAGCTCTCCTGCCAGGCTGCTCCCATGTTCCCACTGGACTTTCCCATTCCCAGTGCTTCCCAGGCTCCAGACTCACAGCAGAACACTCCCATGCTTTGCTTTGCTGCTTGCCTCTCCCCTATTTAATCACATATTTAATATCACTGATGGGTTTGCTCCTCTCAGAGGGGGATCCCTGCCCCGTGACACCCTTTTTGCAGATTCCCTGTGTCTTCCTGAGCTGTGGCAGTGCCCAGCTCTGGCTCCTCCCTGTGCCACTGCCTTACGCCCTCACTGCCACCCCACTCCTGCTCTTTTGCACACAATTTGTGGTACAAGCTGGACATTGAAAGCCCCATCTCCCAAGTTTTCGGGGCAATCCACAAGGACACTCTGCCATTTACCAAAAAAAAAAAAAAAAAAAAGAAGGGAAAAGGAACTAACTTGCACAGTTTTCATAAGGGAAATACGAAATATGTACCTTCACTATTTTGATTGTATTGATTAACTCTTGAATGTGGCGCTGGTTTTGACGTGCGCTTTTGTCCCTGTTGCATAGGATCCAATTTCAAGTTGCACTGTACAGCGTTCTTGGTGTCTCCTGTGCGCTTTGCTAAAGCCTCAGGCAGTGCTGTCGTTGTGTGAGGGGTGAAGTGTCTGCCAGCACTGCCTGTGTTTGTCACAGCAGCACTGTGTGACGTGTGCTGTGTGTCTGTTCACTCCTGCCAGCTCAAGTGACGAGCGCGCTGCTGTCCCAACATCTGGAACTGCTCTTTGGACTTGGCTGCTGCGTCAGTCTTGATTTTTTTCCTGTACACTTTGAAATGGCAGGGCTGAGAGTTGTGTGCTGGTGTTAGGTAATTGCTGTCTGTGTACAGAATCCCAGCTGCTGCGGCGTGGAATTTACTGCAACAAGAAGAAAAAAAAAAAGTAACAAAGCTGAGGAAAAAGAAGATGATGGCTCAAGGTTCAGCCATTTGGGGGAGCAAAACAGATACAAAGTGGCTGTAAACTTTGCTGTAGATATGTTGAGACAATAGTAGATGTGTCTGTTTAAATTAAAACCTTGAAGACTAAAAAGTTCTTTAATTACACTGCTGAATCTTCTTTATTAGTGTGGCCTTCCCTTCCCACAGGAGCGGTGTGGGTGGGTGTGACTTGGATGAAGCTTTTGATTGAAGTTTTAGCTCTTTTCAGCTCAATTGTGCTTTATTTTACAGCTGAACAGGCCCTGTGGTGGTAGAAAAGGGGTAAAAGGAGAAGGGTGAGACCCTGAGGCTGGGAGGGGCTTGCAGAGCTCTGCGCTCACAGTTTTGGTCCTTGGACAGCAGCTCTCCACATGATGGATTAACAGTTTGATTATCCAAGGTTTTATACTGGTATTGATCTTTTTACCCTTGTATTGATCTCCCCAAAGGAAGAAGGGCAGGGGTGTTCACAGGGGAGGTGTTTGGAGTGAAGCAAAGAAGGTGGATGCTGATAGGACAAGGGGAAGTGAGTGGTTTTAAACAAAACCAGGAGACCTTTAGATGAGATACTAAGAATAAATTCTTCCCTGTGAGGGTGGGGAGGCCCTGGCACAGGGTGCCCAGAGAAGCTGTGGCTGCCCCTGGATCCCTGGAAGTGTCCAAGGCCAGGCTGGACAGGGCTTGGAGCAGCCTGGCATAGTGGAAGGTGTCCCTGCCCATGGCAGGGGTTGGAATGAGATGATCTTCAAGGTCCCTTCCAACCCAACCCATCCTGTGACTGAAGTCCGTCAGTGATTGGGGTTACAGTTACCTGTTGGTTTTAGGGCAGGGGGTGCCCTAAAATTGGTGCCAGGGGAAGGAACGCAAAAACCACAAACAGCTCCTGGGAAATGGAGGCTGGGAACTGTGGGAACTCCTGGATCTCTCCTGGCTGGTGAGTCAGGAGGCTGGGAACTCCTGGGCCGTCTGTTTCCCTGTGGCATCACTGTGGTCTCTGCAGCTCCTGGGGAAGGTGATGAGTTTTTGTGGCTTTCGGGGTTTGAGCAGATGGAGACTGGGGCTGTTTGTGCTGCCCTGCAGCCTGTGCAGCCCAGGAGATAATAACACAGGGACGGGTGCTGAAGGTTTTGATGTACAAAGATTGATACTCAGCCACTATTTGTGCAAAAAGTCCCAGCTGAAACAGAGTAGGTCTGTTTTAAAATATTCTCAGCAGTGATCAGGCAGTCTGATTTGGGTTAGACTTTATTTTTGGAGGGGAGGGAGAAAATAACTAAAGAATCATAGAACAGTTTGGGTTGGAAGGGACCTTAAAGCTCATCCAGTTTGGACACCTCCCACTATCCCAGGCTGCTTCAAGCCCATCCAACCTAGCCTTGGGCACTTCCAGGGATGGAAAATCCATCTGAACAAGTGTTGAAATTTTTCTTTAACCTTTTTTTGAGTCTGTTGGATTTTTCTCTTGGAGCTCCCAAGTGTTTTTGCTTAGTGCCACCATAGGAGTCTCTTCCATGCTGCCTGGTTTTGCCCTGAACAGTGAGAGAGGAAACAATGAGGAGGAATTCCTGTTGCACTGGATGTAACTGGGGATGCTGGGCTGTGCTGGGCTGCTCACAGCCTCCCCTGCTGTGCAAATGTCACCACAAGCCCCTGGCATTTGTCTTTCAGAGCTCTGATTCTCTCTTGGGAGGGTGTTGCTGATGGCTCTGGATGCTTTATCTGATGCTGCAGGTCAGCTCATGGAGGGTTTTGCTCTTAAAGCTCCAAATCTTCTCCCTCAGGATCTTAAAATCCTGGCAGACATCCTGGGCACTGCACAGATGTAGTTACACCGCTAAAAACAGTGCAGTTGCTAAAATGAGGTTTCGTACAGTTAGTTGTAACCATTTACATGACCAGTTTGCACATCCCAGTTGGTACTGGTCCCACAGAGGGGACGATTTCAGGGCTGAAAGGTGTAGCCTGTGGTCGCTGTGTGAAGGAAAAAGGCTCTTTTGGCAAGTGGCTCATTCAAAGGTTCAAGAAAGAAAGGAAATCTGCTTCCTGCTGCTCTTTCCTGTCATGGAAAACATTTGTTGGGATGCCCCAGCAAGGTAAGTGCAGCATTTCTACAGGGAATTTTCTGGGTTTGGCTTTTAAGTCCTTGGTGGTATGAAATAAAACTTTGTGGCAGGAGTTAGGGGCTGTTTCAGAGTTTATTTGGGGCTTTTTGGAGCAGAGAACTGCTTGCCTTCAAGTCTGTACTGTGCTCCATCTCATCCCATCCATTTCTTGGGGTTCAGCTTGAACACTTCCAGGGATGGGGCAGACTTCCATCAGTTATTTTGGTGACAAAGCAGCACTTTGTACTACAGTGGGGTAAAGACAGGGCTCTGATTTCTACATTTCCCTCAGTCAGGGAATGAAAAAACCCCACAAACCTGTGCCTTACTGGGAAAAAGATTTTCTTCCAGAGATCCTGAAAGGGACACTTGTGCAATATCAAGCCCATGGAATGTCCTGGCTGCGCTGCCAGCAGTTGGCAATGCTGTCATTTCACAATGGGGAAGGTTGTGGCAATCCTGCATTAAAATTCTGTTCTGCTCTTCCCCACCTCTTTCTCCTCCTCACTTGTCCTGGTCCAGCTGTTTGTGATTCCACGTGGCACCAGGGATTGGAGAACTGTATGGAAAAGTGGCACAGCCAGGAGGGAAGAGCCCTGCAGGCTGAGTCAGCAGCTGGGGTGTTAAACGTGGCATCGATGCTTTGAGTAAATTAAGTCACAGGGAGGATTTGTAAAATGAAAACCCACATGGAGCTGCTGGAGCAAGTCCAGAGGAGGCCACGGAGCTGCTCCGAGGGCTGGAGCCGGGCTGGAACCAGACTGGGAGAGCTGGGGGTGTTCACCCAGAGAGGAGAAGGATCCAGGAAGGCCTCAGAGCCCCTTCCAGTGCTTAAAGGGGCTCCAGGAGAGCTGGAGAGGGACTTGGGACAAAGGATAGAGGGACAGGACACAGAAAATGGCTTCCCACTGCCAGAGGGCAGGGATAGATGGGATATTGGAAAGGAATTCTTGGCTCTGAGGATGGAGAGGCCGTGGCACATGGTGCCCAGAGAGACTGTGAGCTCAAAGAGGAAGAGGAGAGCAGGCACACCTCGACCCTTGGCACTGCCACGTTACAGGAACCCTGCACTGACATCTCTGGGATTGTCAGAGGGACCAAAGGCAGCTGCTCTGCACCAATCCCACACCGTGGGCAGAGCCTTGTCCCCTGCAGAGCAGGGAACCAAAGGGACAGCACATCCCTGATGTGTCTCCAGGTGTCCTGAAAGGCTGGGAAGAGCTCCTTGCCCTGAGCTCCCCAGGCACGGTGGGTGGTGAAGGTTTGCAGGTTCAGCAGGGCAGAGGGCAGAAGAGGAGACCACAAAAGCCCTGTGTGTGGGAGGGAGATTGAGCCTGAGGCTCTGGGCGAGGCTGCTGCAGAAAGCTTTGAAGGAGCAGCACTTCTGGATGTGGATCCATGGCAAGAGAGAGGAAGGAGGCAGAGGTGGAGAGTGGGGAGAGTGACAAGAACACTCATGGAGCCCCTGGAGCGATGGTGCCGTGCTGCCTGTGAGAGGAAAGATATTGGAACATCTTCTGCTCTCTTCCCCTTATTTGTGTCTCCAGTATTCCCCCATTAGTCTGTTTCTGAACCTCAGCCTGGCTTGTCATGTTTGCAGTCCCTTGGACATGGATTTATGTTTAAAAAATACCCCAAATCAGACAACAAACCAACCCACAAACCCTTAAAATCCAGAGAACATGAAAAATACGGAACATACAAACTCCTCAGTAGCCTGTAACCCTCCCTCTCTCCCTGGAGCACATTTGGGGGCATCTGTTGACATGCAGGGAGATCCTGTGAGCAGGATTGGAACAGGCTGCCCAAGGAAGCCGTGGAACTGTTATCCTTAGAAGTATTCCAAAGGTGTGTGGATGTGGCACTTGGGGACGTGGTTTAGTGGTGGATTTGGCAGTGCTGGGGAATGGTTGGACTTGGTGATTTCAGAGGGCTTTCCCAACTTAAATAATTTGAGGACACACACAGGTGGGGACTGTCACAGAATCATAGAATGCTTTGGGTGGAAGGGACAATAAAGATCATCTCATTCCACCCCCTGCCGTGGGCAGGGACACCTTCCACTCTCCCAGGTTGCTCCAAGCCCCCTCCAGCCCGACCCGGTGAGTTACAGGTCTGTGCTGCCCACAGAGAAAGACACCCAAGGTGTCTTTGCTGCCCGCAGGGGTGTTCATGGGGGGAGTGTCGGTCTCAGCTGTTGTTGGAATGGCACCTGCACACTGCTCAGATGCCATCATCCTCCTGGGATGGAGTTTTCCCCCCTTTAGGATTTTCTGCCTTCCCACGTTGACGTTTTCCCTCTTGTCCCCTTGAGCTGCTGCCTATCACATCCCGACAATCCAGCCTCTGTCCTCAGTTTCACCTTTCTTATCTTGCAGGGCTCTGTGCTGTTTCTCACAAGCTGGCAGCCTCCTCGGCTCAGGGAGGAGGGTTTTCCAGCTGGGCTGTATCTATCTGGGAGGCCTTGGATTGCAGCTGAACCTGGAGGATCAGGCAGTTCAGGGCCAGCTTTGCTGGATGTCCCATTTTGCGCCAGTTTAGTGCTCCAGGTGCTTGGCTTGGTCCTGGGGGAGGGAACTGGGTTATGGAACCACTCCTGCTTCCCTGTCAGTCTGGGGCATCTGCCATCCTGGTGTGGTCCAGGTCTGGGAGAGAGCTTTACTTTGTGTCCAGGGAAAGGAATGGAGCTGGGAAGGGGCTGGAGCAGCAGGAGTGGCTGAGGGAGCTGGGAAAGGGGCTCAGCCTGGAGAAAAGGAGGCTCAGGGGGGACCTTGTGGCTCTGCACAACTCCCTGACAGGAGGGGGCAGCCAGGGGTGTCGGGTTCTGCTCCCAGGGAACAGGGGCAGGATGAGAGGAAACGGCCTCAGGCTGTGCCAAGGGAGGGTCAGGTTGGACATCAGGAGGAATTTTTTCATGGAAAGGGTGGTCAGGCCTTGGCAGGGGCTGCCCAGGGAGGTATTCGAGTCCCCATCCCTGGAGGTGTCCAAGGAATGACTGGAGGTGGCACTCAGTGCTCTGGGCTGGTGGCAAGGTGGGGATTGGTCACAGGTTGGACTCGATGATCCTGGATGTCTTTTCCAGCCTAAATAATTCTGTGATTTACATTGAGTCAAGCGATCAGATACAGTAAATCCACCAGTGCTCCATGCACTGCCCTTCCTGAGCAGAAAAATCCCTTTTGCCCAACTGCACGTCTCTGTCAGGGTTCTGGGAACAACAGGAACTTTTCTTTTTCCCTCTGCAAAATTCCAGGAGAGCTCTGTTTGCCCTCCCTGCAAGGCTGGATCCACAGTGCCCTTGTAAGAGCAGCCATGGAGCCTTGCTGGAGGCTCTTCCTTTCCTTCTGTTTGATGCAGACCCCTCAGCCTGGAGCAGGGATTGCTGAGATCATGATACGAGGGAGGCCTAAGGATGGGTAAGGCTGGAAAGGACCATGGAAATCATTTCACTGTAAGAAATTGTTCCCTGTGAGGGTGGGGAGGCCCTGGCCCAGGGTGCCCAGAGAAGCTGTGGCTGCCCCACAGTCCCTGGAAGTGTCCAAGGCCAGGTTGGACGGGGCTTGGAGCAGCCTGGGCTAGTGGAAGATGTCCCTGCCCGTGGCAGGCGGTTGGAACAAGATGATCCTTAAGGTCCATTCCAACCCAAACCATTCCCTGATTCCATGTAGTCCAACCTGGCTGCGGGTGGCTTTGAGACACCACCTGGGATTTGATGGCCCTTTAATTTGACCCTTCTTTGGAAGCTCCTGCTCAGTCTGTAGCAGAGGGATCAATTCTGCTGACGCTCCCACAGCTTTGCCTCCTCAGGAACTTTAAATGCGTTTTTTTTTCCAGGCTCTGCAGTGCAACAAGAGGGTTCTTTGTGTTTCTTTTCCTCCTGGAGCTTTCCCTCTTTTTCAAGAGAGACATCTGCTCTGGTCAATGGTAATTAACAGGCCTTTCAAACTCAATTAGGCACTCGAGAGCCGGGAGCTGTGAGCTCTCAGCTTCCCCAGCCAGCAAAGGATTTTCCCCTCTGCAGCTCCTGTAATACCACGATTTTCCAAGATTTCCACATTTTGCCAGCTGAGCTTTTAATAACTGGCCATTTGTTAGTGTCTGGAATCCTTGGGAATAATGACCAGTCCTGCTTTGCTTGCTCTCTGAACAATTTCATTCAGCACTTTTTAAGAGGGAGAAAAATAAAACCAAAGGGAAAAAATACCAGCGTCTGCCCCAACCCTGAACTGACTCGAATCTCAGACCCACAACAAATGCCAGGGGTGTTGTTTTGTTTTTGTTTTTTTTGCAGGCTTGACAACAAAACCATTCCATGACAACAAAACCCGAGTGTGTTTCCCCTTTGTGGAGGTGCATCTCAGGGCACTCAGGGCAGAAGGGTTTTTGTAGCGTCTGCTCCTGGCCCGGAGCTGTGCCCGTGTCCTGCCGAGCCGGGCGGCAGGGATGTGATTAATCGCTGTCAGAGGCGGTTGGCTCTGCCTCTGATCTCCAAGGCCAGGGAGATCTCTGTGTGTGCACTGCAGAGCTGGATTTTACTTAGCAGAGCTCTGGGAAAGGTTTTCCCCTCTCAGGAAATTGCTTTAACGTTCATCTTTGTCCTGAATGAAAATGATGACCTAAATATATCTATTTTTTTTGGTATGACATTTTTTTCTCCTTGATTTAGTTAAACCCCTCGGAGTGTTTCCTGTGCCTTTAACAACAGCATTTTAATATTTCAGGATTCCTTTTTGGGCTGCTGAGCTAAAGGTTCCAGCTCACTGAGCTGTGTGCTCACAGGGGCCTGGGATACTTTACGTGTCACATTTTCATGCTCTGGGCTCCTTCCCAAGAGCGTCCAGGGGACACTGAGCTGAGCTGGCTTCATGTAGGTGTGTAAGGAGGATCAGGGTGGTCAGAGCAAAGGCACCAGCACCTCCATGCTTGGTCTCCAGCATCCATAATCCATGGATATTAAAGGACAGAATGTAGGGAATGGGATCAGAGCAGCCTGGTCTGGTGGGAGGTGTCCCTGCTCATGAGATGAGCTTTAAGGTCCTTCCCAACCCAAACCATTCTAGGATTCCAGGGATTTCCTGCACTCCAGCCATTTCTGATTTGGATTTCAGACAGAATTATTTAGGCAAACCCCCCCCTTTTTGTCCCCAAGGACAATTTTTTCTTTGCTGAGTTTGCTCTTTTTGCGGATGGAAAATTCCCAGCCCACCTGAGTTGGCAAGGTCTGGTTTTCAGCTAAAGCAGATGCTGATATATGTTTATATCCTGCTCCAACAAAAAGCTGTGGATAAATCTGGAGCTGAAGGCAGGAGGAAGTTCCCTTCCCCTTTCCAACAGTCCTCATGTTGCCAGTGTGAGGAGTGGAAAAATGTCAATTACAGTTCAGTCTGCAGGAATATGACAGCAAAAATTAATGAAATACAATTCCAACTCTCTCACCTGTCCTACAGGGCACTTCCCTGTAAATTCAGGAAGAATTTCTTCATGGAAAGGGTGGTCAGGCATTGGAAGGGGCTGCCCAGGGAGGTGGTGGAGTCCCCATCTCCGGAGGTGCCCAAGGAATGACTTGACATGGCACTCAGTGCTCTGGTCTGGGTGACGAGGTGGGGACTGGTCACAGGTTGGACTTGATGGTCTCAAAGGTCTTTTCCAACCTTAATGATTTGATGAAATGAAGAAAGATCCAGAAAAGTTGGCCCCTAGCACCCACTGCCTGAGAAATGTCACGTGAGAAGGAGTAAATAACCTGCCTTTGCTTCAAGCAGGAGTTTAAGAGCAAAGTCTGTAGCCTCATCACACTAAATTACAGCGATTATCAAATATCACTGGATGGAAAATGGAATTCTCCAAAGCCTTTGCCTCTCCCTGGCTCGTAACATGATGCCTTATTCCCCTCCAGCAAAGGCAAGGAATTCTTAAGTTGATTTTTCAGTCCTTCTGTGACTGCTCCACTCCTGCACAGCTGGGAGAGGCTGGAGAGGCTGTGGGAAAGGTGCTGCCTGTTCCTGGAAGCTCCCAGAAGTTGATAAATGACTTTACAGCTGTGGTAGCAGCTCTGTTTTGCACAGGTGGGCAGTTTAGATTTCATTTTAAATGCATCTCAACTTCTCTGCCCTGATGTTTTCCCCCGAGGTCTTCTGCCAAAAGTCAGCTTTATTTTAGTGTGAGTTTTGAGGTTAATTGAACAAAGCACTTGGGAGATGAGAGGTTTAGGTCTGTGAGACCTCGCAGAGTTCATGGAATGCATGGATATGTTTTTAGCAGGCTTTTCTCAGGTTGGGTCATTACACTCTTCAAGCCCGATGAAATCCAGTGTTTCCCTGGAACATTAGGAATTACAGACTTCCAGTACCTAAAGGGGACTCCACAGAAGGCTGGAGAGGGACTTTACAAGGGCATGGAGAGATGGGACAAGGGGGAATGGCCTTAAAATGAAAGAAGGGAGATGTAGATGAGATACTGAGGGGGAAACTCTGGGATGTGAGGGTGGCGAGGCCCTGGCACAGGGTGCCCAGAGAAGCTGTGGCTGCCCCTGGATCCCTGGAGTGTCCAAGGCCAGGTTGAACAGGGCTTGGAGCAGCCTGGGATAGTAGAAGGTGTCCCTGCCCGTGGCAGGGGGTGGAACTGGATGGGTTTTAAGGTCTTTTCAAACCCAAACCATTCCGTGATTCCCCACTGAGCAGTTGTGTCTCTATTCCACATCTCCCAAGTCCCACATTTCACAGGGACTGAGCCCCTGACAGGGAAGATTTGTGTGACATTATCAGATGAAAACCTGAGTCCTCTTCATAAACTATTTATTCTCCAAAGTCTTGCTAACAAATGTGCTCAGTAAAGAGAGTTGGCAAAAGGGTTTTTCACTGGTCACAGGGTTTTCCTTCTCCGCCTTGCTCCTGGCAGACAACAACCCCAGTGAATGGCACCTCCATTTCCCAGTGAACTCTTTTCTGAGTATTCAGTGTTTCAAGGCTGATTCCTGGTGTTCTACAGGTTTCCACCTCTTGGGCAGATGGAGGTGAATCACAGAATATCCCACAAGGACCACTGAAGTCCAATTCCAAAGGAGGGCGGTGATCTTCCATTGTTCTTTGTGGTGTGCGATAAACTTGGTGTGAGGCTTTCTCTGGATTTTTAAATGGTTGGGTTTTCACGGAGTACATCCCTTATCCCATATTTTGCAACATCAGCTCACCTCGGAGCCCTGAATGGGCTGGTTTCCACATGGGTTTGTGTTGTTCAGAAGACCTCTGGAAAAGCAGGCCACGATTTATTGGACAGGGAAGGCTTGCAGTGAGAGAACCCTCTTCTGCCTGCCTGAGAGTGTTTGATGTGCTGCTCCTGCTTCATCTGGTAACTCATTGTAGTGGTTTGGTCCAAAATACTCACTACTGTTTACCTTCTGTGAGATAAGAATTAGGAGAAAGCAAAGCAGGCACAAAACTTAAAAGAATATAAAGAAGTTTATTAACAGACCTAAAAGAAAGAAAAAAAAATCAGACCACACCTTTGGAACTCTTCTCCTCCCCCCACCTTTCTCCCTTCTCCCACTGACAACGTAAAAAGACAACCCTTGAGATGTTCAGTCAGTTTACCACTTCCATAATAACCTTGTTCAGTTCACTTAGGGAGAGGAGTCTCTCTTGCTCATGCTGTGGAGACATCTCCACAAGAAATTCTCTCATGGCTTCAGTATCACAGTGAGACAGCCGCCCGGGTTGGTTCTCTGCTCGCATGTGAGTGTCCCCTCCCACGACTTACGGCTTTTCCCACAACTGCTTTCGAGGGTCCAATCTTGAGCTACTGGAGCACCATTTTAAGGTTGAGTTGTTCAAAAACAAAAGGTTCTCTTCACCCATCTCTGGGAGCATCTTCATCTCTAGGAATAGAGGTCCTCCCCCTTCCCTGGGAGCAAAAGGGTCCTCCTCATCTTCATCTCTAGGACTGTCTCTGGGAGCATCTCTAGGAACAGAGGGCTTCTCCTTCCAATTTGGAGCAAGAGTCTGTAGATACAAAAAGGCTGCTAGCAAGGATTTTCTTGCTATTTTCCAAGTCCGTGAGAGACTTTTCTCTCAGGCAGAAGAGGTAGCAGGGAATGTAAACAACCAAGCCACCTGCAACCTTGAAAAGTCTTGTTTATGGTATAGTAGAAAAATATTTTGACAATGGATGTTTTAGGATTTTAGCCAATCACCCCCAAGGGGTGGCTGATCCTTTGTCCAATTAGACTATGAAGAAAAAAGTCTATAAAGAGTTTGCTAAATAATTAAATAAATCAACCTTGCTGCACAATTCCTGCCTGCTGGATCTTCTCTCCTCCTCCTCCCTATGGCTGCGGGACATGGTGATATACCCTAGGAACCAGGACTGTGGTAATAAGAGTCCTCATCACTTCCATCTCTCCCTGTTCAAACTTCTCATCAAATTACAGCTGCTTCAGCATTTGCTTATTCCAGCACAGGTGCTGTCGCTCACAAGTACAGTTTGAACACTCCACCCCCCATGCTTTCATGAAATTACAATGGGTACTCTGATGTATCATAGCCCATCACCACCATAGCTTTACAACAGAATTTCAGCTTCTAAGCATCCCCTCTTTCTCCTCCCTCAGGGTTTCAGCTCTTCCTTCTTTACTTAATATCAGCAGGCTTCATCTGTTCTGGAGGAAACTTACAGGACTAAAAGGGTTAATCTCACCCGGGCCTTGCAGCTGGAATGTCGATTATCGCTGTTGGTCCCATGATCTTTGCCGGGCAGCGGGGCAGCTTCAGCTGAATCTTCAGCTGCACTGTAGATGGGGGGGTGTAGAGCCAGGCCGCGCCGTCTGTACGTAACAGGGTTGGGGGAGTCTGCGGGTGGAACAGGGCCCATTGGCTCCAGGATGGCTGTGGCCCGGCCCAGGGCCCACTGGGCCCAGTACGGGCCCAGCCCAGTTACCTGTCCCAAGGCCGGAAGCAAGAGAGCTTTCCCAGGGTTTGTCCATTCTTAAATGTGGACCACAGAGGCGTGTCAAAATTTTTAAGTGGCTTAAAAAATTGTCAATATTCAAGCTAGCCAGTTGATAGGTTCTGTCAAGTCATAGAGGAAGCTGTAAGCACCTCTTTGCAAGAAAATCAGTTCTGGAGCTATGCTAACCCATGACACTCATCCTTGTCATTAGCTGCACTAATTATGCATCTTCTTTCCACAGCCTGCTTGAAATGAATCCCTGTGCAGGAAACTTGCATTGTCAGGGCCAGTAAGGAAGGAGGAAAAATGGATTCTGTTGACACTCCAGACACTGTTAATGAACCCAGTTCTGCACAAGCAGCTGCTGAGGGTTTCTAACATTTCCCTTCTGCCTTTGTTTCTGTTATGGCGGAAGGTTTTCGGCCTTTTATGACCAAGCTGTGAAGGGCAGAAAGATTCCTTGGGTTGTTTCTGCTCAGAGACTTCCATGTAGTTTTCCCAATGTGCTATAGGAGCTCCGCTGGAAAACTGGGAAATCATCACAGACTGGTTTGGGTTGAAAGCTCATCCAGTTCCAGCCCATGGGCAGGGACACATTCCTGGTTGCTCAGAGCTCCATCCAACCTGGCCTTTTCAGCGAAAGAGAAATGGAAGTAATTTTAAATTACAGCACAGCCCCTTGTGAGCTCGATGCATCCACTCCGAGGTGTGAAATCCCTGCTTAGGAGCAAGGGATAACTGCTGTGTTTTCTTTAGCAGCATCAGGGCCTCTCTGCAGGCAGATGTTCGTGAAGGGTAAGACCCCGGGCCTGATTTTTTCCTGAAAAATCCCTCCTTTCCCCCACTGATCTCAAATCATTGTTGTATTTGTGATGCATCCTTCATCCATTCTGTTTGCTGAGATGTGAGGCTGCAAGGCAGTGGATGAATGGGTAATATAGGAAAGCCTTCAGGGAACAAAGGAAGCTTTTTCCTTCCCCAAAACAACAATATATCTGTCTGGGGTCTAGGAGTTCCTCCTGGCTGGTTGCACTGCAGGCTAGGGCTTCTTGAGGATTGTGTAACCCTCAGAACTTTTATCAGTGACTTTTTGTACATTCCCAGGATAAACAACTCATTATTTTATGTCTGTATTGGAGAGGCAACAAGCAAAGGGGAGAAATTGAGGTGCTAAACCTGAAGAGAGGAGGTTTGTGAGCCTCTCTCTCTGCCCTGAGACAGGATCCACTCAACACCCATCTCTGCTGGTGGTTCTTACCTAACCCACTCTTAAATCTCTCAGCAGCACTAACTTCTCCCTCCCCAAGTGATCTTTTCCAGCTAAACGTTTGTCCTAAGGACTGATCCTGCTACTATTGGAGCACATGCCTTCAAAATCCACATATTTGGGGGTTTTTGTTGTGTTGGTGCTTTGTCCTGTAAGATTTGCCCCTTCTGCTCTTCACAGGTCTGTTTCCTTCCACTTTTCCCTGTTTTTGGGTCATTTTTGTTGCTGTGGACGGTCCTTAATTGTTCATCATCTCCCTGTAATGCCTGGATGTGACACTCAGTGCCATGGTCTCGTTTACGAGGTGGTGATGGGTCAAAGTTTGGACTCAGTGATCTTGAAGGTCTTTTCCAACCTCAATAATTCTGTGATTGTAAAACCACCATGACAGTGGAAATTAAAATTGTGGATATAAAGGAAAACAGATCCTTTTATCTGCCATCAGTGCATGAGCAGTATTGGGATGTCACCCGAGGGATGATCCTTGCAGGATTGCTGTCTCATGGTCACAAAAAAAAAGTTAATTTTAAGAAAGCAGCAGCACAGAAGCATCTGGGGGGCACTGAGGTTTTGATCCTGGTCCATTATGGTGCAAGATGCCATAAGGTCCCTTTGCACAGGGAAATGTGGCTGCAGCCACTGCTGTCCCCAAGCTGTGAGCAGCCAGTAGGAGCCAAACCTGCTGAAGAGGCTCCTTTCAGGCAGGGATCTCACACCCAGAGTGGAACAGCCTGGTGGAAGATGCCACAAGCAAAGACTTCTCTCCTTCCCAGCCTACCTGGAGGGGGAACACCTGTGTTTTCCCTTTGCCGGAGCTCACAGGGAGGGGAATGATGCCAGGATGTGTTTAAAAACAAGGCATCTGTGGCTCACATAGGGCTTTCAGCCCTCATTAAAAAAAAAAAAAAAAAAAAGACAAGGCAAATCTAATTGACCCAAAGATCATCAAGCTCGTTCTTTTAATTAAAAAGAATGACTTTGAAATAAAATCTTCCCTTTTCTCCTTCTCCAAGGAGGCAGCAATGCAGCGTGACACAGGTTTGGGTGCAAAAGCGACGCTTTCACTCACAGAGGGAAGATGAGACCTGACTGTGATCAGTGTGGGGTTGTCCTGTGCTGCCAACATGATGTGACACCTCCCTGTGCCCAGCCACAGCCTGTGTCACATCTGCTGGGCATGACGAGTGTCAGGGTCAAACCAGTTCAGCACCACAGGGAGAAGATGTTTTCACATCCTGTGTGGCTGAGCTGTCACTGAGGCTGAGCTCTGTGTCCCTCCTTGGTGACTCTTTGTGGCTGCGGTGGCACATGTGGACACAGCAGGAGATTCTGTCAGGAACCGACACTTTGCTCAGGTTGAGGGACAGAGAACCACGTAAAATCCAGGCAAAATTCCACTTCCT
This sequence comes from Corvus moneduloides, assembly GCF_009650955.1. Lineage (NCBI taxonomy): Eukaryota > Metazoa > Chordata > Aves > Passeriformes > Corvidae > Corvus > Corvus moneduloides. The sequence continues at coordinate 3,189,108 of NC_045478.1, forward strand.
TACTCACCTGACTCTGGGCAGTGGTAAAGGCTTGTAGAAAGATCGTAGGAATACAAACTGGATTCGTAGGCCCCCCTTGCAGTGGGGAAGCTGGAGAGGGGGTTCTCCTTTGGGAATTGTAGTCATAAGACAAGGAGTAAAGGGGTCAAACAGAAAGAGGAGAAATTTAGGTGAGATATATGGAAGGAATTGTTCCCTGTGAGGGCGGGGAGGCCCTAGCTTTCCAGAGAAGCTGTGGCTGCCCCTGGATCCCTGGAAGTGTCCAAGGCCAGGTTGGCAGGGCTTGGAGCAACCTGGGATAGTGGAAGGTGTCCCAGCCTGTGGAAGGGTTGGAACAAGATAAGCCTTAAGGTCCCTTCCCACCCAAACCATTCCAGGATCTAAGAACTGTGGTGGATCCCTGCCCTTCTCAGGTGTAGGTCAGTGGGGCTCTCTAGGTATACTCCAGTGAGGGATCTGATCCAGGGAGTATCTGCTGCCACCTTTCCTGCGTGGTCTGGAAGCCGACAGGGACAGACAGCAAAACAGTCTCCTCAGGAATAAATAAAGTACTGGGATATTCACCTTTCTACGTGGAGGAAGATGAAAAAGCAAAAGCTGGGAGGTGTTTTAGCTCTTCTCTTTCCCACTGTGAACAGTTTAGGACCTGTTTATGGGCAGAAATTAAGCGAAATGGAAAGACCATTATCTGCAGAACACCGTGAAATTCAACAGACTTCAGAAAAGATAGGCAGCATTTCAAACAATGTGTTTAAATGCAAACTCCATGTCAAAGGAGGAGGTTGGTTTACCTTCAGCAGCACCTTCAAATACAAAGTACTGCTCAGAGGGAGGGTAAACATGACTCAAGCACAAGTAATTTTTAAAATAGAGGCTGATAAGCTTGACCACATAAAAATGACTCCATTGTGTGAATAACAATCAAGTGGGTCCAGCAAACAGAAATGACCCGTGCTTCACAGATATCACTGCACTTGGCTCCCTCATGGCTCAATGCTCTCTTACAATAAATGGCCTTGAAAAGCAGCATTTTTATAGAGAGTGGTTCATTTGCTGAGCTCTCTGAGCTCCTCCTCTGCTCCTTGCTGTGCTGAGCTAGGAATTGTTCATCACTCAGAGAACCCAACTCAGAACATAAAAGCAACCCCAGCAAATCAAGCCAAGATCCTCCTAATCCTGCTCCTTTGTTTCCAGCAGCAGCTTTTCCCCCACAGTGCTCTCACAGGCTGTGGGATCTACAGCTGAAGGACTTTCTGAACCAGACACTGTCGCTGCACATCCAGGATATTTATTCACTCATCACTAATGTTCTTCTCCTCCACAAACTCACCCATGTGCTTCAGAAACTCAGGTAAGCTTGTGCCATCCACACTGGAGAATATGCCTGCTCCATCTATAATTTTGTGCCCTCTAATTACACGTAGCTAAGCTGTTACATAACAATCCCAACCTGCCTGCCAAGGGGTGGAATTCATAAGCAGGAGGGGAAAAAAAAAAAAAACGCTTATAAACACCTCTGTGGCAAGATAATCTTATCTCAAAGCCTTTGTTCTTCAAGATCGCTCAGGAAGTTAATGCTTGTGGTTGTGAAAGATAGATGTGTTTGGAATAAAGTGGGGGAAAAAAGTAATAATGTTGTTTGCTGGAGGTACAGCTCAGCAGAAGGAATCCAGAGGAGAAGGATCTGGAAGCTCTTTGTACAAATGCTGCTGGGAATGAGAAGACTGGTCAGGATCAGTTTAGGTAAAGGAGGACTCGATCAGCTTCTGTCTGAAAAGTTGCTGTGGTCCATCAAATCAACGGGCCATCAAACATGGAACTCTGCTTGCCAGCAGTTTGTCACTTTGTCCTTCAGAGGACAACCCACTGCTCCACACCCTCCCAGAGCTCCCCTGAGAAGGGCAACCACTCACACGCCTCCCCTGTGGGCAGCTCCGTGTGCTGTCAGAAGTCACCTACTCCCTCAGCCAGAAACAGCAGGAGAACCTGGATGGACTTTAAGGTCCCTTCCAACTCTAATAATTCCAAGATTCTATGGCTCTATCCTTGATTTAGGAGTGGGATTCCCACTATCGAGCCCTGCTTCCAAGGCTGCAAAACCCCACCACACAAGGACGCTGCTTGGAGATCTAGAAAGTGTGATGTGGGATCAGATTTAACTCCAAATACTTTGCACAAACTGCTCCAGGCTCTCTAATCCCTCCTGGTTGCTCATTAAGAGCTCCCTTAAGAACTTCCTGTTCCATGCAGCTTTACTGGATGTCTAAGAAATGGGGCAGTGCGTGGGCTGCACCCAAACCGTGATGTGTTTCTGGATTTCTGCAGCTTGGGCCAAGTAAGGCCCCTCTTGAGAGGGATTCTTGGTCAGGAAATTTGCAACTTTGTCGTTGCTGCCTCCATACAGTTTTGGGATGGAAAGGACATTAAAGCTCATCCCGTTCCAACCCTGTGCTGTGGGCAGGGACACCTTCCACTAGCCCAGGTTGCTCTAAGCCCTGTCCAGCCTGGCCTTGGACACTTCCAGGGATCCAGGGGCAGCCACAGCTTTCCTGTCAGGCTACCTGCCAGAGCTGCAGGGGCTTCAAATGAAGAATAATTCCCCAGAAAGGAAAAATGAAAAGGTAGACTTTGCAAGCAAGAAGCACAGCTCCAAAACCTCAGCAGAAATAGCTCTGGAGGACATGGTAAAATGTAGGACTGCATTTTCTTCAGAGGGTTTGTCACCTCACAGGATACATTCCTGTGGCTGAGATCCCAAAATGCTGAACCTGGGTTTATAACCCACCAGACATTCAGCTTCTCTTCATTCAAGAAGAGTGTGCTCATTCCAGTGCTCTTGTCCTCTAGAGAGTTTACCAGTTGTGTCCCCAAAGCATAAAAAGAAAGGTACCCAATGGAAAGTGCCATCCTATCCCAGTTCAGTATACCTGACATTAAGAGAATTTTCCCTTTCTAAGGCAATTTTAGTTTTCCCTTGTAGACTTCAGCAGGATCTGGGTGTCAGCCTCACCCCAGTGGGATCCTTGCTGTGGACATGGAGCTCCACCAACTTCATTCTCTTCGTGGCCTCCTTCTTAAAAAAAAAAGTGTTGATAGGATGAATTTTCTTCTCAGAACAGCTACACCCATCTCCTGCACACAGTCAGCCACCAGGCTCTGTCCTGTGATAGGGTAAAGGCTGCCCAGGAGTTTGAGTGTGGGTGCTGATAGGAGGGTGTATCTCTGTTTTTGAGGCACAGTGCCACAACTGGGCTGTGCAGAGAGCACAATGATTCCTACAGTCCCTGTCCCAAGAAAGAGCCTCTTGGCTGAAAAAATGTTGGTTTCTGCACCTGAGATCAGGCAGGTGGCTCATTCTGCTGGGCTGAAGCCATTTAGGACTTGGAACATTCATAAGACGCTGGCCTTGATGGGGAAGGGGGAAATATCTCCTTCTATTGAACTTTTAGGAAACAGTGCAAAACCTAACAGGTCCTGCCCAGCCACTGTGACCTCAGTAAGACTGAGAATGCTAAAAACCAGAGTCCAAGCAAGGGAGAGTGAGTTTTAGCAGCTGGTCATGTAGAACAGTCACTGGAAGGATGCAAAGGCAGCAGAGGAAGTTTGAAACGCAGAGGTGATTTTTAGCAACTGAAAGACCATTTGGGTACTACAGCCCTCTCTGATGCCTGGGCAGTCGAGAGGCAGGTGGTACAGCCTAGGAGAGACGTGAAGATGATGAAGGGCCTGGAGCATCTCCCTGCCCAGGGAAGGCTGAGGGAGCTGGGGCTGCTCAGCCTCAGAGGAGATGCTGAGAGGGACCCTCAGCCCTGGGTGTCCCTGTCTGCAGGGAGGGCTCAGAGCAGGGCCCGGGCTCTGCTCCAGGGCCCAGCAATGGCACCAGAGGAACGGGCAGGAACTGATCCCAGGAAGTTCCACTGGACATGAGGAAGAACCTTCCTGTGCAGAGACCGAGCCCTGAACAGATTGTCCAGAGAGGGTGGGGAGTCTCCCTCATGGGGGATATTCCAGACCTGTCTGGACACAGCCCTGTGCTCTGGGATGGCCCTGCTGGAGCAGGGAGGTGGCACCAGAGGAGCCACCGTGGTCCCTTCCAACCTGACCCATCCTGGGATTCTGGGATTCTGTGACCAGCGCTGTGTTGTTGCACCACAGCTCGGCTGGTGAGTGCTGACCAACAGGAGAGCTGGAGAGGGACTTGGGACAAGAACATGGAGTGGCAGGAAGAGGGAGAATGGCTTCCCACTGCCAGACGGCACGGTTAGATGAAATATCAGGAAGGAATTCTTGGCTCTGAGGGTGGGGAGGCCCTGGCACAGGTTGCCCAGAGAAAGCTGTAGCTGCCCCATCCCTGGCAGTGTCCAAAGGTTGGACGGGGCTTGGAGCAACCTGGGCTAGTGGAAGGCGTCCCTGCCCATGGCAGGGGGTGGGATGGGATGAGCTTTAAGGTCCCTTCCAACGCTCCAAGTCACGCTGTCCCCCGTGCCGGGCACCGCCCGCCCTCAGCGCCTCAGGGGCCGCCGCGCCCCGCCCGGGGCCGCCGCCCCTCACGGCGCGTGACATCACGCCCGTGTGACGTCACCGCCCAATCCCCTGCCCGGTTGCCGCTGACGTCAGGCCCCAGGGACGGGACGGGGCGGCGGCGGCGGCGGGAGCGCGGCGGGAGCGGGGTGAGCGCGGGGCCGGGGGCGCGGGGGCTGCGGGGCCCTGGGGCTTTGGAGGGCTGGGCTGGGTTGGGTTGGGTTGGGTTGGGTTGGGGGGATTTGGGATCGCGGGGCCGCCTCGTTCCCGGCGCGACCGTATGAATGAGGCGGGGGAGGGGCGGCTTCCGCCAGCACTGCGCGGTCCGCTCGTTTGGGGACGCTTGGCGGAAGCGCCGGGACCGGGGCGGCGGTTCGGTGCTCGTGGCGCTGCTGTGCCTCACCGCAGACTCGCTGCGGGCGGGCGGGTTTTGTTCGTGCGCATCACCCGCACCGACCGCTGGGCTTCATCAGCGGAGGCTGTGCCGGGTGTAGAGCCAGGGAATCAGGGAATGGTTTGGATTGGAACGGACCTTAAAGATCATCCAGCTCCATCCTTTGCCATGGGCAGGGACATCTCCCATTAGACCAGGTTGCTCCAAACCCTGTCCAACCTGGCCTTGGACGCTTCCAGGGATCCAGGGGCAGCCACAGCTTCTCTGGGCAACCTGTGCCACGTCCTCACGTCCCTCACAGGGAAGAACTTCTTAAATATTTCGTCTAAACCTACTTTCTTTCAGTTTAAAACCATTCCCCCTTGTCATGTCGCTCCATGCCTTGTCCTAAGTCCCTCTCCAGCTCTCCTGGAGCCCCTTTAGGCACTGGAGGAGGCTCTGAGGTCTCCCTGGAGCCTTTTCTTCTCCAGGTGAACACCCCCAGCTCTCCCAGCGTGGCTCCAGAGCAGAGGGGCTCCAGTCCTCAGAGCGTCTCCGTGGCCTCCTCTGGATTTGCTCCAGCAGCTCCACGTCCTTCTGCTGTTGGATCCCACATCTGGAGACAGCTCTGCAGGTGGGGTCTCACCTGAGTGGGGCAGAATCTCCCCCCTCCCCTGCTGCCTGCTCTGCCCAGAATACATTTGTCTTTCCGGACCAGTCTTCCTTACCCACTCTGGAAGCGTCATGCCGTTCAGCAGCTGCATAATCTTTTTTTTTTTGTTTATTTTTGGCGGCTGAGGTCAGGTTCACCAGCGGGTCCCTCATGGCTCGGGCTGACGTCTCCCCTTGGCGGGCTCCGCGAGGGGCTCCGTGTCATCCCCGGCCGTGCGTCACCCCTGGGACAGGAGCCATGCATGTGTGTCAAGGTTATTTCAGCCAAGCTTGGCCAACAGCTGCTTGTCAGAGAGAATAGCTCCAGCCTGGACACCCTGGCACATCCCATCTGCCAGGGGACGCCAGCAGGGACGCAGCGTCCCAGCTTGGGGAGCTCTCAGAACCAGAGGAGTTGCCAGCAGGGAATGTGCAATGGATTTGGGCTGTCCAGCTATCCAGGCAGCAGTCATTGGGGTTGAGCTGAGAGTATCCCTTCGTTGTTGCAGCTTGAGTGCTCCCAAATGCAGGGATCTGATGGAGTTTCCACATGGCAGCAGTTGGGCACCAGAGAGGCTTTCCCATGGCCAGAGTGACTTGTGCTTCATCTTCTGGATGCCCAAGGAAGGTGCTGTCTTTCTCCTCAAGCTCTTGATACAGTTGGGAACATTAGAGGAGGTTCCCAATGCATAAGCAAATCTCCAGGTCTGAAGCAGAAGCTGTGGGGTTTGGAGCCAAATGGGAGTTGAGAACTTGGAACTCAGTGCATTGGTGTGGACCCGAGGATGTGGTTGGGAATCTGCGAGATCCTGTGCCTTGCAGAGTCCCTTAATTTTCTCTGAAAGAAGAAAGTTCTGGATTCTTTGGTTTAGCTCCATGGAGGGGCATCCCGTGGCATCCCGGCAGCTGTGCAGCCCCCAGAAATCCTGTGGGAACTCTGGGATTTGCTTTGTCCTCTCTCTCCTCCCTCTCTCCCATTTTCTTTGAAGCTTGCAGTGGGACTTTCCAGACCAAGCCCATGACTTTCTTATCTTTCTTATCACCTTGACATTCTATTAATAACTAATTTACAAGAACTGCTGGTTTCCATCAACATTTTTGACTTTTATGTGAGCAACAGGTGTTGCTGCTTATGTAACACCTTGGAAACCTCGCAGAGGATCAGCAGCTGGCAGTTCACTCACTAAATGTCATTTTATTAATGTTTCTTTTTTTTTCTTTATTCCCTCTTTTCCCTCTCCCTGTGCTTTAATCTTCTTACAAACCCCCAAAATTTCCTGCTATCCCAGGCAGATTATTGCTGTACATTGGAACACGTGTTTGCTTTCTACTAATCCTTTGCACCGCCACTAATTAGTTTAAACTCTGTCCTTCAGCCATGACCTGAGGCTGGCTGGTTCTGGGACTTGGAGGAGCTGCTTGTGCACCTTCAGAGCCCTTTCCCTGCCTATCCCAAATTTCCAGGCATTTCAAAATCAAGCAGGAGGGAACAGTGATATCCCTGGCTGCTGCTGCTCTCACACGCACGGGGTTGTTTTTTTTTTTTCCTTTTTTTTTTTCCCTAAGGTGTGGGACAACTCCTACTCTTTGCCAGGTTTTGATTGGCTTTCCAAAGAGGCAGTGTCCTATAAATTGCCTTCTCCGCTCTGCTTCTGCCTTATCACCAGCTGAGGGACAGGTGAGTACAGGAGAGGGAAAATCCCAGCAGCAATTCCATTGCCTAATCCTTGAAATTAACATTGGTTATTGATTGAAATTTGTGGGGTGGGGGAAATAACTTCCTCATTTTGCTGACACTTACTAATATCAGTTTGAGTTGAGAAATAAAATCAGAGACTGAGAAACTATTCAGAAGGGGATATGGGAGAGGGGTTTGAAAATATATCATGGAATTATGGAATGGTTTGGGTTGGAAGGGACCTTAAAGCTCATCCTGTTTCATGGGCAAGGACATCTTCCACTATAAATTATATCTATATATATTATATAGATAATTTTTTTCTCCTCAATTCCCAACAGAACAGAAGTATTCCTCTTTGGAATAGTAAAAAGGGAAGCCTAAAAAAAAATCTTAGTTACTTTACACCAGATAAATTAATTTTTTTTGTGTGTTCAGAGCTGTTAATAACTCCTGGAAGTTATTTAAGATGGGAAGCTTGGATCTGTTGGGAAACTTGGATCTACCAGAGTGGGCTTCTCTCTCTGAGTTGCTTTTGGAAGTTAATTGCTGTGTTGGGGCTGACTTCAGCTATTTGGGGAAGTGTTTTTAAGGCATAATATTGATTTCTTTATATATCTGTGCATTTATGGCAACTTTAGTAGCCAGTCATGCCTGGCTTTTTCCCCCTTTGTATTTGAAATAGAAATAAATGTCATCAGTGGAGGGTTTTGCAGCAGTTCTGCTGCCTGGCTGTTTCAGTGCCTGCTATAAAATGCATTTACTGTTCTGAGTCAGACCTGTGAGTAAATTCTCAGCTTAAGCCTTTGTGGTTTCACTCCAGGTGCATTTCAAAATACCAGTCCAGTCATTGGAAAACCAAATTGAGTCACAGCCAACTTTTGTTTGTGCTTTGCAGAGCTCAAAATGCCTTTTCAGGTACTTGGAGTGGAAATTTTTTGTCACACAGACCAGTGAGCCTCTCTCGATGCAGGAACGTTTTATTTTTCCTTGCTGAAATAGGAAGGGATTATTATGAGAGCTGGGTGCCTGGGTCTGTGTCCAGATGGAATTTGAATATTTCCAGGGATGGAGACTCCCGTCACCTCTCTAGGAATGTCAGACTGAGTCTTTTTGACCAGTTTAAATGTAGTTTTTTAATAATGCACTTTTTATGGGGCTGTCTTATTAGACAATAAGTAGTTTAGCAAATCTGTATTTAAGTAGAAAAACTCCCTCAAGTACCAGAAAATTCTCAGCCAGGTGAGCTGAGAGGTGAAAGGAAGACCCACATTGATCACTTGTTTGCTTTTCTCTGTAACCGGAATTCATCTGCAGCAATTTCTTGTGCTGAGTTTCCTTCTGCCTGACTCTCCTTTTTAGAATATATGCCCCAGGAAAGGATTTGACAGGGTAATCTCATCAGGCAAGTTTGAAATATGCTTTCAGCTGGGAATTTACGTATTCTACATCCTTGGGAAAGAGTTAAAAGTTGCTCAGAGGGAATAACAAAAAAATAAATGATTCAGCCTTGAGAATTATAATTGAGAGAAGTAAATTTGCACCACGGAAATGACCAGTTGTGGCTGCAGCTGTGATTTATTTGGGGTACTTTGCATTTCCTTCCCTGGTATGAAAAATTTGGAGACAAAGAATCCAAACTTGAATGCAGCACAGAGTAACTTATAGTTTTGTGAAATAATTAGGACATTTTCCTGAGGCCTGGCTAAACCTTGCCACTCCTCTGTTTGCTTTCTGTCCATCCTGAGTGTTCAGTTGGAGTAAATCTCCCTTTTCTCCGGGAGATTTCCTGCTGCCCCTGTTGGCTCAGCTGCTCTTGCTGATGCAATCCTGAGGAGTTTTGCTTATTCACAGCAGCCTGCAAAACTTTCACTCCAAACGTGGCATCACAGCAGCTTTATTTTATTCTGTATTTATGCTTAGAATCACAGTTTTGAGGGATTTTTTTAAAAGAGGTTTCAACTCGAGCTTTACAGTTTTCTCCCTGTCCATTTTCCTGGGCTGTGGATATTTTCCTGAGCTCACTCCAGGGAATACATTACCTCTGCTCATGTTACATCCCAGGCTGCTTGCAGCCCTTGCTTGGCACAATCCCCCAGCCCTCGGATGGCATCAAATTCCTCTGGATTCCTGCAAAGTTTCGTGGGGGAGCATTTAAAAAACCATTTAACGGGGTTGAATCGCTCGTGACTCATCTTTTCTGTCTCTCTCCTCGAAGCACATCTGAAGGGGGAAGATGCCAATCGTCAGGAGCCTGAGCAGAGCTGCCAGCCAGCTGCTGCAGAGCTCTGGCTGTGGCTGTGGCGTTTCTCTCGTGCCCATCCGGGCCATCGGGGTGTCCCCACGCCAGGTGGCCTCCGACGCCAGCTTCCACTCGGTGACGTTCTCCGAGTCGGATCATCCCCGGGTGCTCATCACAGGTCAGCATTCCTGTCCCAGCTGGGTTCCTGCTTCTCAGCTGAGCCCCCCACTGCTCTCCTCCCTCCCCAAAGAGCACAATTCTGGCAGCAGAACTGCCCAAAATATCCTGGAATTGGGATGATCTTTCTCATCGGGCAGTGAGATCAGGGTCCCATGTGAACTTTCCTGTTTTCATTCCAGAGCTCTTCTAAAACCAGTTGCTTGAGAAAAAAATGTAAAAGCTTCCTGGCTTGCTGAGAAAATTATACTAATTCCTGTTGTGGTACAGATAATAATGAAATTCTGTATTGTGACCCCCCTTTTCCTCTGATTTTTGTCTCTTAGGTGGTCTTGGTCAGCTTGGGGTGGGACTTGCAAAGCTGCTGAGGTAGGTCACCATTCCCTGGCTTGCTGTGAGTGAGGAATTCCAGCTTTAGCCATCACTGATGGGAGCAATAGTTGTCTGGAAAGTTGTTTATAAAAGAAATCCTGTTTTTCAAATGCTGTTTTTGCCTCTTGTCTTTGTAAATTACTTTAATGGTTGGACTTGATGATCTTAAAGGTCTTTTCTATGATTCTTAATGATTCTATAATTTAATTTTCACCATCATTTTATTTGTCCCTCCTGTGCTTGCTGTGGGCTCCTGACGTCCTTCCTGCATGTCCACTGGTCACGATTCCCAAAATAGCAGGATTTTGTCTAAGGGACTGTGTGCTGAGTTGTTTGCTTCCAGTTAAATGGGAGTATTCAGAGTCTGAACCCTCAGAGTTTTCCTTCTTTTTCCTTCTCCTCTTCCCCCTCCTCAAGCACAGTTGCCTCCTTTTTTTATGATATCTTCTCAAGAAGTGTGAAATGCTCCAAGAGCTCTCCCTGATCCGTGTCCTTGTCCATATCCAGCTCAGCTCCAGGGTATCATTTGCTCCCAGTCTTTGCTGGAGGGGGTTTGGACCAAGACCAAAAGTGAGCAGACTCACTGCACTCAACACTGTTGCAGTTTGAATATTTTCTACCATCTCTGTGATATATTTTTAAATTATTCAAATGATGGGAGGCCAGACTGTGCTCCAGTGGCCCCAGACTTTCTCTCCCCAACAGCCTTGTGTTGATTAGCACAAGGTCACAATTTCTCTCTTTTATTTTGCTTTGTTGATATAAAAGTAGCTGCAGTTACAACGAGCCCAGTGGCTTTTTGTTGTCTGCAGGGGAGTAAATTATCTCTGGGTAGAATTTTCAGTAAGCCAAGGGTAGGAAAGTCTCTTTTCCTAACATGTTTTCACTTTGTGAAAAATTTCTCCATCCTTATGCAGACCTTGACTGCTACTAGAAGTATTTTATGCTTTGGCATTTAAAGGATTGTTGGGGTTTTTTTTTGTTTAGTGCAATAACTGATTTTATTGTGGAAATTATTGTTCCTCCGCTATCGCTCCTGCAAAACAAAATAGCAACTGATGGATTATCTCAAAAAGCTGTGGACTCACTGTTCCATGTGGGTATTTTTACACAGGAAACGCTTTGGAAAGAACAACGTGATCTTGTCTGACATTAGAAAGCCTGCAGATAATGTTTTTTACAGTGGTAAGTGACTGGGGAAGCACACAGAAAAAAAAAAAGTCTTGGCTTTACCTCTGATGTTCCTAAACTAATTATCAAAGTGATAAGTGGATTACACTGACAAGCTGCTGTTCAAACCTTCTGCATAATGCCTCCTTGCTGTGAAATCTTGCCAAGATGTTGGTTTCTTCTATTATTCCCTTTTCCTAAAGATTTCTCTTTGCATTTTTTCACTGCTGCTTCGCCACTTTGCTGACCTGAGTAGCTACTTGAGGCACGTTGTGCTCCTGCTGTCAAAAGAGGTGCTTTTATTCTTTTGGAGGGAGGAAGCTGGAAAAGAAACTTGTGCTTTGTTTTTACCTGCTCAGGGAATTTTAATATGAGATGGATATGGAGTAGGATTTAAGATTCTTTGATTTTCACTGGAAACTTGCTAAAATTTTTCCTCACCGTTGCTGTTTAGTGATGTGTTTAGGTGGTAGAAACAGCAGCCTGAGCTTCATGCAGAACCTTTCCTTCCATCCATTCCTGACAGCCAATTTCCCAGTGCTTCCTTCTCCTCCAGGTCCTTTTATCTTTGCGGATATCTTGGACTACAAGAACCTGCGGGAAATCGTGGTGAACAACCGGATCACGTGGCTGTTCCACTACAGCGCCCTGCTCAGCGCCGTGGGAGAGGCCAACGTGCCCTTGGCCAGAGCTGTCAATATCACTGGTATGTGCTGGGTTTTGAGAGCTTAAAGATGTGTGAGGGGAGGTTTGGGTTGGATATCAGGGAAAGGCTCTTCCCCAGAGGGTGCTGGGGCACTGGAGCAGCTCCTCAGGGAATGGGCACAGCCCCAAGGCTGCCAGAGCTCCAGGAGTGTTTGGACACCGCTCTCAGGGATGCACAGGGTGGGATTGTTGGGGTGTCTGTGCTGGGTCAGGAGCTGGACTGGATGATCCTGATTGGTCCCTTCCTGCTGAGGATACTTTATAATTCCCACAATGGCTTGAGAAATATTCTGGTAAATCCTGTTGGGTTTTTTTTTCCCAGGTTTACACAATGTTCTGGATATTGCAGCTGAGCATAATTTGAGGCTCTTTGTTCCAAGCACTATTGGAGCCTTTGGACCCACCTCTCCTCGAGATCCAACTCCTGATCTCTGCATTCAGAGACCAAGGACAATCTATGGAGTCTCCAAGGTCCACGCTGAGCTCATGGGAGAAGTGAGAATTTTTTATTTTATTCATGTCCTGAAAGTTCTGGGAGAATTTCACTGGCACAGGTTGCCCAGAGAAGCTGTGGCTGTTCCTTCCCTGGAAGTGTCCAAGGCCAGGTTGGACAGGGTTTGGAGCAACCTGGGATAGTGGAAGGTGTCCCTGCCCCTTGGCAGGGGTTGGAATGTTCTTTAAGGTCTCTTCCAACCCAAGCCATTCCATGATTCCGTGATTGGAAGTTAATCGCTTTTGTAAGATTCCTCCAGTGGATCATTCTTTTCCCCATTTTTCCTTCCTTCAGACTTTAGTACTCAGCAGTATTCTGAGGCAGCTCTGAAGGTCAAATATCTTTTGAGTTTTGTTGGGAAAAGCACAAAGCATGGGAAGGTGGCAAACAGCTGCCTCCAGTGTCATTTCTTTCCCTGTTTTTTATGGCTTTGGCCTCTCTGCCTTGCCTGCCAACGTGAATGGCACTGCAGAAAGGACAGTGCACAACGCCTTGTGACAGCAGGTACACAGTGATGACTCTTGCTCTTCCTCTCCAAAAAAAGACTTTAAAGCCAAAGCCAGGTGAGCCTGCACATGCTCAACTTCTCTTGTGGCTTTCTAGTTATTTATAAACAACATTTTTAAAGCTGATAGTTTTATACGGTTTCCTCACGTAGGTCTGAGGACTGTATTACCCTGGCAAGTCTCACAAACTTGGGAATGTGCAGTTTCTGAGCAGCAGTTAGAGCTGCTTGAGTAACCAATCCATGGCAAACATCCATTTTTGCTGATGTGGGTGTGAGCTAGAAAAGGGCAAGCAGGGACATCAGCTGCCAGGCAGGGAATGGGGATTGCTCAGTGATTCCTTTCCTTTCATCCCTGTCCTGGGACAGCTGAAGGGTCATCCTGTGGCAGATTTTTCCTGTGAAATCAGTGTGTGTGTGACCAACTCTTGGTGTGTAACTCTGTGTTTCTCCCCTCCCTCCCCAGTACTACCACTACCGCTATGGCCTGGACTTCCGCTGCCTCAGGTATCCCGGGATTATCTCTGCTGACTCCCAGCCTGGGGGGGGAACAACCGGTGAGTGACTGGTGTGTGACAGGAGGGCTGGGGAGGACTTTTCATGAGGATGTGGAGTGCCAGGACAAGGGGGAATGGCTTCCCACTGCCAGAGGGCAGGGTTAGATGGGATATTGGGAAGGAATTGTTCCCTGTGAGGGTGGGGAGGCCCTGGCACAGGGTGCCCAGAGAAGCTGTGGCTGCTCCTGGATCCCTGGCAGTGTCCGAGGCCAGGCTGAGGGGCTTGGACCAAGCTGGGATGGTGGGTGGCATCCCTTCCCATGGCAGGGAATTGAAACTGGATGGTCTTTAAGGTCCCTTCCAACCCAAACCCCTCTGTGATTTTATGATGAATATCACCACATTGTCGACTTCAGGAGACTTTGGAGTTGGTCTGAGGTTTGTTGACTGTCATGAAGGGCACAACACACATCATACACATCCATTATTCTCTCCCCCAGATTATGCTGTCAAGATTTTCCACGATGCCATAAAGACTGGCAAGTTCAAGTGTTACCTGAGGCCGGACACCCGGCTGCCCATGATGTACATCGACGACTGCCTGAAGGCCACGCTGGAGGTCATGGAGGCCCCTGCAGAATCCCTGACCATGAGGACCTACAACATCAGTGCCATGAGCTTCACTCCTGAGGAACTGGCCCAGGAGGTGCAGAAGTACGTCCCTGAGCTCCAGATGACCTACAACGTGGATCAAGTCAGGCAGGCCATAGGTTAGTATCTTCCCTGGCAGCAGGTAAGAAAAAACATCATCAAGGGCAAAATAAAGTCTCTTTTCCTTTTAGGCACTTACAAATTGCTCCTGTGCAGTTCAAGCCCTATGGTTCAGCTTTAGTAGTGATGAAACATATCAAAGTTCAGAGGGATTTTTCCTAAACCTCACCTTTCTTGGTTCTTTTTCTTTTTTTTCCCTGCAGCTGACAGCTGGCCCATGAACTTTGACGACAGCAACGCCCGCAGGGATTGGGGTTGGAAACATGATTATGACCTCCCCGAGCTGGTGACCACGATGTTTAGCTACCTTGGCTCTGACTCCAGGATTGCCCAAGCTAACTGAAATGCTTTCAGATGTTTCCAGATTTCCACAGAGGACCAGGAAGAAATGGCTGAATTTTAGTTTCTAATTTTCTGAGTCTTAGAGCATGTCAGTTACTAATTTTCGTAAGTAGCGACAGAGTTGGGCAGAAATGTCCTGTAGCTGGAATGTCCTTTAGATAAACAGCATCACTGGGTGCTGTCCCCAAACACAGCATTGCTGACAAACACAGAATTCTCGAACTTTCACACTTAGGAAAAAAAACCACACAAAAAAAGAAAGCACTTACTCCTGGCTGATGGCTCTCCAATCATTCCTGCCTCTTCCTTGGCAAACAATGTGGGATGGCATTGTCCAACCTGGCATTTCAGGCGTATCCCAAAAAGTTAGCAGTAGGTTTTGCATTTTCCTGGTGGAGGATGTCAGGTTGTAGGAAGATAAGATCCTTTCTACTCTTGGCTTACAAAAGAGGCATCAGAAGAGCTGTTTCATGTTTCCAAATTGCAGGGAGTCGTTGCAATTCCAGTTTGAAATCAAACTTCGGTCGATAGCTCCTATTTATATCTCTCTTAGTGCTGTCTCAGCATACACTTTTCTGTACATAGGCCATACAGAGTAGCATTCTTATGATGCTGCTTATAAATGTGAAGTGGAATAGGACTTGAATTCTCATGATGCTTTAAAAAACAGCAGGGTTTACAAGCAAAGCTTTGTCCTGTTCTCTGCAAGTGCTGCTGCCTTCAGTGCAACCTCGGAGGGAGAGCTGAAATCCGAAGAGCTCTTCCATGGATGTGAGTCTGGGTGGGATTTCAGGGGGGCCAAGCCCACCTGGGGTTTTTAGCAGTACTTTTGTTTCTCCCAGCTGTTCGGTGTCCCTGCACGGTGACAGATTGCCTGGAACAAGTTTTAAAGGTGGGCTGAGGATGGAGCCTTACGGTAGAGTCAGGTCAGCCTTGGAAATCTTTCCTGTTCACCCCATTTTGCCACGTGCTCTGTGTTTGTAGATGCTGTTTGTGTATAACTCATACCCTTTTATTCTTCAGAGAGGGATCCAGAAGCTGAAACCATCTTCTAGCTACAGCTAAAGGCTGTTCTGCTTGTTGAGTTTCATGCACAGGAGATTCTGGGATGAACAAGGGAGTTTTAGTAGATGCGTGAGAGGAAGAGATGTCGGTTCAAAAGCTACTTAGGAGACTTGAGGAAATGACAAAGTGGAGAGACAGGAAAGTCACTGTAGGTAAAATACCAGTTTCCGTGGATGTGAGCCTGAGCTGTCAGCTACTCTAGCTGAGAAACAGCCTCTGGGAGCTTTGGATTTTATTTTTTTTTTCAAAGAAAAAATATCTTTCATTTTCAAAATGACTGGAAATTCCCTACAGGAAGCTCCCCTTTTTTTTTTTTGTCTTGTATACTCCACTAGTGTGTGTAGGTAAACACATTCAAGTATTTTTGTTGGTTTTTTTTTTTTTTTTTGCCTACAACTTGTTTGCTCTGTTTTCTGTGACAGTGCTTTGGTGGTTGTGAGTCTGTTGCGTTCTCTGTAACCCTGCCATGATCAGATTTTCGTCTCTTTGTGCAGGAGTCCTCCTGCAGGGAATATGTTTCCTCACAAAAGTACCTTCCAATGAAGATTCTGTGGTGAAACTCAGTTATTTGAAACATTTGTTACACTTGTATCTCTTGGTTTTGTACGTATTTTATCGTTTCATCTGTGGGCAAAGTAGGAATTTCCCAGGTATTTAAGCTCAAGGGTCGTGGCTGTTACTGAAACATTTTTATATTGTTTACATTGCTGAAAAGACAAGTTGTTAAACTTTGGCCACTGTTGTAACTCTCATGTAGCTCAAGTGTAATTTTTGGCCCAATGGGCCAGCGAAGTCAGCCCTCCCTTCACACCCTGCGAGGAGAGACTGGCTGGGCTTTGTCCTCTGCCCTGCCCAAAAGGATGGATCCAGACTGGATTATCTCCCAGGGACCTGGAGCCAGCAGATGAAGGGCTGGAAAGGAGCTGCAGTGTCTTTTCCACTCCTCAGTGCCTCTGTTCCACCCTCAGGAAGTGTAAAATAAAGAGTTGTTGATGGGTCTCACTCCCATTTCCTTCCATCACTCAAAGCCCTGGGGTCTGACCCCCTCTCCCTCATTCCCAGCTCCAGTTTAATTGGACTCAACAAGAGTGAGGAGCAGGAACGTTCTTTTTTTCTGGAAAACACTGTCCTTGGTGGTGGAATTACACAAAAGCCTTGGAACGGGTGTCACAGCAAAAGGTGAAATTCAAACCTGTGGCATTTTGAACACAATTTTGGTTTTCCTGCCGTGATGTTGGCTGGCTTCATTTAGGAGCAGCCTTTTAAGCAACTTAATTATTTTTAAATCTGAAATAAACCATGTTCCCATAGAGAGTGGTCTGGAGGAAACTGGTGACAATCAGGGAATGTCATTAAATGTGTCTGCGAGGTCTCAGTCCTGTTTGAAATTCTCATTTTCAATCTGACCAATGATCTGTATATTTTTTTTCCCCCCATGTCTTTCACATTAACTTCTCCTGTAATGATGTCATGATTTTTTTTCTGTATTAAATCAACTTGATGTGGTACAAAATATTTACCTTTTGCTTCCATTTTAAAGTTCGACTTCTGGGCAGAGACTTCCCTCACGACACTTGAGCACTGTGGCTGATAAATTACCTATTCAGGAAAAAAATATTAAAAAAAAAAAAGTTGTTAAGAATATTTTTTCAACTATTTTAAGTTGTGGGTGATGCCTACTTTAATAAAATCCTATGCAGATGGATCCTGGGTTTGTCATCCTTGATTGGAGCAGTGCTGGGGGATCCTGGTCAGGGCTTCGGGTCCTGGTCATCACTGATTGATCCAAGAGAGCTGGAGAGGGACTTTGGACCAAGGATGGAGGGACAGGACGCAGGGAATGGCTTCAAACTGCCAGAGGGCAGGGATGGATGGGATACTGGGAAGCAATTCCTCCCTGTGAGGGTGGGGAGGCCTTGTTGGGTCCCTGTTTCTCTGTCTCAGCAGGTCCTGTCTCCAGCTGTTGCACAACCTGTGATGGGTCAGCAGGAGAAGCTTGGGTGAGAAGAGCACGCTCCTCCTAACTCCCCACAGCCCCACCCTGCCTCCTTAATCCATGGATAAACCCTGCAGGTGAAACGAGGCCTTTCCCTCCTCCCACACCTCGCCTTTCTAATGAGGGGAACCTCTGGTGGAGGGAACGTTCCTCTTCACCACGACTGAGTGGCCAACGTGGCCATCGTGCTGCGGGAGGTGCTGCAGCACCGTGCTCTTCCCAGCTGCTTCCCTTTGAGCCTTGGTCTGGAGCTTGTCGAGTCCTGTTTGACACAAGCCCAGCCTGGTTTTTAGAAGTGCCAGAGGTGATGGTGCTGCCTCCAGAGCTGCTGCAGCTGGAGCCAGGCTGGGAGAGCTGGGGTGTTCACCTGGAGAAGAGAAGGATTCAGACAGACTTCAGAGCCCCTTCCAGGGCCTAAAGGAGCTCCAGGAGAGCTGGAGAGGGACTTGGGACAAGGGCTGGAGTGACAGGAAAAGGGGAAATGGCCTTAAACTGAAGGATGGTGGGTTTAGATGGGATATTAGGAAGAAATTCTGCCTGTGAGGGTGGTGAGGCCCTGGCACAGGTTTTCCAGAGAAGCTGTGGCTGCCCCATCCCTAGAAGTTTCCAAGGCCAGGCTGGATGGAGCTTGGAGCTGCTTTCTCCTCTTGCCTGCTTAAGACATCAGGCAGGTGCAGGAAGAGGAGGAAGCTCCTTCCCTCAGTGGAAAGGTGTGAGGGATGTGGGGGATTAACCCCTGTGGTTTTGGAAAACCCCTCCGGCTGCTCCTCGGGATAGAATCAAGCTCCTAACTGTCAGGAGCTCCTCATTCCTTCAGGGAAGAGAAGCTGAGCCCAGGGAGGTGAAGAGAGGAGACCACCCACGTTATCCAGAGGGAAATCCAGGCTCTGGATTTCTTGCAGCCTTCCTCCCCACACTCGGTGTTTCAGTCAGGCTCGGTGGTTTCCTGCCCCCCTGCAGGTTGTGTCTATTTTAGGTGAACATCAGCTGGCGTTTGCCCTTCTCCTGGAGCCTCGGGCCAGACAAATGCCCTCCAGGCTATTTCTGGCTTCACACCATAACTGTACGTGATCCTAAATTTCTCGTGGGACTGAGCGCCTGTGGCACGTGGGGGCTGAGGGGCGGGGAGGAGGCAGCTCCTGGAACAAACCCAGGGATTTCAGGATGGCTGGGATGACACAGAGCTGGCACACACGGCTGTGGAGACGCAATTCAAAAGACATTTATGCCTCAGCAGCAGCACTGTGGAAGCTCAATCTGGAGTGGGCATTGCTCAGCCAAGAGAGAAAGTTGCTTCTTGCCCCTGATTCTGCAACTGGGAGCAGTTTAGGATGTTTTCCTGCCTCTATAGTCCTTGCGCAGCCTTCTGGAGCTCCTGAGAAGGTGCAGCACACAGGTTAGCATTCACTTTTGGGGGCATTTAAAATTTTGACAAAAAATATGAGCGGTGTTGTGCCCTCTCCCCCCATCTCAGATGGATCCCCACAGTAGAAAAGACCTTGAGTGCTGGATAATATTTCTTCTGACCTCAAGCAAAGCTCTGATATTTCAGTTTGGAGAAAAGAAAGCTCCAGAGAGACCTCAGAGCTCCTTCCAGAGACTAAAGGGGCTCCAGGAGAGCTGCAGAGGGACTTGGGACAAGGCATGGAGGGACAGGACACAGGGAATGGATTCTCACTGCCAGAGGGCAGGGATAGATGGGATATTGGGAAGAAATCCTTCCCTGTGAGGGTGGTGAGGCCCTGGCCCAGGGTGCCCAGAGCAGCTGTGGCTGTCCCTGGATCCCTGGAAGTGTCCAAGGCCAGGTTGGACACTATAAAACAGGAGGTGTCCCTGCCCATGGCAGAGGCTGGAATTGGATGCTCTCTAAGTTCCCTTCCAACCCAAACCACTCTGTGATTCTGTGAACTCTTCCACAGTTGAATGTGAAGTCGAATGGAAAACAGACTCTGCAGAGGTTATTTCTGAGCCCACATTTAAGTAACCTCAGGTTTTCCCATCCCAACTTTCCCAGAGGAGCAAATGAGACCCCTCATGTGTGTGAGCTCCCAGCCTGGACTGGCTGTGGATGTCCTTGGATCTGTGGCTTTGGTTGGCACCATCTGTCACTGTCCTGAAGGGGAAAGCAGCAGAGTATCCAAATCCCTGTCAGTTTGGGAGTGAGGTTTGGGGCAGGAAGGGATTTGGGGCTGAGGGGGAACAGCACAGATTTACCCAATTTACAGCTGTTCCCTGCTCTCTTTACCTCCCAACCCCATCCCTGAGCATAGTTCAGGGATTAGCCTGGAGTAAGAACCACACCCAGCAGGAAATTTTGGGGCAGTGACCCTGTTTTGGATGACAAATTAATTCAGTAAATGCCTACAGCAAGGCTGTGCCAGCCAGAGGGGGTTCAGGTTAACTCCATCCCTTGGGACCCCACACCAACATCTCCAGCCTCCCTTCCCACCACGGGCCTGGGACTCAGACATCCAGGCAGGCTTGGGAAGAAGCAGGATGCTCCGGAATATCTTCCCATAATCAAATCCTATGTCCCTTGTCCCTGGCCAGTGTGTCCTCCACCTTGCCACCGCTTGCTCAGCACATCCCCCCCTCTGTTCCTGGTCTTGTGAGCTTCATCCAGGGGGAAGGGCTGGGGATGCATCCCCAGTGAGGCCACGGCACGTTCCTGGATGTGTGGGATGGGCTTTGGCCCAATCCTGTAAAACAGGAGGTTCTTGGCAGGGCACACCCGGCTCCAAGGACGAAGTGAGCCGATCGTTTTTTGGCAAGGCGGGGGCATTGCTGCCAGGGTGACGTCACCTCACCTGTGTGAAGCAACAGGTCCTTCATCTCCCCAGCCTTTCCACAATTCCCGATTAAAGATCTGTCACCGGCAGAGCTGTTGCGAAAGGGACGAGTCAGAGGAGAGAAAGCAAAGTCCAGAGTTCGCCCCTTTTGCCCAACACCGCCCAAAATTCATCAGATTTGGCGGATTTTTAAAGCTCTTCGTCCTGGACTCTTGTGGTGCTGAGAAACTCTCATAGGAGGTTTAGGACCAGTTCTTACCTTTCTTGCCATTCTTTTCTCGTAGTCCTTTTCATTCTTGTAATTTCAAGAAAAATTGATCTTCTGGAAATGAATATGGACTGTGTGAGCTCCAAAATCTGTAATTAATTTTTAAGACAGTCAATTTTTAGTATTTTATCACTGTTTTATTTATAATAATTCTTCATTTTACTATCTTGCTTACTTTAGTGGGATCAGTTTTTCACTATTTCCACAGCAACATATATTTGGTAAATACAGGAATGACCCCATAATTGCTCAGATATGGCTTGCCAGCATTTCCTAAATTGTGATAAACTGCTGAAATGACTTTTTTTTGGTAGGGTGTCTTATAGGGGACTCATCACAGAGTGTCTGAGTGTGTTTGGCTGCACACAAACACCACCCCCAGGATGCTGTTTCATGGCATAAGTGGTTTATTGAGCTCCAGCGCTAGGGAAACTCGGTTTGGTGTGGATTTGTGATTGATGTGGGTGTCTTATAATGAAATTAAAAACGTTCCTTTTGCAAAGAGATGCCTTCTCCTTCTGCCTGAGCCCAGCCCCATCACAGGGGACTCCACACTCTTCCCAGCTGCACTTGCCTTTGGGGAATGTAAAAGGAGGAAAGGTCGATAAATGAGCAATTTCCTTTTCTTCATGTTCCTCCTTTTTTATCATCTCTCCTCCTTCCACATCCACATGTTTTTTCCATGGGTCGGTGTGGGTTAAGCAGGTCTGAAGTTGTGCCAGGGACCAAGAGATGTCACACTTGGCCCTGTTGGAGGAAAATGTACTTTGGAAACTGGGGATAACCCCAATTCCTCCCGCAACCTTTCCCCCATGTGAAGGTGGTGTGAGATCTGACACATATAACAAAGAAAAGTAATTCCCAATTGGGTCAGAGATGAATTTGCCAGAACTGAGAGCAGCAGGAGGAGGAAGAGGGGTCAGTGAGGTGCAGGTCCTGCTCATCCAAGCCCAGGACAGCTGATCACAGAAGCAGTGAATGGAATGTTATCATTAAGGTGGGAACAAACCTCCAAGATCATCAAGTCCAACCTTTGACTGGATACCATCATTCCCACTAAACCACATTGTGAAGAATCTTCTGGTTCCCCCCACAAGTCCCTTGATCCCACCACCCCTCCTCTCACTTCTCCATGACTATTTCATCCTCTATGGCAGGTAGAGGCCTTGCAAAGCCCTAACCAGGGTGCAGGGCCCACCCAGAATTTTGTTGAGCTGTTTTTAATCTGCTATCTGGCTGAGGAGCTGGCAAGAAAAGAGCAACACCTTTATTCCTCCATGCATCCGTGCATCCATGCATCCGTGCATCCATGCATCCGTGCATCCATCCATCCCTCCATCCCTCCCTCCATCCATCCATCCATCCATCCATCCCTCCATCCATCTATCCATCCATCCATGCATCCCTCCACCCATCCATCCATCCCTCCATCCATCCCTCCATCCATCCATCCATCCATCCCTCCATCCATCCCTCCATCCATCCATCCCTCCATCCATCCATCCATCCATCCATGCATCCCTCCATCCATCCCTCCATCCATCCATCCATCCATCCATCCATCCATCCATCCCTCCATCCATCCCTCCATCCATCCCTCCATCCATCCCTCCCTCCATCCATCCATCCATCCATCCATGCATCCCTCCATCCATCCCTCCATCCATCCATCCATCCATCCATCCATCCATCCATCCATCCATCCCTCCATCCATCCCTCCATCCACCCCTCCATCCATCCCTCCATCCACCCCTCCATCCATCCCTCCATCCACCCCTCCATCCATCCCTCCATCCATCCACAGGACCCTCAGCCCTTCTGGGTGGAAAGCTGCCCCATCCATGGCACATAGGCAGCAGGGTGTCACTGTGCACCCTGTGGATGACAGAGCAGATGTCTGGGTGCTGATGACCCCAGGGGTGTTTGCTCTGTTGGCAGCGTGTCCTGGGATCAGTGCCAGGAGCTGATTTCCCACCTCTGGCCTTTCTGCCTGGCAACAGCAGCTGGGCCCGTTGGCCTGAGGTAATCCTGAGCCTTTGGGGACATTTCCCACCCATCCCCGGGCACGTAGGCCTGGCAGTGACCCCAGGGCCTCAGCTGGCAGGAGACTGAGGCCATCAGGGTCTGCATTCCATGGGCATGGTGGCACCTCAGTGGCTGGGGACACACCATGGCCCTCTCCAGACAACGTGTCTGTGCAAGGGCCTGGGGAATTCCGGGGAGGCTTTGGCTCTCCAAAGGTTACAACAGAGCTCCAGCCACGGAGTGAAGGGCGCTGTGATGGGGAAGGGCAACTTTGCTGTGCACAGGAGGAAAAAGGCATTGTTGGGCTGGGAATCTGGGGAGGGACTGCAGCCCACAGCCCCCAAGCTTCTTGCTGGAGGCAAATATAAGAAATCATAATTTAATTCGAAAAACCCCATTAAAATGGTAGAATCACTGTATGATTTGGGTTGGGACCTTAAAGATCAGTTTGTTCCTCCCCCTGCCATGGGCAGGGACACCTTCCACTATCCCAGGTTGCTCCAAGCCCTGTCCAACCTGGCCTTGGACACTCCAGGGATCCAGGGGCAGCCACAGCTTCTCTGGGCACTCTGTGCTGGGGTCTCCCCACCCTCACAGCCAAGAATTCCTTCCCAATATCCCATCTAACCCCACCCTGTGTCAGTTTGAGAGGCCTTATTTCAGTTTTCAGGCCTGATTCAGACTCTGAATGCAGTGCTGATGATGCAGTGACAGCAGTGCCACTTACACCGAGCTCAAAGCCTGAATGCTCTTCCAACACTGCTCCATTATTGCCAGGAAGATTCCACTTATGGCTCTGGCTGATGCTTTTTAATGATGGCTTTTTTTCCATGGCTGGGATCAGATTTTTGCTGGGCTGGAGGCTTGTGCTGCTCTCCTGCCAGTTCCCAAATCCCTTCCCATGGCAGCCACCTGCCACTCCACCAGAAGCTGCCTCTCCATCTCTTCCAAGACACTTGGAGACAGACACAGATTTGCTTGTCTGGCCAGGGCAGGGGTCTCCATCCTGCCAAGGTGCCTGTTGAAGTGGAAAGTTTAATTTAAGACTTAACTTGTCCTCTCCCCAGAAGCCATTAAATAACTGGTGCTGGTTTGGCCGGGAGGCTGGAGCAGAAGTGGTGGAGGTTGCTCTGCTCTGGGCGTCGAAGATGCAGCAACAGCACAAATTTGGGGTGTGCTTGGGGCAAGCAGCACTGCTGGGGCAGGAGAAGTCTTTGGAAGGAAGATGCTCCAAGGGCTGGAGCCCCTCTGCTCTGGAGCCAGGCTGGGAGAGCTGGGGGTGTTCATCTGGAGAAGAGAAGGCTCCAGGGAGACCTCAGAGCCCCTTCCAGTGCCTAAAGGGGCTCCAGGAGAGTTGGAGAGGGACTTGGGACAAGGGATGGACAGACAGGACAAGGCGGAATGGCTTTAAGTTGAAAGAGGACAAAGCCAGATGGGATATTGAGAAGGAATTCCTGGCTGTGAGGGTGGCGAGGCCCTGGCACAGGGTGTCCAGAGAAGCTGCGGCTGCCCCTGGATCCCTGGAAGTGTCCAAGGCCAAGTTGGATGGGGCTTGGAGCAACCTGGGCTAGTGGAAGATGTCCCTGGCCATGTGTCTTGGGGGTGACTTTATGATTTTGTATCTCATATCGCTGTTCTATGCCCAGAAATTAATTTTGTGCCTTTCTATGCCTTTAAACTGAGCCTGAGAGGGGGAAGAGAAAAAAAAACTGGGCAGAACTTTCAAAGCAGTGTTTCAAGGACACACAGAGGTAGAGATGGCTCTGCGTTCTGCTGTGGTGGGAGCGGGAGGAAGCTCCAGGCTTGTTTTTTTCCAGCCAGCTTTCGGTCAGTTTTTTTCAGCTCCTTTTCCTCCAGAAAGTTGAACTTTGTTTTCCTGGGACTCAGATTTTTCCCTTCTTCTCTGCTGGATGGTTTCAACATCAGAATACATTGGGAGGACTTTCCACCGAGGCCTTGGCTTTGGAGGGGGGCCCACCACCCGATCCCAGCTCCAAGGAGGGAGAGAGATCTACGGAAGGACTCTGAAATTTTCCCAGGTTTCTCTCAGCAGAGTGAGAGATTTTATTATTGAGCATCATTATCCCTTTTCCTGTGTGTTTGTTAAATAAATAGTTTTTATCTCTTTCACTTTCCTTCAAGGAAAAATTATTTTTTCCTGAACCTGGTGGGGGAGGGATGGTTGTAACCTGCCTTCTCTCAGAGGCTATATTTCTAAATTTGGCCAAACTGGAACAGCATGGATGGACAGGACAAGGGGGAATGGCTTTAAGCTGAAAGAGGACAAAGTCAGATGGGATATTGGGAAGGAATTCCTGGCTGTGAGGGTGGTGAGGCACAGGTTGCCCAGAGAAGCTGGGACTGCCCCTGGATCCCTGGAAGTGTCCAAGGCCAGGCTGGATGGGGCTTGGAGCACCCTGGGCTAGTGGAAGGTGTCCCTGGCCATGGCAGGGGGTGGAAGGAGATGAACTTTAAGGTCCCTTCCAACCCAAATCATTCTGGGATTCTATGAAAGGTTTTTTCTGTGTCCAAGCTTGGTGTCAGAGGAACAGCTGGCCCAGGTTTCTTCTGAACTGCAGAGAAGTGGCTCAAAGAATGTTTTTGAAGAAGTGGGAAGGTGGAGGCTTCTCCATCCTCCCACATTGAGCCCAGGCCAAAACGCTGCTTTGCTTCATCACATCCTCTCTCCTCTGCACCCTGGATTTTGAGGACCTTGTGCATGATGACATCAGCAGGGGCTGGTGTTTGAAAACTCCCCCAATACTGGGTTTTGTTTGGATATTTGATCGTTTTGTATTCTCAAGGGAAAATGATGGTTATGCACAGTTGGGATACACTCCTTTCTGTGAAAGCAGCTCTCCCCTCTCCAAATGTGTCACTATTTTCATGGTGCCACAGAATCACAGAATCACAGAATCATGGAATCACAGAATCAGCAGGAGGCCAGGATGGAAAGACAGCAAGAGAGAGAGAGAGAAAATAGCTGCTTGAAATAAATCTCAATAAATTCCCAATAATGGGAATGGGAATGGGTGGGATGGGAGCCAAATCTCTCCCTAGCAGGTCAGATTCAGGCAGGGAACACAAGCAGCTGATCTGTTGGGACAGGATACAAGGGACCAGCACTGCTTTCTCACTTTTTTTTTAAAATACCTTGATACCATTCCCCTCTTTTCTCCTCCAGTCTCCCATGCCATAGGTATTTTACAGCCTTCTTCCCAAGGAAATCAAGCATTACATGCCTGAGTGTTATTCCATTTGCCCATCAGCCCTTCCCAAGCAATCCTGGCACCCCAAGAGTGATTTCACTGAGAGGCAGAGAGACAAAAAGTACCAAACATACAAAAAATTTGAGGGAGGAGCATCTGGAAGGAGAGAGTGAGATGCCCTGGGGTGAGCTGAACCCCGCAGCAGACACAAGAGAAGCCCCACCCTGGCACAGGTGGCTCCCAGGTCTCTCTCCCACTCGTGGTTACTGTCACCCCAAACTGTGGGCTCGTCTTGCCATCTACTGGTGTAGTCTGGAGCCTGTCAGAGGAGCAGGACTGGGGGACAGAGGACCTCGAGGACAAGGACAAGGGGAGGACTGAGCCCTGTGTTGCTGTTGTCACCCCTGGAGGGGCCCAGCCTGGTCAGGAAGGGACCAAGCACTGCCTTGCAAGGTAACTTTTTGTTTTCCAGAAGGATTTCCTTACTCCTGGAGCTACTAATTCCCATTTAAACATGTTTATCTTCATGGTGCATCATCCCTCTCCTAAACCTCCTCAGGGTCCCTTCCCTGGACCCCAGGCTTGGCTCAGGGATGTTCCCTCCTCTGTCTCATCGCTGCTGCTGCTCTCCTGGTTCCACCTTCCTTGACACAGAGATCCCGAGGACGAGCTGCAGGTGGCCCGGCGTGGATTTTGATGGAGTTAGGAGGCTGTGAAACCCATCCCAGGATATGGGATGGACACCAGAGCTTGGAGAAGCAAGAGGATCCGTCCCATGTGAAAACACAGATGCACTGGGAGGAGATGGACATGGGAGACACTCCCTGTAGGCCTGGGGGATGTGTCCCAAATATGCAAGGCCATGCTTGGCATGGTGCTGGAGGTGCTTTGATTTGGTCCAACCTGTTTGACAGGGTTTTTGGAAGAACTTTTGAAGCACATTCCACTCCGTTATTCCTTCAGGAGCTTCTGTGAGTGAACCATCTCCACAACTGGATTTTGGGGACGCTTGAGCCACCCAGAGGTTTTGTTTAAGCCCCTGGTCTGGACCTGATGGGTGAAAAGCAATCCCAGTGCCTTCCCCACCAGCTTTTAGAGGATGGCTGGACCAGTAAAAGGAGTCAGGAGAGGGAGCCAGAGCCTCAGCTATGAGCTGTGAGAGCTGCAGGGAAGGGCTCTCACCGCTGTAGGGACATCCCAAATTACACAACCGCCCCTTTGGAGCTGGTCCCAGCCACATTCGAGGATATTCAGAACACGTCAGGGCCCTAATTTTTGGAGACTGTCCTTGTTTCAGAGAATCAAAGCTTGGAAAAAGCCCTCCAAGATCCCTGACTCCGGCTGTTTTGGCTGGGATAGAGTTCATTTCCTTCCTAGTAGCTGTTAGGGTTCTGCATGGCTGGTTAAATCAGGATGGAGTCACATCCCAGGGTAGTCAGGACAATAATTTTAAGCCCTGTGTGAGTTTTGCCTGGAATTTTAACTGCATGGGGTGCACTGTGCTGTGGGTGGGATGTCGCCTCGTCCCCTCTCCTGCGGCCTTAGGAACCTACATCCCATTTTTATCTGCCACAGCAAATGCAATCCCTCTTTTGCTGAGTCCACTCAGCTGATGGGAAACGCATCCCAATATGGGTTGAACTCACAATTTAGCAAAATGCACCCTCTGTGCTGTTAACTTCAGTTTCAGGCTTTTTCCTTCCCGTTTTCCTTCCCTCTGAATTTAAGGGATGCTCAGGAAGATGGGGCAGCCCTGTCCCAAAGTCTCAAGGATGGGAAGAGAGAAGCATTTCTGCTGGCTGGATGCTCCAACCCCAACCTCATGGATAAACCCCTGTTCTAACAAATTCAAAACCTCACTCAGGGCAGAGAAAAATGCAGAGCTGGGTGTGGGAGGAGGTGGTGAATGGCATTTGTGTCTGTTTTGGGAGGGAAACCTGGAGCCTGGTGGCCTGAACTCCTGGATCCTGCCCCCTTCACCTGTCAGTGAAGCAGGAGGAATGATGGGGAGCCTGAATTTGGTGCCTGGCCCTGGAAATGCAGAGGTGACAGTGCTGCATCCCACAGATCCCCATGATTTGGCCACTCTGACCCCGGGTGCTTCAGGCACTGAGTGAGCCCTGTCCTGCCACTCGTCTCTAGCTCCATTTCAGAGCTCCCTGAATTATTGATGGCTCTGATGCAGGAGTTTATAATTAGCTCCCCAGACCTTTTCCCTGTGGGCTGGAGCTGGGAACACTCTTTCCCTGTCAGTGGTTTTGCTCTGAGTTGAGCAGATTGAGGAGGGAGGAGGGGAGTAAGGGATGGATGGGCACCTTGGGGGACAGCAAGGATGGCTTTGAATGCGGTTTAAGAGTGGCCACCCTCAGGGAAATGGGTTTAGGCAGAGCCTGGGCCGTCTGAGGGGTCTTAAACCCAACTTGAACAGCGTGGAAGCTGTGCCAGGAGCCAGGAGAAGGCAAAGGGTCTTCATGTCACTTTTAGGAGCCTCCTCAGCCACAGTGCTCATGGACTGACAGGTCAGAGGGAGAAAAACACTGAGCCCTGGCTGTTCAGGGAAAGCCAGACTCCGTCTCGAGGGGACAATGGGCTGGGTTTGTGTGAGCTTGGATACAGAAAATGATGGGTTAGAGGCACAGCTGGGCAGCAAAGGGGCAGTTCAGTATCCTAAAGCTCTTCTTTAAGAGCCAGTCATAGCCTAAAAAGGGCTCCAGTGATTTCTATGAGGTCTGGGCACAGTAACACTCATTCCTTGAGATCCTAAATCCCAAACAAAACAGGAGCACGGATTCTCTGGGGTTCTGAGGTCAGAGGCACCAGCCCTCAAATTTAAGTCTGTGAATTGCTTTGTGAAAACCAGGCAGTTTGAGCTGAGTTTAACCCAGTCTGAGCTGCAGTGCAGAGTGGCACCTGCAGAGTGCCTCAACTCCCACAACCCCAGTTCAGGGGCTCCGTGGTTGTGCTGGGGATGTTTTGCTTATACACTTATAACACTTCTGGAAGTGTTCCAGGCCAGGTTGGACAGGGCTTGGAGCAACCTGGGCTAGTGGAAGGTGTCCTATGGCAGGGGGTTGGAACAGGATGGTCTTTAAAGTCCCTTCCAACCCAAACCATTCTATGAGAGGCTTGGCCAAGGACTGCTGGAGGCCAAAGGCCCTCTCCAGCCTGAGGTCTCCCTTTTTTTGGCTGGTGGAAATCCCACTCCACAGTGCCAGAGGGAAAAACTGGCAGGTAAAGGTGGGCAGGATGTTTTTGGTTGCCAGAGGAGCTGTAAGATTGAGTCTGAGGACAATCATCTCCCCCTCACCTCAGCTGAGCATGGCTGAGACCTCCCTGCAAGCCCTGCCTGGAAAATCCTTGGGCGTGGAGCAGAGGTGGGAGCCAGGGCCAGCAGCAGCAAGGACTCACAGTAAGATCTGTGCCACTGCTGCCAGCGCTCCTTTGGGTCTGGGGGGTGATCAAAGACCTGCCAGGAGAGCTCCCATTCCCACATCCTTGCTCCAGGGTGGAATCACAGAATCATGGAACAGTTGGGATTGGAAGAGACATTAAAGCTCATCTCATTCCAACCCTGTGCCATGGGCAGGGACACCTTCCACTAGACCAGGCTACTCAAAGCCAACTAAACCTGGCAAGAATTTCTCTGGGCTACTTTAAAGAATGGATGGAGATCAAGGAATTTCCTTTCTTGGATGAGACAGGCACTTGACCTTTCAACAGAACAATTCTTCCAGGGAGATGCAGCAGGTCAAAGGGAATAAAGGCAGGGAATTATCTCATCTCAACAAGAAGGAGATGAGTTGTCTTCGATCCCAGAAAGTCTTGGCCTTCCCCAGCACGGTGACAGGAGCTCTGCCTTGGAGAAAAGCTGGTGCTGGGGTCAGCCAGGACAACACTGTTCTGAGGGTCACTCTTGCCTATTCCAGCACACCCTCCACTTTCCTTGGGGACTCCAGCATCAAGATCTGGTTTAAAACAGCAGCAACCAGGCTCCAGCAGGAAACTGCATCTATTTATAGGGTATCTGCATAGTTTAGGGCAGAGCTGACCCATGAGTGACCCTTGTATCCCATTCACAGGACAGGCTGAGCAAGGGACAGGTCACCTTTCTCCCAGCACCACCAAGAACCCATCCTGACCCTTCTTGCTTCAAGATGTGTATTAAATATATATATTTTAGTGCATTCCCTAGAAATAGTCTCTTTTTTGCTAAAATTGCCATAATTAAAGAGTTGATTTCGTTCCAGTGGCGTGGGAAGGGCTGCAGGCAGGCTCAGGGCTATGCTCCTGCTCTGCACCTGCTCACCCTGGGCTTTGGGCAGAGGTGTGGCCAGGACCAATCCCATTGACCCAAACACCCACTGTACATGTGCGTGAGGGGGTGGTGGGCTGAAAAAAAAAATGGGCTTTTTGGGAAAAGGAGGATTTTCCTGAAGATACTTGCAGGGTTTGGATGGAGATGAAGAATCCTGCTACGACCTGTGGCCATCCCTGGATCCCTGAAATGTCCAAGGCCAGGCTGGATGGGGCTTGGAGCAACCTGGGATAGTGGAAGGTGTCCCTGCCCATGGCAGGGGGTGGGACTGGATGAGCTTTAAGGCCCCTTCCAACCCAAACCATTCTGTGATTTTATGACCTCTACATTACGAGCATCATCCTGGGGTGAAAAGACAAAGGCAAGGGATGAAGGAGGCCACTGAGGTGTGTGCAACCGTGGAAGTAAGCAGGGATAAAGGGGATCCTTCAGCCTGTGGCAGAGGAAACCCAGGGCAGCTGGGGTGGAAGGTGATGTTCGTGATGTAGGTGTGGTACTTGATGAGACCCTCACGTGGATGTTGCCAGCTCTGATTTCTGTGTAATTTCTGCTCCATCAGGGCATGGAAATGATTGGAAAAACCTCTCAAGGCGCTTTGCAGATCTCTTCATCCGCATTTCTGAAGTGCCCAGCGAGCCTGCTAACCCACAGGCTGACCTTCCCTTCCACCCAGCCCAGCAAAAGGCTGGAGATGAGTGGATAAGGGAGCAGAGGGGGGGATTGAAGTTCAGGGCACAGGTCATGGGAGCCCATAATAAATAAAC
The DNA here is from genome assembly GCF_009650955.1 of Corvus moneduloides. Lineage (NCBI taxonomy): Eukaryota > Metazoa > Chordata > Aves > Passeriformes > Corvidae > Corvus > Corvus moneduloides. The sequence continues at coordinate 3,220,037 of NC_045478.1, forward strand.
AAGGCTTGTTTAAGAGATGATTTATGCTGCCCTAACATTGTCCCCAGTCTCCCACTCATCACTGTGAGCTAATTACCCTTCCTGGAGCCATCAGACTTCCCTTTGCATTTCCATGCACTGTGCAAGGACCTGGATATGACCTGGTAGCTGGGGGCTGAGGCTGACCTTTCCGTTTCGGTTTCTTTCAGCTTTTCTGCTGTAATTGGTCCTGCAATTCCACACTAATGAACTGTGTCCTGGCCTCTGAGGAGCTCTGAGTCCCTGCCACTCTTCCCTGAGAGAACGTGGGGTTGATAGGAGGTGAAATCCCTTATAAATCTTATGTAAGGCTCTGTGCAAATGGACTCGGACTGAAGTGGGATTCATTATTGCGTTCCCAGAGAGGGTTCCTGAAGGCTGGGAGATGGATGTGCTGGACCAGGGACATCTCCACTGGGTTGTGATACTTGCTCACATGGTTTTGGTCCCACTGCTTGCAAAAATAAAGGGGTTTTACCTCAAATCTGGAAGGCAGTGATGGTGGAGGGTCTGGGAACCAGGACTCCTTCCCCGAGGTTGGTCTGTGTGACCTCTGAGTTGTGGAGCTCCTTCTGCCAAGGGACTCTGTGTCCACCAAGGCAGGGCCTCACAGAGTGGCTTCTATTGGAAGAGACCTTTAAAGGTCATTTATTCCAAGCCCCTGCCATGAGCAGGGACACCTTCAAGGAGATCAGGACCTGCCTGAGGACACGTTTTGTGAAGGAGAGCAGCAATCCTCGCTCTTTGCTCTCTTTGCCCTTTAACTTGGCCGAAGCCCAAGGCTCCTTGGGCCACCCACGTGGTGTCACGGTGGGGAAGCTGGGTCCCTGAGCAGGGAGGGGTCTGCTTCATGCCAGACTTACATCACATGGGATCAGTGGGCCAAATTCCCTCCCAAAATCAGCCCATTGGAAAAGGTTCCCTTTTCTGACCTTAACAACACCTCGCAGCTGCTAAAAGCTTAATTTTCACAAACCCACCATGCTCCCAGGGCCAAAGACTCCCGAAAACCTGCAGGATACATAAAATCTGAGGAATTTTTGTGGGTCTGCATCTAAAAGGGCTTGATTTTGGGTGCTGGAGGCTGAGGCGCAGCCCTGACCCACCTCACTGACGTGGGTGCAGGGTCTGACTGGAGTAGAGGAGCCTGCACCAACCTGGAGAATATCCTTATTAGTCCCAGGGATTTATTTAGCCATTGGTAGAGGACATCTGGGAATTGTAAATATTATCCCAACCTCAGTTTAGCTCCAGTGCAAACATCCATTTAGAGCAGGACAGGGACAGACGGAAATCAGGTGGATGGAGACACGGATGGGGCTGGCTTCCTTTGCGGTGGGAAACCAGGAGGAGACACGGGAGTCTCTGGAGTTGCATGAACTGATCTCACCACCCTCAGGAAAAAGCTGGAGCCAAGCACAGCTGAGAGCATTCAGATGTCTCATTTGGGAGAAATTATCCCTATAAAGACAAACCACAAAGTCTTGTTAATCAGAACAGACCAGGAGAGGCGTAAAGAGCTGGAGAATGGATTGCGGAGAATTGCGGAATCATGGAATAGTTTGGATTTGAAGGGATGACCCTTTTAAAGGTGGTCCAGTCCAAAAACCCTGCCATGAGCAGGGACACCTTCCACTAGTCCAGGTTGTTCTGAGTCCAACCTGGCGTTAGACACTTCCAGGGTGGGGCAGCCACAGCTTCTCACCTTTGCCAGTGTTTTACCACCCTCGTTGTAAAAAATAATCTCTCTTTATCTAATCTAAATCAACCCTTCTTCATCTTAAACCCAACAGCCCTTGTTCTGTCCCAACAGGATAAGGCAAACCTGAAATATCCTTCACTAAGAAGGATTCAGTTTTGCCTCAAAATATTCCTGAATTTATCTGCTGTTTCCATCCTCTCATTTACCAACATGGAATTTCACTGACATAGAATCATCCGGCATCCCAACAATTTCAGCTTTCAGCAGGAGCAGCACCTTGCAGCAAGGAGTTGCCACATTTCTGGGAAGTGAGTCCATTTTTAAGCACTTTCCCAGCTGAATTGTGCCTGGGTGGAAAACAGGGTTCCAGTTGGTCTCTGGGAAATACTGACACCTCCTCCAACTTCTGGACACAGCGTTGGCTTCTGTCCCTCCAAAATGCTGCTGCCTCTGAAGCAAGGATGGGGACAACGGATCCTTTCATACTTCAGAGGAGAAGGGAGCAGGGCCACAATGCAAAACACCCAGATTTTCCACGTTTCTGGGCCAGACAGGTGGAAAACGAGACTGCCAGCGGAGCAAGGAGGGAAACCCAAACACCTTGGGTGCAGCGTTTCATGGTGCTCCAGCCAAATTCAAAATTCTTCCCCCTGAAGGTTTTAAAATTGCTCTTCCTGAGGCTGAAGATTGATGGGTTCATTCCTTCTCTTCCCAAGTGTAATTCCTCTTATTCTGACCTTATTGTAGCAGCTCCAAGTGTTTAATGTCTGGGACATTTTCCGGGTAGTTTAAACACCAGCTTTGAGGGCTGACTGGATGGTTTCCTGCTTTAGTTTGTGCTGCATTTGGGTGCAGGGATGGATGCAGGTGATTTCTGGCTGGCTTTCTCTGTAGAACAACAGGTTTCCATGGAAAGATGTGGATTTGACACTCCTCAGAATCCACTTTACCCTTTCTACCCACAACACGTGCTTTGCTTTTGGAAAATTGCTCCAATATGAAAATCTTGCTGATTCTGAACAGAGATCCCAAGAGATCCCATTCCCACCTTTGAAGAGCCTCCTGCAAGGCTCTGCCAGGACCTTTCTGGGTGAGTGGTTCCCATCTATTCCAGGTATTGGTGTTACTGATGTTCAAAAATGATCTGGAAAAGTTTATCTTCAAAGAGAAACCAACCACCAGATGTAGCCCCCAGGGGGGGAATTTGTTCCTGGCCTGGTGGCTGGTAGTGGTTATTTTATTAATACAAACAACAGCAGTAATCTCAAATCATGGAATAATTTGAGTTGGAAGGAATTCTTGGAACTCATCTCATTCCATGTCCTGCTCAGTGCACATAAAATTAAATCAGGTCACTGATGGCCATGTCCAGGTGTGTCTTATACACCTGCAAGGATGAGGGAGGCCAAGAAGGGCCTGGCCATGTTGTGTAAAATTTTGAGGAAGGATGGGAGCCTGTTCCCCACGTCTGGCAAAATCTCTGTGGTCTAATGTGGAGGTGGGCAGGGGCAGTGATGAATAAATGTCGCTCTGCAGCCGTGGTGCTCCTGGACTGGGTTGGGAAATGGTAATTTCCATGCTCTTCACAGTCCTGGGCTCTGGAGACTTGTCCTGAGAGAGCTGGGGGTGTTCAGCCAGAGAAGAGAAGCTCCAGAGAGACCTCAGAGCCCCTTCCAGTGCCTAAAGGGACTCCAGGAGAGCTGGAGAGGGACTTGGGACAAGGCATGGAGGGACAGGACACAGGGAATGGCTTCAAACTGGAAAAGGGGAAATTTGGGTGGGATATGGAGATGGAATTGTTCCCTGTGAGGGTGGGGAGGCCCTGGCCCAGGGTGCCCAGAGAAGCTGTGGCTGCCCCTGGATCCCTGGAAGTGTCCAAGGCCAGGCTGGATGGGGCTTGGAGCAGCCTGGGCTAGTGGAAGGTGTCCCTGCCCATGGAACGGGGGTGGGAATGGGATGAGCTTTAAGGTCCCTCCCAACCCAAAACATGTTGAAGTCAGACCCCAAGGGACTCATACTCCTGGTGGGAAATATCCCCTGGTGTTTGGCCATCCAGGCACCCTGGGGCTGGACAAGCTGTCCCCGAGCTCTCTCCCAGCAGGATGGATTTCCAAGGGCTGTGGCAGAGGAAGGGGTGTGAGTTGCATGTGCTGGATGGGAGCCACCAACCTCCAGCCAAAGGACATGTTCTGCTCCACCAATCTGTTCCCTATTTTTCCTCATTAACGCCGCTTCCATGCTCGACAGTTGTGATGTGAATAATTTGGACTGATTAGTGTTTACACAGCAACATTGGGAAGAAATGGAACCACACCAGAGCCAGCAGCCAACTCAAGGCTCCAAGGCTATGATTTTGGGGGGTTTTCTAAAGAAAAGGGCCCACATGACATGCAGACCTTTGTCACTTGCTTGCCTGCAAGTTTAGTCACCTGAAATAGGTGACAAATCACAGCCATGGCTGATCTGGGGGTGCAGCTCTCAAAAATGGGTGGGTTTTGAAGGTTTTAAGTAAGACTGGTTGCTGGCTGGAGGACAGGAGATGTTTCACTGCTGGCACTGAAGGAAGGGTGGGGGTGGCAGTGCCTGAGATTGTTTATGTTCCTTAAAGCACAGATCCAGCAGCCAGGATGTGCCTCTGCGCTCTTGCTCAGCACCTGGAACGCTCCAAACAAGACCAAGACAAGGTGTACCCACAGCCAGGAGAGCAAGGATGGGGAGCAGACAGGGTCAGAGGAGAGAAAGCAGTAAAAAAATGCGCCTGGGAGATAAAAGGGACTTAAGCAGAAGAAATAAGGATTATTGGAATATCTTGGAGTCTTGTGTGAATGGGTAAAAGCAGCCTTGGAGCTGTGGGACACAAACATGAACTCTGTAAAGATTCACCCATTTCATGGAGCTTCTTTGCCTTTTTTCCTGATCAAAGGCCATTTTTCAAAGGTTGCTGGGGATGCAGAAACCCTTTCAGTGAATCTTCTGCCTTCCTTCATCTCTGCTGGCGAGAGGCCTTATCAGACTTCTCCCTGGGAATGGATGTCCTGCCTCCATCTCCAAAGGTGCTGGAGGAAATTGTGATCCTTGAAAATGTTGTGTGCAAAGCCAGGAAGGTCCCTTCTCCTCACTCTGCTTTTGGCACTGGCCACTTCTGCTTTTTCCTGGTCTTCCTGGGGCTCAGCACCTTGTTTGAGCTGACTCAGGTGATCCCAGAAGTGTCCTTGTACATCCAAATTGAGGGTGTTCACCTGGAGAAGAGAAGGATCCAGGGAGACCTCAGAGCCCCTTCCAGGGCCTAAAGGGGCTCCAGGAGAGCTGGAGAGGGACTTGGGATAAGGCATGGAGGGACAGGACACAGGGAATGGCTTCCCAGTGCCAGAGGGCAGGGATGGATGGGATATTGGGAGGAAATTCCTGGCTGTGAGGGTGGAGAGGCCCTGGCCCAGGGTGCCCAGAGAAGATGTGGCTGCCCCTGGATCCCTGGAATTGTCCAAGGCCAGGTTGGATGGGGCTTGGATCAATGTGGGATAGTGGAAGGTGTCCCTGCCCATGGCAGGGGGTGGGATGGGACAATCTCTAAGCTCCTTTCCAACCCAAACCATTCTGTGGCTCTGTGAAATTCCTGCAAGGGACAGCTCCAGGGGGGATACTTCAATGCAGGGGAAGAATCTGAGTAACTTCAATGAAGCTTTTGAGCTCCATCAGTTTTCTCAGTTTAAGCTCTGGATTCTCCACCACAGAGGGATGGGGATGGGCTGAACATGAAGGTTCAGGGATCCTTTTGTGCTTTGACTCCTGTTGTATTTTCTCCTCTCTTCCTGCAATCACTGACATTCACCTGACAAGGGCATTTCCCGCCACCCTCCCTCTCCTGTGAGCGCCAACCAACCAGGAAAATAAGGAGAGGATTTCACAGAAACTGAAATAATCAAACCCCCAAATCCTCCAAAGCTGATCTTTTATCTGAGAGAGGGAGCAGCTCCCAAGCCCCGTCGGTGCCTGCTGGGAATGTGATGCAAGCACTGACATTATCCAGGGGATGCTCTGATCTCTGTCAGTGAGCTGAGGCCAAAACCCTCGGAGAACTAAAGAACCCTCCCTGTATTCCCTTACTGATCTGACACGGTGGGCATGGGCAGGTTTGTTCGTGTGTGTAGGGATTTCTGAGCCAACACAGGCTTGGATTTCCTTGCTGGCTTGGTTTTATTTTCCCCTCAAAGATCAGGCTTCACCCCTCTAATTTAGGAAGATCTGAGAGTTGGCAGTGACCAGACCCCCCCCAAGATGCTTCCTCAGTGTCTCCGTGGATGGTTGAGCAGCCTCTGGCTCTGCCTGGGTGTCCATGTCCTCTCTAAAGGAGGGAAGAGCCGACATTCCTGCCTTTTCCTCTCCTGCCAGCACACGATGCTGCCAAGAAAATGCAAAATCATCCCTTCCTGCAAGGATTAATAACCAGTTCATTGAGACAAATGACACCAGGCTCTGCCTGTTCACAGCTCAGCAAACACCGGCGCTCCGCTCTCCTGCTCCGCTCCGCACGTGACGCAGACAGAGCTGGAATGTTGCTCCCAGGGGGAAATTGTCTCCCCATGAGACCTCAGCTTCCTCAGTTTTCCAAGGTCTCCCTCCCTGCAGGATTTCTGGGCACTGTGAGACGGCTTTGCCTTCCTCCATCTGCCTCCCTTGGACTGTGGGGTCCCTCGGGATGTGATTCCACAGCAATCTGGGCACAGGAGCATCAGCCCCCAGAGGGACTGTGAGGATCCGGGTGGTACAGGCAGGAGTGGAGATAGAAAATCCCTCCAGGGTCACAGCACAGTCCCTTGAGCCCACACTGGCCAAAGAGATGCTTTTTAGGGAGAGCTTGTTAATCCATGGGCAGGAGCTCTCCATGGGCCCATCCTCGAGAGCTTCCTTTGCATCCTCATCCCTGGAGTCAGGGATGCCAGGGAGGACACCCCAGCTTGGTCTTCAACATTTATTCATGGCCTTGCTGCTATTTCCCCTCCCTTTCTCCAACGCCCTTATATTTTCTGATGCCCACTGTGCCAACAGCCAATTCATGTTACTGGTTTTAAACTGATTCCCTGAGGGTTTCAACCCTCGCTCCCCAGGATTTGGGGAAAGTCGGGTCTGTAATTGTCATACCCAGCTCCTTCCCGGCCACTTGACACAGCCAGGGTTGTCTTGGGCCAGGGGACAAGTCCAGGCACTGGTCAGTTCACTGGTGTGGATATAGTCAGTGTCCAGCACCCTGGAAACATGGAATGGTTTGGGTTGGAAGGGATCTTAAGGATCATCTCATTCCCATCCCTTGCAGGGACACCTTCCACTAGCCCAGGTTGCTCCAAGCCTCACCCAGCCTGGGTTGGACACTTCCAGGGATCCAGGGGCAGCCACAGATTCTCTGGGCACCCTGGGCCAGGGCCTCACCACCCTCACAGGGAAAAATTCCATCTCCATATCCCACCCAAATTTCCCCTTTTCCAATTTGAAGCCATTCCCCCTTGTCCTGTCCCTCCATGCCTTGTCCCAAGTCGCTCTCCAGCTCTTCTGGAGCCCCTTTAGGCACTGGAAGGGGCTCTGAGGTCTCCCTGGAGCCTTCTCCTCTCCAGCCTGAACAACCCAACGCTCTCAGTCTCCTCTGGATAAGGGCACTGATGGAAAAGCACTTGAGAAACATTTGTGGGAATGTGACATCTCTGAGGGTCACTGGTCCATCAAATCCGGCCAGGATGAGGAGGTCCCAGAGTTGTTTGGGGGAAGAGGGGGTGGGTGACAGTGGGATACACAACCAGCGTCATTCTTGAGTGTCGTAGGAATAAAACAAACACTCCAAAAGCAGCTTGTGCATCAGCAACCCAAATTTATACCAGGAGAAGGGAAATCAAGACAAGTGGGAAAATTCTACAAGGCTCAATTAATCAGATCCAAAAAATAAACCACAGCTCTGCCTCTGAGGCAGCCGGAGAAGCAGGGAAGCAGAAAACGAGGCTGAGCCTCTCCCTCTCCCCACACCCAGCATGCAAATGCATCCTGAGCAATTTTTGGAGCAGCCGAAGGTCAGTAATTGATTTGGAGACCCGAATTTCTGACTACGTCACGATGCAGATGTGCTTCCCAGCCCGGCTGGTGGCTGTGCAGCTCCCGCGGCAGCGAATGAGCTTGGAATACCAATGGAGAGGGGAAGGAGCACACTCCTCCCTCGGCAGGGGAGCAATGGGGAGACAAAAACCTTTCCATGCTGAATTAACCCAGTTTTGTCTGGGGTTGCAACCCCCCTTCCCTGCCTCCCTTCACTCTCCAGAGCAAAATGCCTGCTCGAAGTTCCCTTCCTGGGGTAAAAGGGAACTGGGAATGCTGGAGGAGAAGGAGGAGGAGCAGGGGATTCACCTGGGGTTGTTTTTAGCTCCATCTGGAAGCTGCTGGCTTTGGAAATGATGCTGCTGTTTCAAAAACCAGAGCAGCTCTGGCTCTTCCCACTTCTCAGCCTCCCAGCTCAGGCATCCTTTGGGAAGGACTGGGAGCACAGTGAACCCCGTTCCAGGGATCAGTCCATGCTGGTGTTGTGGGGAATGGCTGCTCCTGGCTCTGGAGGCTGAGCACTGGCCCAAGCACCTCAACCCCCAGCCTGGATTTGAGCAAAAACCTTAAAAAGCTCCTGACTTCTGGACTGCTGCATCCTCCCCAGGAGTTGTGGAGATTCAAGGAAGGGATGAGAGAAATTCATGCAGGGTTGGCCAATCCATAGGAATTGAATGAAATCTCACTCAGGAAAACCTCACACTGGTGTCAGAAGCTTAAAAGTGGGGCCCAGGGCGAAGATGAGATCCTCCAAAATGAGATCCTGAGGAGGCAGGGTGCCTTCACCCCTTCCCACTGAAATCCTGTGCCCAGTTGGCCCTTGCCGTGACGAGGATTGTCCCACCTGATGGGCCGGTGAAGGCTCTTGGGATGCTGCCACTCATCCTGCAGGACCTGGATGGAGAGCCATGGATTTGTGCAGAGCGATCCAAACCTCTGGTTTTTGGGCTTTGGCACCTGAACTCCACAGCCTCAGAGTGCAAAGCAGCTGTCCACGGCAGTGATGGCGTTGGGAGATTTTGCTGTGGTTTTAAAAAGTTCAGAGGTCCTCTAAGCCCAGGTTTGTGTGTTTTAAGCCCAGCCTGCCTCCTGACCAGCTCTGGATTTTGCAGCAGCAGAATTGGAGGAGTATCTCAAGAGCCATTATGGAAAATCCAGGAATAAAAAGGAATGTGGTGCCCAGAAGAGCTTTGGGCAGCAGGGTCTCCATCCCTCATCAGCCTTGCAGTGCCAAAATTGGCTCCTGCCTGCTGCAGGCTTGGAGTGTGCATGTCTGTGGTGCTCCAAACCCCACAGCAGCCAAGAGGGATTTCCTGGGATACAGCCAGCACAGGATGAGCACCAAATGGAGCAGAGAAATATCTGGGAACACATGTCAACAGCAGAGCAGGACCAGCACAGCTATTCTTTATTTCTTCTGTAATTATGTCCTTTCTTTTAAAGAGCTCCACAGTGATAGAGGGACAGATGGGCTGGGCGAGCTGAGACCGTTCTCTACTCCCCCTCCTCCTTGTTTGTACAAAGAGATGCTGCAAGGAAAGGCAAATATTTGATTGTTTGGGATGCTGAGAAAGGAGAAACTGAAACGTGAGCCAGCAAGCAGCTCATTACTGATGCAGAGCTCTCTGTGGCACAGACACAGCCCTCCAGAGGGGCTGGAGCAGCGGGTCCTGGAGCCAGGTGGAAGGCAGGATGGAGGAAGAACATCTGCATCCTTTTCGAGCCTGTGCCCTTACCTCAGTCCCACAGCCAAGGGTGTTCCAGAGGAAAAATGGTGTTGGAGAAGCTGCTTGGGAGAGGAGAGGAGGAAACCTCCCTGGGAGACAACAGTGCAAGGAGGAGGCTTGGAAGACTGGTGTAAAGGAGGAAAAAGGGATTTGGGAATGAAATCTGCCATGAGGATCCATCTTCAGGCAGTGGCCCTTGGGGTGTTATTTCAGTTCCAAAGAGATGCCCTTCACCTGCTGCCACCAAGGACAGCCAGCACAGATCTCCTCCCTGCAGCCTGCCTGTGCTGGCATGGGCTCCTGGGAGCAGCGGGGTTGTCCCCTGTCCCTGGGCATCCCCTATGGCCACAGAGGCTCCGTGGAGGTAGGGACAAGCTGGCTGGAGGTCACAGACACATCGCACAGCCCATGGGGTGACAGCTCCCCAGGGCTGGTGTGGAACCCCACCCCGGAGCATGGACATAAAATCATAGAAACTTTGAAATATTTAAGGTGGAAAAGACCTTTGAAATCACTGAGTCCCACAGTTCCCCCAGCACTACCAAACCCACCACTAACCCACGTCCCCAAATGTCACATCCACACGGCTTTTGAACACATCCAGGGATGGTGATTCCACCCTTTCCCCAGGAAGTCTGTTCCAGTCCTTCTCACAGGATCTCCCTGCATGTCAACAGATGTCCCAAAAAGTGCTCCAGGGAGAGAGGGAGGCTGCAGGTTACTGAGAAACCTGTGTATTTTATATTTTTCAGGCTACTGAGTAGTTTGTCTATATTATATTTTTCATGTTATCTGGATTTTAAGGTTTTGTGGGTTTGTTTGTTGTTTGGGTTTGGGGTTTTTTTGATATATAAATCCATGTCCAAGAGACTGCAAACATGAAAAGCCACTCTGGAGGAATACTGCAAATAATTTATGTTGGAAAAGAGCTTAAAATCCTTGAGTCCAACCATTCCCCCAGCACTGCCAAGCACACCGCTGCCCCATGTCCCCACGTGCCACATCCATCTTTTAAATCCCTCCAGGGCTGGTGACTTCAGCACTGCCCTGGGCAGCCTGTTCCAAGTTCCAAGAAACCTTCACGGTTTCAGTGAAGAAATTGTTCCTAATATCCAGTATAAACCTCCCCTGGTCCACGTTCAGCTCCGCAGCCTGCCTCTGCCCCTCTGGTCTTTTCAAGGAAACATCCTGGAAATGAAGATGAAATGTTGTGGGGAGCCCCAGGCATGGTGCCAGCCCCCACACAGGGGCAGAGCGGAGCACACATGGGTTTGCACACTGATGTGCGCGCTTACAGGAGGGCTTTGGGGGTTTATCTGGGGTCTGGAGGTGTCCCGCAGCTCACACAGGCACCCCCAAATCCTGCCCCTGCTGTCCACCCCTGTAAATTCCCCCTTCACAACACCCACACCCCAAAGGTGGCACGATGCGGGCAGCCCTGCAGGAGAGCACGGCCAGGTCCGAGCCACAGCCAGGGACATCATTTCCCAAAATATCCCGTACCAGCGAGTTTTGGCCCTTTGCTCTGGCACATCCACCGTGCAGATGGTGGCAGGACACGGCTCAGGTAGGGAGGCAACTCCTCCACGCTCAAAATCCTCCCTTTTCCCTCTGCTTCCCGGCAAGAAAGGGGCTGATTAGCACAAAATCCATGGCAACCCGGCCAGCAGCCTCGGAGCCAGCTCCTCGATCCCTCCCCTGCTCAGAAGCCTTTGTCTGCTGCTGGCATATCCCTCAGGCCCTCACTTTTTGCTCTCCTGGATTTTGGAGGGAGCAGCTTTGCTCTTCTCTTCCTCTCTGGGCAGAGCTGGCCAGGGAACAAGAGGATTCAGGTTTTCTCCTTTACCTGTAAGGGACACTTCTATTCCTTTTGCTGGGGAACCTTTGTGTAATCAGGATTTAGGCTTGTTCTAGAGATGGGTAAATACCCTGGACAGATGCCCCCAAGGAGATGATTTCCACCTGCAAGCAGCACAGGGGGAAAAAAATCAGGCTGTGACTGCAAAAATCTTTTCAACAACCACCTGGCAATTAGAGATCAGGGTGTTCCCCTGAGAAAAGACCCTAACATAGCACAGGGGCCTCCTTTGGGGTTAAGGGCGCTCCTGGAGCAGTGAAGCAGCACTTTTTCCCTCTGGGACTCACAGAACATTCCGGCTAAAACCAGCCTGGAGTCCATGCCTTGCCTGAGGCCTGCAAGTGCAGCTTGCTGAGGATAAATCAGTAGGAACAGGGGAATTTTCCTTTCCAAGCAAAACCAGGCTAGAGGGAATCCCCCCAAACCCTCTCTGACCTCTCTCACTGAGCCCACTCCACACATGAAAACCATTTTAAGAGCAGCCCTTGAATCCTTCCATCTCCTTCCCTGAGGGAATCGGCCTCTGCAGTGCACGGAACCCTCCAGGTGCCTGGACAGGATGAACTCAACCTTTGCATCCCATATTGGCAGAGATTCCTGCTGCTCCCCCTGCTCCCCTTGGCAATCACCCGGAGAGACCAGTGTGAGCCCCCGGGGAATCCTGAGCTGGCAAGAGCTTCCCAAAGCCTGGCCAAGCAGCCCAATTTCCCCCTGGATAGCACCAGTAAGCGATGGCAGACGACAATAGCAGCAGAAGCATCATCCCCTCATCACCTTCGAGCGAAAACATGGGGAAAGAAGGGCAATTCTTGGCAGTGAGGGCTGGGGCAGGGAATTTTTGAGTGCTGCAGGAGGAACTCGGATGCCTGGCACGATCCACTCAGCGCTGGAGTGGTCCTGCTGAAGCCTGTAAAGCTGGCTCTGCCTAAAGATAAGCCTGAGCCTGCAGCCCGGGCTGGCTGGAGCCCAGGCCGGCACAAAGAGGGCTTTGTGCGGGCGGGATGCTCAAGGGAATGGGGCAGAGCTGCTCTCGGAGGGTATTGGGGGCCCGGAGACAAAACGGGGAGAAGCTCAAAGGGGACCTTTCTTTCTCTGCTGTCCGGGAGATGGAGGGGAGCTGCACGTGGGGATTAAAAAGCCGCAGGTGATCAAACCCCCGCGGCCGCGGAGCGGTGAAAGGGGAACAAAGAGGCGCGGGAGGGGAGCGGGGAAGGCAGAGCAAACACTCCACGGGGATGTGATGGGAAAGAAAGGAGCTGGGAGCGCTGGGAGGCTGAGCCGCGGTGGCACCTCTTAGATCTGCCAGGCTTGAGCTCATTAAAAGCCGTGTTTCCTCTGGGCTAGGATGCCAGGCTGGAGATGATAAAGGGTGAGAGCGAGGTGGGAGGAAGGCAGGGTGATATCAAGGAAAACCATGTCCTTGTGTCCTTTACAGGCTGGCCAGGCTGGGAAAGTCGGGGTGATCCCGTGTGTGCAGAGGGGGCATCTGAAAATCCCCCACGCCACGAGCAGCGGCTGAAGGATTGCAGCTGAGCTTCTGGCAAGTGCAAGAGCTTGGCTTCAGTTCACAGAATCAGAGGTTCACGGGATGGTTTAGGTTGGAAGGGACACTGGAGGTCACCTGGTCCTAGGGTTCCCTAGAGCTGCTTGCTCAGGGTTGTGTCCAGACGGCTTTTGAGTATCTCCAGGGAAGGATAAATCCAGAACCACGGAATCACAGAATGGTTTGGGTTGGAAGGGACCTCAAAGATCATCCCATTCCCACCCCCTGCCATGGGTAGGGACACCTTCCTCTATCCCAGGGTACTCCAAGCCCCATCCAGCCTGGGCTTGGACACTTCCAGGGATCCAGGGGCAGCCACAGCTTCTCTGGGCACCTTGGGCCAGGGCCTCTCTACCCTCACACTGAAGGATTTCTTCTTAATATCCAGTCTAAATCTCCCCTCCTCTGGTTTAAAAGTGTTCCCCTTGTCCTGTCCCTCTCTGCCCATGTAAAAAGTTGTGCATCCTCTTTTTTATAAGCCCCTTCAGGTGCTGGAAGGGGCTCTGAGGTCTCCCTGGATCCTTCTCTTCTCCAGGTGAACACCCCCAGCTCTCCCAGCCTGGCTCCAGAGCAGAGGGGCTCCAGCCCTTGGAGCATCTCCATGGCCTCCTCTGGACCTGCTCCAACGATTCCCTGTCCTTACAGTGAGGGTCCAGAGCTGGATTCAGTGCTCCAGGTGGGATTTCACAAGCACAGAGTACAGGGAGACTCCTTGGTCAGTTCCTGTCCACTTCCATCAGAGTGTTTGACCTGCTCCTCATAAAGGAGGAGGAGCAGAGGACAGCTGGGCTCAGGGGGGGCAGCTGGGGCTCTCAGAGCTGTGAAGTAACTGGACTTGCACCTGGAGAGAGGCTTAGGAAGCCGAGGCTGAGGGCTTTGGATTTCAGGAGAGTTGACTTCAGATTTTTTGGGGAACTCTGAGGTTGCTATGAAGGGGAGAAGGTGTCCAAGACAGCTGGCTGATTTATTTTTAAAGAACACTCATTCAGAGCTTGGGAACAAACCTTGCCTTTGCACATGAAAATCAGGAATTTCAGCACAAAGCCTCCTTGGCTAATTAAGACACTTCTTAGTGAACTGAGCTGTTAAAAGGGAGCATACAAGAAATGGAAATAAGGAGGGGAAATGAAAGAAGAGAGCAAATGCCAGGCTGGGGTACTTAGGGATGAAAGCTGGAGGGCTGAGGACCAGCTGGAGCAGAGAGTGGCCAGGGATGCTAAGAGTGGCAGAAAGGGGGTTTGCAAGTGTTTTAACAGCACACTTGAGGGAAAATGCGTGTGGATTGTTGGATGGGGGGAGAGCCTAACAAAGGGTGATTATGGGAAAGGTTGAATGGCCTTTTTTGCCTCGGTTCCTATCGGTCAGACTTGCTCCAAGCTCCTGCACTTAACGACAGTTTGGGAAGGAGAATAACCAGCAGCTGGGGAAATAAAATTTCAGGGGCTGCTTAGTGAAATTAAATGTATTTACATCCATGAGAGCCATCCTAGCGCTCTAATGGATCTCTCTGGTGGGATTGTGAGGCTGCTGCCTGTCATCTACAAAAAACTCCTAATGTCTGATCTCTGCCCACCCTCAGGTGTCTCTGAGCTTTACACACACCTTAAGAAAGGGAAAAAGGAGGATTTGGAGAGCTCTGGAGGTCAGGTCCTCCTCGCACCCTAGAAAAATCGTGGAGCATGTCCTCTGGGAATTAATTTCTGGACATGGGAAGAGCAAGAAGACCAAAAGTCATAGACTCCAAACTTAGTTCTCTGGAGGCTGGTGCATAAGCTGCTCTGCAGAAACAGAATTCCAGGGAATTCCAGGTGAGAGAAAGCACACAAAGCAATCCACTTTCCTTCTTCAGTGGCAATAGCTCTGAACTGGGGCCAGGAGGAAGGCTGGCATTTTGAGGATGTGAAGAAACCTCTTAGGACTGAAATCCTGGTGCTAAATCCTTTCATTCCCTGACAGAACTGGGAAGAAATCACGAGCAATGAGGCAAATTTCACCTCACTCTGTGGAACATGGCAAATCTCAAGCTTTGTCTGCACCAAGATCAGTCCCTGCCTTTGTTCATCCCAAAGCTGCGATGGGAAAATGGTGAAAAACTCCAAAAAGGGCTTTTCCCAGGAAATATGGCTGGGTATATACAGCCAGCCCCTGGCCTGAAGTGTTCCTTTTAGCTCGGGGCAGGAGCTCAGCCTGGCTCTTGTGTGATATCCTGGCTTTTCCCACCCAGGGGAAGAAGAAGATTTTTTGGTGGTTGTCTTTTGCCCAAAGGAGGGATTTCCAGGAGTGCTGCACCCTGCCATCCTTCACAGAGGTGTTGGAGACTGCAGCTCCTCCCTGCAGAGCCCCTGGGACGTCCTTCCTCTGCCATCCTCTCCTCCTGCATGGCAAGCAACTCTCTGATAAATAATTCCCTCTCTTTTTTGGCTGATTGCATGCTGTTACTAGGAAACATCCTGGCATCCCTGGGACTGCAACTCGGAGCAGGCTGGCAGCTAATGAAGATAATTAAGATTTTATAGCCACCTTTCTGAACGAGCTGGCCAATCCTCTCCGTGGGGGTCTGAGAGGGCTGGGGTCCTCTGCCTGTGCTGAGTGGGCTTGGAAGAGACCCAGAGAAGGAAAAATAACTTGTTCAGGACTTTGCTGGTGTCAGTGCTGGAGCTGTATTAGGGCTGGGAGCAAACCAAAAGGCTGAGAGCATTTCCAGGTGCTGGATTTCAATGGTCATCACAGTTCCTGGCATGGATTAGGCACAGGAAAACAACCCCCAGGCAAATTTGGGAGCTTTCACGGGTCAAGGACATTCCTGAGATGTCATTTGGCTGTGGCTGCTGTTTTGTAATTAATAATACAGACTTGATCAGATTGGGCACTTGGCCTCGGGTCAGAGGATGGGTCCTGGTTGCTGGTGAAGCACAGCTCCAGCTGTTCCCATCCAAATGAGTGATTCCACCTCTGGGGGAGAGGTTTGTGTGCCACAGGTCAAGAAAACTTTGCCCCTACATCCTTGGCTTAAAAATGCACTGGGGAATTGTCCCTTTGCAGGATTTCTGAGTCCTCAGTGACTGCTCTCTCTGAGGAAGGATTGTTGCACTCTGTCCCGGCTGAGTTCCCTCAAGCAGCTGCTGCAACTCTGTGGGTGAGCTGAACAGCACCAGGGACGTTCCTGTGCCCAGGGCTCCAGCTGGTACAGCCCAGACAGGTTGATATAGTTAAACCCTCATGCCCCCAGAGAGGTAGCAGCACCCAGATTGGCAGTTTGGGATGATCCCTGGCTCCCACATCTCCTGAACCCAGCCTGCTGGTGGTTGGAGTCAGTGCTGGTTGGGCTGGACCAACACCGTGCCAGGAACTTCGTGGAGCAGGCAGAGCCCACCCTTGGCAAGCCAAGCTTGGCTGGAATTGGCAGCACGGGAAGGGGACAGAGCTCTCTGAAAGGCTGCTGCCTTCACAGGATGAGCTGGAGAGAATTAGGAACTTGATCCCTCTGATCTGGTTAGAAGACTTACAACAGGCTTTCGATTTTATCTCACCTGCAGGACAGGATTTTCTCCGAAATCCCAGCCCCGGCAGCTTCCAGGGTGGTGAAGGACGTGCTGAGCCTGCCAAGGTGTTCACACCTGGGAGTCCAGAAGGTGCCCAGCTGCATCTCAGGCTGAGCACCCACAGCGTGGGGCATCCCACGTCTCATTTCCCACCTTATAATCACAGGATAACCCCTCCAATCATCTTTCTGGGGTGGCAGGAAGGAGCTGACCTTTGCAGATCTGCACAGGGCACTGCCAGCAGCATTCCTGCTTCCCACTGAGCTGCCTCCTTGGCTACCCAGGCTGTGAGCTGAAGCAGTTGAGGGCAACTCCCTCTGCCCCCTTGAGCAATCCCTATCCAAGAGAGATCCCCTTGTAGCACATGGCATTTCTGGAGCAGCTCCTTCCTACCCCCATTGTTCCTGGGAAAGGCAGACAATGATCTGAGAATGCAAAACTCCTGAAACCCCTCCAAAAAGCCGAAATTTATGAGCAGCCTGTTCCAACTGGCAGAGGGAAATTGTCAGAGGAACAAAAACATTGTGTAATAACCTCCCTCCTCCCTCTTGGGGGGAGCTGAGACAGCCACAAGGGCGAGGGGGGGGTGGAGAAGGAGCAGTGGTGAAGCACTGAGCATCCTCATGGAATCACAGAACGGATTGGGCTGGAAGGGAAAATAAAGATTATCCCTTTCCAACCTTCCACCATGCCAGGGTGCTCCAAACCCTGTCCAGCCTGGCCTTGGACTCTTCCAGGGATGGGACAGCCACAGCTTTGGCACTGCACACCCCTCTCAGTGGCTGCCCCAGAGCATTTTAAAGCACATTTAGTGCTGAGGGCAGCAGTGGCCAGAATGCTTTGTCTGACCACAAGGACTCTCTAATGTCCATCTTCTGCAAGGATGGGGCCAGTCCAGGTCTTGGCTGCTCTGAGTGGTGTGTGAATGAAGGTGGTTTCTTGATTCTTCTTCATAAAATAGGTTGAAAAGATGAAAGGCTGAAATCAGGAGTTTTCCCCAGATTCGATCATTGCTTACCTTAAATCCTACATTTACATTTCACCTTAACTTCCCAACCATCGCAGCTTGGAGCTCCCAGGAGTGTGATGATCCAGGACTCAGGAGTGTCCCGTGCCTGGAGAGGGGAGGGATGTGCTGGTGCCAGTCAGCTTCCCAGATTTCCCAGAGGTCACACAGACATGAGTGAGGATCTTAGGAGCCGTTTGCACACCTTTGGGTGCTGCTCCTCCTCGGAGCTGCTGCACGGCTCCTCTGGCCACCATCTGGTTTATGAGTGATGCCAGAGGGGTGGTTTCTCCCCGGGGTTTTGGGATGTGGTGTGTGCATCCCCTCAGACACAACCCTTGGTTGTAAAACGTGCAGCGGGGGAAGCAAGTCTGACTCCGGTTCTGGAGTGGAGCCTGCCACATCCTCCTTGCAATCCCCTGTATTTTCCTTCCCCCTCCTCCTGTCTGCCTCGATCTGAAGGAAAACCCACTCAGCTGACAGCGTCAGGCTGTGAAATAAACCCAGGAGGTGCTGGGAATACTCCAGCTGGGATTTTTTCCTATATATATCCATATCTGCATCATCTATATCTATAAAAAAGGTTAAACTGTGATAGCTGAAATCCTGTGCAGCAGAGTCCATCTGAAAATTCAGCCTTTAAGTCCTCAAATGTGTCATTTCTTGGCTTTCCTGGTGCAAGGGGACCCAGTGTGGCATTTCTGTGACCGTGTCTCCACCGAATTTAATTAAGGTTTTATGGGGGTGACTGTGGGAGACCTTGAATCACTCACTGATTATGGGATAGCACTTCCCAGTGATAGAAGAGTGAGGAATTAGACACTTTCCTGGGAACAGTGACCCTGTTCATCATTTCTGCTTTGGGGCTGTGACAGAGGAGCAAGGCTGTCTGCCGGGTCGTGGTGGCCATGCCAAGGAGAGCAGCAAGCTGATCGTGAGGTAAAATGTGCAAATTTTGTGCTTCCTCTTAATTGACCCAAAGGAAGTAAAAAGAAAAAAGAAATCTGGGCCAATTAATTTTTAACTGATTTCTCCATGCCAAAAAGGTAGGGCTTTGGACTGACTAAAACTTCTGGGATTGGGTCTAGCTGAAAAAGAGAAAGTGGAAAAGTTTTATTAAGGCTCTTCCAAGGAAAATTTTTTGACTGTTAATAGCAAAACAATGTTTGAATGAAAATGAAGTGTTAATGTCTCAGCTCAGTAATTTAAGTTTTTTATAACTATTTTTGCAGAATCCCAGAGCAGTTTGGGTGGGAAGGGACCTTAAAGATCATCCTGTTCCATCCCCTGCCATGGGCAGGGACACCTTCCACTATCCCAGGCTGCTCCAAGCCCTGTCCAACCTGGCCTTGGACACTTCCAGGGATCCAGGGGCAGCCACAGCTTCTCTGGGCACCCTGTGCCAGGGCCTCCCACCCTCACAGGGAAGAATTTCCTCCTAAGAAAAGAATTTTAAGTGAAATATTTAAGTTGTAAGTAAAAGCAGAATTTATCCAATTAAAATGCTAGACAGATTTTCCCCCCTCTTCCCCTTGAAAATTTGCATTGAGCTTTTTGGGGGCACAAAAAACAATCTGAAATTTTGTCCTCCAGATAGGCTGGAAAAATCCATGGTCCTCCAGTCTGACCATGTAAAATAAAAATGCAGTTAATTATTCCCATGGATTAGCCTCAAACTGGCTCTTCCATTTCATGGGGAACGTGTCTCACTGGGCGGCTGAGGACAACACTTGAATCAGTGCCCAGAAGATTCCTGCTTCCAAGAGATGGAGCAGCAGCCACTGGTGCTCCAGATGGAGATGCAGCTTTGGTTGTCGGTCCACGAAAAGGCATTTTCAGGATGGACCTCAGAAGGATCAACCTTGACTTCCACCAGTTTTCTCTCCAGGCATCTGGGGAAGTGAATGTGGCTCTAAGCCCCAGGAGAGGAACCAGCACTCGAGGGCTTGAATCACCTCACTGGGGACAGCTGAGACCTGCAGGCTCCTTGCTGGGAATTCTGTGGTGGGAGCAATGACCTCTCCTCATGTTCCTCAAAGCTGACCCAGCTTTTGGGTGACTCTCTATTTTAAAACAAAATTCAGCAAAAATCAGACCTATTTCTATCTATTTTTTCCTCCCTGATATATTTTAAGTGCCTGGACCCACTTTTTATTCAGTGGCTGAAAAACATAAAACATAAAAAAGGGATTTTGTTGTTGTTGCTGTTTTTGCTTTCTTTCCCATACATTTTTGTCCAAATACACCATAAGTGCTCCCACCTGATTTTCCTCTTCCCCTCCCATCTCTCCTGGACTGCCAGGTGGAGCTGATGGGTGTGAGTGGATACAGAAACCTGCCAGGAACAAACCCGGCACACCTGTAATCCTGGAACGCACCATCCTGGTGCTTCCTCAGCACAGTGAGAGACCAGAGGCACAAATCAATACAGACAGACCTTTTATAATTAAAAAAATGTGCATTTTGACAAACAGCTGGCAGTTACACCCACCCCTCATCCCCCTTAATGCAGAAAATACATGTCTGGAACCCAGACGTCTGATTTTCCAATGCCACGTGTAAAGACCCCCTAAGACTGTGCTTGAATTAACCTCCTGCTTTTGGATACCAGGCAAGAGCCCAAAGGCAGGTCCACCCTGTACTTGACTCCAGTTGCCCCTAGAGAGAAACAATCCCCCTTTCCAAGGCATTCTTTTCACTGAAAAACCATCATTTCTATCTTCTGATTGAAAATGCCTCTGAAAATCAACATGTGGGACACAAACTGATTTATTTTCATGAAAAAAGTAAACAAAGAAGAATTTTAATGAGGTGGGTTGGTTTTTTTTCCAAGATGTCGATGGGGAAATAAGGCTGTTCCTAGTAAACTAAGCGGCACCGCGGCTGGTTGTCTTGTCCAGAGGCCAAGTGACAGTCTGGTCACAACCCAAAATAAACCTTCCTCACCTGGGGAGCACAAGATTCAGCACCCAGGCATGGTGCTGATGGTGTAGATAAAGCTCTGGTGCCTAAAATTCTTCCTTAGCAGAAAGAAAAGATACTCAGGGAGCTCTGGAGTGGATGGGGAGGCATCACCCGGGGGTTGCGGGGGATGGAGGACTGATCTCAGCTCCAGAGTCCCCAGCCCCACACGTCTGTGAACCCCTTAATTTGTCCCTCCCACGGAGACCTGTGGAGGCACACGAATTATCTGTCTTCTCTGCACCAACCTAAAACTCCCTGTGGAGCCCCCAGGTCTGGAAGCCTCATTGCATCCTCCCAGGCACGTCGGAGTCTCGCCGGATCTCGGCTCCCGTCACCTTTCGGAACAAAGGCATGAACCCAGCCCGGAGCCTCCCGGGAGAGGCGTCCTGCGGGCTCAGATGCACACACACAGAGACTGACACACACACAGAGCTCACAGACAGCCACAGGCACATCGACACAGCCACAGCTTCCAGAGCAGCGGGATTGCTCCTCCTGCTCCTTCCCAGGCTGATGCTGCGGACACAGCCAGGTCTGCTCAGCCAAGAGCTGCTCCTGCTCAGGCACATGGTGAGGAGCAGAGTTGGGCTGGGTTCGTAGAATGGTTTGGGTTGGATGGGACCATAAAGATCATCTGATCCCAACCCTCCTGCCATGGGCAGGGATGACATGAGCAGGATTGTTCCACCCTGACAGGGTCAGGAGCGGTGTGGGCACAGGAGGGAGCACCTGACGGCACCCACGCTTCATCTGTACTGTCTTGGGTGCCAAGTGTCCCAAAATTGCCATGGCAAAGCCTCTGGAGTCCCTGCCCTTGCTGGGCAGCACCAGAGGTCTCTGCCCCCTGTGCCAGGTACAGGCAGCTGTGTGCACTGAAAGGCAAGAAAATCCAGCATCCATCTCACATTCTGCTGGGCAGGGGGGGAACCCCTACGTTGCTGCAGGTCCAAAGCTCATCACAGCAATTTCTCCCTTAAATTTTAAGTCCCTTTTTGAGTTCATTACCCAAAAGTCCCTTTTCTCCTCTTGAAGTTCCTCTCTCTGATGGATGTGTGTTGCTACAGAGGATCCAGGATTTGCTGGTGCTGCTGCTGGGGGGTGTCAGCCTGGGGATTTCTCTGATAGGCGATGTCTTGGGTACGACATTTCCTCATTTGCAGGGAGAACCACAGGATGTCTTGTGGCTGACAATGGGATCCAACAGGATCAGAAACATGTATTGCTCTGGGTATGACTTCCAGAGCACACAGGAGATTTCTGGTCAGCTGGAATCTCTGAATGTGCCCATGGAGAATCCATAATCTATACCACAGGCAAAAGGAAGCTGTAGTGACCTGGACTCTATGGAGCAATCCAACAAACACATCTTCTCACCACTTGTTGGGGCTGGTACCATTTAACCCACAGCCCTTTGCTTGCTGGGAGGGCTCCTTCCCACTGGAAATCAACTTCCCACCTGAAATAGCCCCACGGACCCTGCGCTTGCAGCAGCAGAGGCTGAGGGTTGGTGCCCAGGGAGACATCCATGGAGGAGAGCAACACTCTTGCTCCAGCCTGGGAGGAGAGGAAGGGGAAGGGAAGAGGGATTTTGCTTTGTGGCTGATCTTCGACCCCTCCTTTGATTTTTGAGCACAGCCACCTATACCGAGCTGCGTCCTGCGGGGGGAAGAGGAGGAGAAGGGACTTGGCAAAGGAGCTGAGTGCATGTGTTGGGTTTGGATGCTCTCCAGGCCTCCTCCATGCAGGTCCTGCCTTCCCCATGAGCATCCCCGGGCCATTCCAGTGCCCACCTCTGCGCTGCCACCAAGACCAGCTGCGGGTTCCCCGTTTGCTCCCGTTCCCTCTGCTCCTCGTTGGCCTTTCCTCACCCAGCCATGAGGCAGAGAGACCCGTCTCCCTCTTTCTCTCCCATCCTTCCCTCTCCTTCCCCCCCGTTCAGCACAGCGAGAACCGGCGGGAGTTGATGTTCATCTTGGTGACCCCGATGAGCTTGAGGGGCGTGGAGAGGCTGAAGGAGCTCACGAGGGGGAAGTCGCAGAAGAGGTCGGCAAGCTCGTCCCTCTCCTCCAGCTCGTAGGTGGCATCGTTGAGCATGCGCTGGTGCAGGTGGCACGTCTGCTCGATCTTCAGCTTGTTGATGTCGCTGCGCAGCCGCATGAGCTGCCTGGCCAGCTGCTGGTCCTGCAGACGCATTTCTGCCTGCAACAGGGAGGGAAGAGGGTTTTTAGTGGCAAATTTGCTGCGTCCTGCACCAGAGCACGGAATGGAAGGATGTTGAGGTGCTTGGATGTGTCCAGAGAAGGGTGACAAGGCTGGTGAAGGGTCTGGAGCACAAGCCCTGTGAGGAGCAGCTGAGGGAGCTGGGGGGGGCTCAGCCTGGAGAAGAGGAGGCTCAGAGAGACCTCATCACTCTCTACAACTCCCTGACAGGAGGGGGCAGCCAGGTGGGGATTGGGCTCTTTTCCCAAGCATCCAGCGACTGGACAAGAAGACACAGCCTTAAGCTGCGCCAGGAGAGGTTTAGGCTGGACATGAGGAAAAATTTCTTCACAGAAGGAGTGATTTGGCATGGAATGGGCTGCCCAGGGAGGTGGTGGAGTCACCATCCCTGGAGGTGTTTAAAAAAAGACTGGATGCGGCACTCAGTGCCATGGTCTGGTTGATAAGTGGTGTTGGGTCACAGGTTGGACTTGATGATCTCAAAGGTCTTTTCCAACCTAGCTGCTTCTGTGATTCTGTAAACTCATCTAGAGGTGCTCCATCTGGGAGGGAGACGGGGATCTTCCAAGCCAGCAATGCATCCCAAAAATATAGCAGCTCAGGATGGGGAATTTTTAACAATCGAGAAAGTCCGTGCCTGCTCGTGTTTTCAGGAGCACCAGGAAACTGGAATTAAAGCCGTGCCAAGGCTGTTGGCTTGGGTATCCGTCAGGCTTCAGAGCCTCCATCTCAACATTAAACAAAGCCCAAATTAATTTTGCTCATAAGGCAGCAGCCACAGGGAGATGGAGCAATTAGAGGTGGAAAGGACCAATTAAAAGAACACCGAATAACTGATCCCCAAATACTCAGCCTGGGTTTCCAGCCTGCATAAATCAGAGCTGGTCCATGACAGTCTCCACCTCCCCTGTGGCTTATTTTATCTCGGTGATTTGAAGTGGCTCTCAGGATGGGACCTCCATGGTTTCCCCCAGGAGAGAGAACTACCACCTCCAAGCTAATGATCTAAGTGTTTTGGACGTATTTTTCTCTCCCCTGGCACCTGGCTTGGAAAGGCGGAAGATTCAGAAATAATGAAAGAAAAGAGGTCTTCTATTCTTTAAAAAAATCTAACTCATAATTAAGAAAATCCATTGCCACAGGATGCTGTGGGTAGTGAAGGAAGGAGGTGAACACTTGGTGTGGGAATCAGCCTGGGGAGCAGGAGCAGGCAGGGCTGGAAAAGCAGATCAAGACAATTCCCTTTTCTCACCCCACTTCCCTCCTCACAGAAAAGCAACAAAACCACAAAAGCTGCAGAGAAAAGGGGGTGGGAGAGAAGCCAAACAGGCCCCCCAGAAGGGTGATCTCAAAGGTCCTTTCCAGCTCAGGCACTTCCAGGACTCCATGATTATAGGTTTTGGGATAAATTTCCCTTGTCTGGATTTTAGCAGCAGGGATGTGATCAGACCATATCAGTTTCCCTCCAGGCCTGAAAATGATCTGCTCAATTTGTGGGTACAGATGTAGCTCTGGGTGTAGGGAGTAAATTATTCCTGGCCTGGTGGCTTGTGCATGGAGATGCATAAGGGAAGGGAGGAGGGAAAATTCCCCCTGAGAGACCCCACAGAGACCCTGATATTCCTACATGAGACCTTTCCATGCCTGAAACAAGGGCTGCTGCAAGGAGGGTGTGAACCAAAGCAGCCTCAGGGTTGCTTTAGCTTGTGCCATAATCCCTCCTCCTCCAGACAATCAGAGCATCCCAGAATGGTTTGGGTTGGAAGGGACCTTAAAGCTCATCCAGCCCCACCCTCTGCCATGGCAGGGACCCCTTCCACTGTCCCAGGTTGCTCCAAGTCCTGTCCAACCTGGCCTTGAACACTTCCAGGGATGGGAACCTGTGCCAGGGCCTCACCACGCTCTCAGGGTAGAATTTCTTTCCAATATCCCATCTAAATCCCTTCAAACCCAAACCATTCTGTGTTTCTCTGACACTACAGAGGCATCCTGGAGGACCTTGTCTGATGCTCCCAGCCAGCAGCTGGACTCCAGCTCGGCTGTCTGGAGGGGATTAAGTCACCTTTGTACCAATCTCTGAGTGAATCTCTCTCCCTCTCTCAGGAAATCTCTCTCAAATTGTTGGCAGGGTTGTGGCCATTCACCTTTTTCAAAAAACACTCCACTACTTCCTCTCAGACTCCATAACCTGTGCCCCCAGCAGAGCCATGCCAGGCAGGCTTTTATTCTCCCACCTGAGTTGCAGTAATAAAAAAATCATTCTGTTGATAATTTTCCCTGTCTCACAACAAATGCTGACACTTTATCAGGGAGGTGATCACAGGTGCTATTGAAGAGACCCTGGGTCATTCTTTCTTCTCGGTGTATCAACTTACCTAAGAAATGCCAACAAAGGCTTTCATTTAATATTTGGAAGAATGTGGGATTAAAAAAGCCTCTCCTGCCAACAAAAAAAAGCATTTAAAAGAGAATTATGAGGCCATTGTGCAGAGGGGTGTGAGCTATAGGTGCTTTTTTCCTCTTGCAAACCAGCTTTACATTTTTTGACCGGTTCTTGTTTTCCCTCCCTTTTGAGGAAGCCGTTTGGTTTCATGCAAGCTGGAAGGCAAAGCCCTCTAGAAAATGAAGATGAGGAACAAAGCCTGGCAATGGTTCACTAAAAGCATGTGGATGTGGCACTTTTGGACATGGTTTAGAGGTGGCCTTGGACTCAACGATCTTCAAGGGCTTTTCCAACCTTAGCGATTCCATGTTTCTATGAGAGGATGATGTGCACAAGGAGGAGATGGCACACGGGGTAAGGGCTGTGACTGCCTGCGCTCCTTGGAAGGCTGCCTTGTCTTCCCGAGGGCTTGGGAGTTCCTTGGCTGGTGACAGGTCCTGCAGAGGCAGCTCCACGGGGTGACATCTGGGCAGAGGGTGGAGCACGAAAGTTGGGCTGCTCTGCAGGACATGAACTCTCACTCCTCACACTCATCCCTGGGGCTTGGCTTGAGGTGCAAACCCCCTGTCCTGCATCCATGGAGCTCTCCCATTAAACACTGCTCTGGTCAAACCCTTCCGGAATATTTAGTGGAATTTCAGCCAGAACCCAGAAATCCTCATTCTCCTTCCCTTTCCCAGAGGCTCTGCACAAATACTAAAGCCATTCCCCCCGTCCCATGCTGAGGACCAAACAATCGCTGGAAAGGATGAGTGATGTCCCTTTAAAAGCAGCACTGACAGGCCAGCAGAGCCCCACAGAGCTGCCTGGGAATGAAGAACAGGATTACAGGGGCCACCTCACGGGAAGCTGTGGGGTTTTTGGTTGGCAGAGTTCGCCCACAGGGCCGGGCACCACGAGGTAACTCCACGCTCCAGTTCACCCGTGTGGGACAGCAGCAGGATCCCCCACACGGAGTGCAACGTCCTGGAGAAACCCATGGGGAGCATCCAGCAGAAGCCAGGCTTTCCATCTCCTTTGATCCTCTCATGGCCAGGACAGGAAGACCTTAGGTGTGTCTTGCTCATAAAACCCAAATTTCTAACACATTTGGGCTCTTCCTGCACACCCAGCTCCAGCTGTTTCTCACCAGCATGGCTGGGGAATGCTGTTGGGGTGCACAGGATGCTGGGTTGAACTTGCCAGGGTGGAAGGGGGAATCAAACTCAGCTCCTTCCCAGCAGTGAAGCAACTGCTGGGTTGAAATGCAAAGCTGGACTACAGAATCTTATGAAGCCAGGGAGGATTTTCTGCTTGGATTAAGCCTCAAAGTCTCCCAGGGTTGTTCTCTCCCAGGGAGAGAAAGCTTTGGATGTATTCTTTCCTGTTTTCCAGTTGAGGTGGCTCAGCCCAAACAGATACAAGCAGTTGCCTTCAATTTTGCCTTCAACAGACAGGAATAATTTTCCAATAATTTTCCCATTTCCAGCAGTCCATCTTTTCCCTGCATTGTTGTGGGGGGTGTTTCAGCAGGGAACACCCCAAGGCATGGAGATGGGGAGCTCTTTGAGATTTCCCTCTCCTCCCAGAAGAGAAGAGTCCCATGGATGAAGTCCCAGCCTGGCCCATGAAGCTCAGGGGGACGGTCTGTGGAGAAACAGCTGCTCCCGCAGGGCCAGCCCTTTTTATTTCCAAAAGATCAAAAGAAACTGAGATGTGAATTGGTGCTTTCCTGCGTGCAGCCACTTGGGTTCAAGCACGGAGAAGCACAGGCCACTTGTCAGATCCTTACCAAACCCTTCAGAGAAGTCCACATTGCCTGTGTTTTGGTTTGGAGCTTCTTCAAAGATGCTCAGACACCACCCTGTTGTAGGTAATTTTAGGTACTCATGTCCTTGTGGTGCAGCCCATGCAAATCCTGTCGTGGGTACCAAATCTCACTCTTCCTCAGTGTTGTTTAGTCTGTGTTGGCTCCCTCTCTCCTGAAAACAGGGTGGCTGCACCCAAGCTGACCCTTGGGCATGGTCCTGTTCCATAATAAATCCTAAACTCTTCCCTAGTTTCAGCAACTTAACAGTAGAGGTCACAGAGTCATGGAATGCTTTGGGTTGCAAGGGACCCTTAAAGATCATCCTGTTCCATGGGCAGGGACACCTTCCACTGTCTCACGTTGCTCCAAGCCCCGTCCAAACCTGGCCTTGGACACTCCCAGGGATCCAGGGGCAGCCACAGCTTCTCTGGGCAACCTTTGCCAGGGCCTCTGCACCCTCATAATGAGGAAATTTTGTTTAAATTCACTCAAGCACTTGCTCAGCCAATATCAGTATCCCAAATGATAATAATAGTGCCTAATACGTAATAATAAATGTGTGACCAACAGGACACTGGTGTTTTACAATTTCCCAGGAGAGGACATCAGATATTTGCGTTCCTTTTCAACTCCTTCCTGCATTCTGGCTCACAGAATGCAGGCTCACTCAGATCTGAGTACCAAACTGGTGAATTTGAGACAGAAAACTCATTTTTCCTAAGGGGACAAAGTTACAACTATTCTAAGATGTCCCTGTTCATAGGTTTGTACTTTGGCCATACTTGAGAGGGAGGGAACTCTGAGTGCTTAATTTTACAACTTGTAAAACCTGGCAAATTTCAAAAACAAAGAGCAAAGTGTGACCCCTCCAGTCCTCGAGTCTGTCACCATCCCCAGGCTGGTGATGGTTTTGCTCTCAGCACAGATGAGGAGCTGCCACACTTGACAGTGCAAAGGCAAACACAAGGGCAAAGAAGAGGCAGGAGGAGCTGGGGAGGGAAATGCTCCAGCCCCGGGGCAGCTCAGCGCACGCTGAGAGCTGCAATTTGCTCCTACACCTCCACAGAGCCTCTCAGCACAAAAACAAGAGCAGTTCGCATGTCTGAATAAATCAGCTTCTCGGGGCCAGGTTCTCAGCAGGGCCCAGCTGACGTGGCTGGCTGAGGCTCTGTGGGCTTATGTCAGTCCTACAAACCAGGGCCAGGGCCTGGTGTGCAGAACCAGGGCCTGGGGCTGGTCATGGCAGGTGACAGGCCAAGAAAACCAGATGGACAAGAAAACCTTGGGTTTGTCTTTTCCTTCACTTCTGAACATGAGCAGCCTGAACCTGGCTGAAGCTAAACCTGAGCAGACTCTGGACACACAGAGGAAAATTTCTTGCAGTGTCAGATGATGGCTTTTGTGTGGATTGGGAGTAACAAGAGATTGGGCAAGAGGAAATGGCCTCAAGTTGTCCCAAGAGAGGTTTAAATTGGATACTAGGAAAAAATTCTTCAGGAAAAGGATTGTCCAGCCCTGGCACAGCTGGCCAGTGCAGTGGAGGAATCCCCATCCCCAGAGCGACTGAAAAGCTGTGTGAGGGTGGCATTTGGGGACATGGTTTAGTACTGCCTTGGCAGAGCTGGGGAGTGCTTGGACTCAATGATCTTAGAGGGCTTTCCCAACCTAAACTCTTCTATGATAGCATGAAATTTACTCTCCTGCCTCTGCTGCTTTTGTCTGGGATAGAGATAAATCCAAAGCTGGGTGGTCCTGTACCCATTGCCTGTTGGGAACAGTCCCCAGCATGTGCAGACTCCTGAAGCTCCAAGTGCTTGGCAGGATGCTCCCTGGGACAAGCCAGAACCATTCCAGGGTGATGCTGTTGAAACAACCTGGCCTGAACACGCTGGGAGCTGTGCTGAGGGTTAGGGGTGATGGAGCTGCACACTCTGCATTTCATTCAGTAGGGACATGGCTGCTGCACTTCTGTCCTGCATGGAAAGAGTCTCCACCTTCACCAGCTTTTGCCCTTTCATTGGATAGATGAATCCTACAGACCCTAAATAACCATCTAATGGAATCACAGAATCATGGAATGGTTTGGGTTGGAAGGGACCTTAAAGATCATCCCATCCCACCCTCTGCCATGGGCAGGGACACCTTCCACTAGCCCAGGGTGCTCCAAGCCCCATCCGACCTGGCCTTGGACACTTCCCAGCTTCTCTGGGCACCCTGTGCCAGGGTCTTTCCACCCTCACAGCCAGGAATTCCTTCCCAAAATCCCATCTATCCCTGCTCTCTGGCAGTGGGAAGCCATTCCCCCTTGTCCTGTCGTTCCAGGCCCGTGTCCAAAGTCCCTCTCCATCTTTCTTGTAGTCTCCCTTCAGGAACTGGAAGACCACAATTAGGTCAGCCTGAAGCCTTCTCCATGATGAACAATCCCAATTCTCTCAGCCTTTCCTCACAGCAGAGCTGCTCCATCCCTCTGATCATCCTGGTGCCACCTCTGGAATTGCTCCAGCAGCTCCATGTCCTTCCTGTGCTGGACCCCAGATCTGGAGGCAGCTCTGCAGGTGGGGTCTCACCTGAGCAGGGCACAGGAGCAGACTCCCCCGTCCCCTCCTGTCCATGCTGGGGGATCAGCCCAGGATCTGGTTGGTCGCTGGGCTTCATCCTGCTATGGAGCCTTCCCGATGCCTTTCTTACCACAACATGGGCAAAACCAAGGAAAAATCCTGGCTATGTTGGGATGTTTGGAAGCTTGTTCCTTTATTTGACAAAAAGCTGGATTTCACCCTTGAAATGCAATGCAAAATGCACCTTTTGGTTCCAACACCGTGTGATGGGATGGCCTGGCTGCGCTCCCTCTGCCTGCTGGCAGCTCTTACCCACACTCGTGCCTCCAGCACAGCTATTTCACCCTGTGGTCAGTCAAAAAACTGCTCTCTCCTTTGGGGAAATTGTTCTAAATTACCAGTTACGTCCAGATCCAGCAAAGACCAGTGTAATTAGGTGTCTGGAAAATGAAAAGTGGGGAACAATTAAGGTTTGCTTGGCCTTTTCTCTTCCTTAATTTAAACTTTCAGTTTTTGACAGATGGTGGTTTAGATACCACACCCCAGTCTAAGGGGTAGAATCAGACTCTGAGACAATTTATACTTCCATCATGGGCAGAGATTGAAAAAAAACCCAAATCTTTTAAAGTCCAGGATTCTGAGAAGGAAAATCTGCTTCTTGCTGTCTTTGACCATCTCGAGATTCAGGGTTTACATCAAGTGTGAATTTAGGATTGCACCCAGATTCAGGTCACACATCTGGAGCTGAGGTTCTCCAGAGCACTGAGGGGTTGTAGGGGATCATGGCAACACTGTTCCTAATAGTCCTGAATGCCTGAAAGCCAAGATCCTGAGAAACAAAGTCACCAAAGCACAGCACCCAGAACCACCTCTGTAAATAAATTCTCAGGGGATCAGAGGAGTTGGGTGAATACAGCAACAGAAAGTTGACAAGTCAACATTACCTGAAGCAAAAGCCACAAAGAAATCTTTAAAACTATTATTCACTGTAGTCAGAAGTTTCCCTCAAAGATTTCAGTATTTCTCAAAAACAAAGCGTCTGCACAGGAACATTTTCACAAGTGTTGGCCACAAGTGATGTCCCAGCCCCTGCTGCAAATATTCCTGCTGGGACTCACAGGCAAAGTTCCAACTGGGCAACAGAAACAGAGCCACGTGTCATGAGTCACTTTCAGTAATTTGGGCCAAATAATAAGGACTTTTCATGCCAGTGAGGAGAAGGGAAGGATCTCTGGGAAGTGTGTTTTTGGAACCTGGTTGCTTCTACCCTTGTGAAGATCACCTGGACTGGTTCTCCAGACCTGAATTCAGGCTGCCCTGACAGGGACACATCCATCCTATCGGCCTCCAGAAAATCATAGAATACCCTGAGCTGGAAGGGACCCACAAGGATCATTATGTCCAACTCCTGGCCCTGCACAGGACAATCCCAGAATCACTCTATGTGCCTGAGAGTGTTTTCCAAACATTTCTTGAACTCTGTCAGGCTTGGTGCATCCTCCTGGGAATTATCCCCAGGCTGTGCTGACTCCTGAGCTGGGTCGGGAGCTGGGTCAGGCCCAGGATAAATTTGTGCTGAAGACCATGATAGCAAAGTGACAGAGAAAAGGTGAATTCCAGCCCTTGTGCCCTGGCTCTGTGGATTTTCCTATAGCACACATTCCTAGAAAAAACAAAGCATTTTTGTCCTCTCTTTTCTCTGCGAAATGTCCAGAAATAAACAGATGTGTGAGACAGGGCCCAAGATTGGGATGGGAGGATGACTGAAATGTGGACTGGATTCGAATGAAGAAAAAGGCAACAGAAGATGGATCTGGAAGAGCCAGGTGTGGAAAACACAACGACTGATGGAAAACACAATGACTGATTGTTGCCTTTCCACCTGGGGCTGAAGGCAGGCAGGAACAAGGAGTTTCCCCACTCTTTCATTTTTATCCCTCTTCAAAATTTGTGCTAACAGGGACAGGCAATCACTTACCAGCTCCTTCCTGAGCCACGTCAAAGCTTCGTCGATGCTCTCAAAGCCACCTATTCTCCCTGAGGTGACAGTCCCCTTGTCCTGGGCAGGGGTCCCGTTGAGGTGCAGCTGCACCTTCCTCATGGGGACAGTCTCCCCTGGGGTCTTTTTGGCCTTGGTGGCCTCGTCCTCCCCATCTCCCTCAGCCTGGGGGCTCTTCCAAGCCTGCTCCTCCAGCTTTGCCTTCCATTCCAAGTAGGAAGGGCGCCTGGTCTCCAGTCTCAGCTTCTCTGTCAATGCCTTGAGGGTCCTCAGGTGATCATCTGGAGGAGGAACCCCCCCAGAGCCAGCATCCGTGCTGTCCAGCGCCTCCTCTATTTGGATTTGGGGGACAGACATCCTCTCTGGGAGTCCAAAGGCATAGAGGTGGGCTGGAAAGGGCCAGGGATGGGGATGAGAACCCTCAAGGTTTGACCTGGTGTCACGAGGTGCCCAACACAGCACCCTGGAGGACAGCTGAGGTGTGGGCCCCTGCTCAAGCAGCAAACCAGCCTTGGATGAAGACCTAGAAGAGAAAAAAAGGATTGGTTTTGAGAAGGAAAAAGGGAGTGAGGAAAGAGAGACAGCTCTTGCTGGAGCAGGGGAGTGAGGGCTTTGGGAGAGGCTCAGTGCCAGAGTGCTGCTGGGGAGGGTGATCTCACCTCGGTTATCTGAGTGCTTTGGGGCAGGAACAGACAGGCTCTGGCTTTTAGCAAAGCTCTGGTTACCTACACCTCCAATCTTAACTCAAGGGGCCATGGAAAGGTTGCCAAGGAGGCCAGGACACATTCCCAGACCCCAACATTCTCTGGAAACACCAGTGGCTACTGCTGGGTTTTGGACTGTCTGGTCTTGTTGATTTTCTGCCTGGCAAACCCACATTTCCCCATTTGGGCAAATCAAGTAAGACAACCTGAAAGAGGGGAAGTTTGGATGAAATATTAGGGGGAAATTCTTCCCTGTAGGGGTGGTGAGGCCCTGGCAAAGGGTGCCCAGAGAAGCTGTGGCTGCCCCTGGATCCCTGGAAGTGTCCAAGGACAGGTTGGACAGGGCTTGGAGCAACCTGGGCTAGTGGAAGGTGTCCCTGCCCATGGCAGGGGGTGGAATGGGATGATCTTTAAGGTCCCTTCCAACCCAAACCATTCTGGGATTCTGTGAACCCAAACTTCTCCCAAGAGTTTGAGTCAAAAGGAGAACTGGAAAAAGGGATTTATTCTTCCCCACACCACACTCCAGTTTTACAGATCAGGGTTTAGATCTGGGTTTGCTGAAGATGCAGCTTTAGGACTCAGCTCCCTTCTGACCCCCTGGTTCCAGCCCAGAATGTGCTCCCAGCCATGTGAGGAACTAACTGGGCTGCTGGCATGGTTTGGGTTCAGACATCCAGGAAGACTTGGACTTGTGGTTTCCACCACTGGCCACATCCACTTTATCCAGTGGGAACGGTCCCTTGTAACACCCCTTAGGAGCAGTAGCACAGAGAAACCAGGAGCTTCCTCCCCACTTCTGCTCCTGTCAGCACTCATGGAAGCTGTGCCCAAAGCTGCTCTGACAAACCCTGGGCCCTGGAGGGGCAGAGGACTCGAACAACTCTCCAAGAGTTAAGCTCAGGCAGCTTCTGTATTCATTTGCCTGCAGGATCAGGTAAGGGACGTTCTCAAGGTCGTGTGCTCATCTATAGCTGAGCTAGGAATAGATCCAGAGCTCTCCTCTGAATGCCAGGAGCAAAACGAAATACTTTTTTGCCTGCCTGGTGAGATGCCTGGAAAAGCAGGCAGGATGTGTGCAGCTTCCTAGAGTTACTCAGCCATTCTTCTCCTTGCCATTTCCACAAAGGCGTGTGCAGCTCTGAAATCCAGACCATAATTATGCCTCTCCAACCTTTTCAGTAAGAAGATTCAATTTAAAATAAACACAGAGAGAGAGAGAGCGCGCAAGATTTATCCCAACAATTGTGTGGGGGCACATGAGCTGAACGAGGAGTTGATAGCGTACACACAGACAGTGTGGGGGTGGAGGATTAGTCATGTTGTGGTCTCTTTCCTGCTCCTATTTATGTTAATGAGAGTTTTACAGGAGAGGGAGCCTTCACAGACACTCTGTCAGGTTGAAGCCAACAGCTCTCGTGCCTGGAACAGCAACAATTTTCCTTCTTCTCTTGAAAAATAGAGGGGAAAGCAGTGGGCTGCCCTGGGGGAGGGGTGCTCTGCAGGGCTCAGGGCATGGCGATGAATTTACCTTTCCTCCAGCTCCAGCCTCAATAGATCAATAAAGGAAAAGAAGTAATGACTTCAAAGACTTCACCTCTGAGGGGTTTTTTTTTGTCCATTGAGACCTCTGTGCAGGTTGCTGAGGGTGGCCCAAACCCAGCAGTCCAAGAGTCTGCTGCAGTTCCACACTGGGCTGCTGGATTTGCTAGTCCCCAGCAAAGATCATATTTTTATCATTTTCTGAATGCCACAGCTACAAAGCAGAGCCCCACACAAACTCTTTTGTCCTGTTCTCCAGCGTGTATGGAATCCTCAGGGTGGGAAAGGCCCCTGGTATTTGAGCCTTGGGCACAGCTCAGTTAACATTTAGAGCATTGGACCATGAAAGCAGGACAGTGGCTTGGAGCATCCCCTTTGTCACAGCCCTGCTGCCATCTCCCCCTCCCTGTCACCACAAGTCCCAGCAGCTTTGGAGGAGGTTTGGTTTTTCTACCCTAAAAGCAGCATTGATTCAGCCCATCCTTCACTTCCTCCCTGGTGTAACACGAAACGCCTCGTTCCCTCTGCAGGGACACCCCCTAAATAAGCAGCTCTCCTCCCCAGCCTGTCCAAACTCTGAAGTGACAGAATGGAGCCACCTCTAATTTCCTATCAATATCTTGGACTTGGATCAAAGACCTGCTGTGGAGAAAGAGATCTGAAAGTTGTAAGCGTGTGAAAATGCCCTTGTGCTGTAACACAAACCCTTTGGTGCCGGAGAGCTACCAAATTCCCAGGAACAAACGTGCCTCTGGCTCAAATCCACATACTCCCAGTCTCCCTGCCCTAGGCTGGGCTCCCCCTGGGCTGCCCTGTGTGAGGGGATCTAAGTGATTAATCCTTGATTTGTCTCATTATCACACTCGCTGCAGGGAGAGCCTGCCAGCCCTAATTAGGGGTAATGAGTTCAGCTCCAAAATGGGGTGAGGGTTTGCTCACACCTCACTAAGAACCTTTGCTCAGGGGGTTCCCCCTTCCTTTAGATGAGTCCTGAAAGCACAGGACACAACAGGTCACTGAAACAACAACAAAAAGCCTTTTAATTTCTTTCTTGGGTTAGGTTTCCATTGGAGAAGTCAACTGACCTATCCCAAGCGATCAGCAGGAGCACAAGCCTGGGATGGAGAAGTAACAGGAATGTTAAACTGGGAGTTCAGCAATTGGCCGAGGTGGAGGTGTGGGGAACAAATTATTCTTCTTCCCTCACTGTTCCTGGTGGACTGTGGATTCCTGTAACCCCAATTCTTATTGCAAAGGAGCAGCAGTGACTGTAGGAGTCTGTGTTGGAGGAATTCTGCTCCTCTGGAGACTGGGACGACAAAAAAGCCTCAATAGGAGAAAAAACCCAGCTGACAGAAACCCTTTTGCCCACATAGACCACAGATGGCACCTCTGGCATGGAGCAAACAGGGCAGAGGCGATGGTTCAGCCTGTGAATGACCTTCAGAAAGCACCTCAGCCGCTTTGTGCCTCAGTTTCCCTCTCACTGAGAAGTCGGTCCATGCAACAGGCCTTCAGGCAAAAAGCTCTGAGGACTTTCAGCGGTGTAAAGAATTCACCTCTGGTGTCTCCAGGTCTCATCTGGGTGCCCATGCCCACACTCCAGTCGGTGCAGGGACACCCTCTATGATCCATGGAGTTTGGGATGTGACTCCCCTGACAGTTTGCTCTGATGGTTCGCACAGGGGTCACCCTGGGCCACGCAGACACCCCCTGATCCTACAGAGGAAACCCCTGGAGTAAATCCGACCTGCCAACATCACCATGCAGCTCTCCCAGTGGGAGAGGAGGATCCTGAGCCTGAAAACGTGGGATGAAGGAACACCGAGGTGGAGCTAGAGGCAGGGGACAGTGCCTGGTGTGCAGGCAGAGCTGTTTGCTTCCCTCCTTAGCACAGCAGTGACACAGGGATGGGGTGGGGATGACTGACGCCCCTCGAGTCTCTGACCCCCCCGGGTGTCTGTGGCAGGGTGGGAGAGGGGCAGAGAGGAGGAGATGCCTGTGAGAAGGGGTTGCCATAGCAATGGAGTAAGGGAGCACTCCAGCTGCTCACGGGGCTGGATGGATGCTCTGCAGCATCCTTGGGGCAGCGGAGACTCAGAGGCCTCAGGAGTGGGGTGAGGGAAGGAGAGACCCATCAGGATAAACACTGCAGCTCCCTGGAGCTAGTGGTTCCCTTTCAGGGTGGCTGCACATCAGTCATTCTTTTCTCCATGCCAGAATGGCCTCACTCGGGAGAGGAGCTGCTGAGCTGTGTGGATTTGGTGAGCTGGGGGCTTCCTCACCCTGCCAGAGCCCCCCATCCTGCTGCTCTGCACAGGGGTCCTGCAGAGATGCAGAGCAAATCCCCAGCCACCCCACTGACTCCGAGGAGAACTGGTTTCCCTGGATTTTATCATTCAGTGTTTACCCACCCAATCCTTTTCTATAGCAGCTGAAATCCTCTCCTGCAGAAAACCAGCCTGGTCCCAAAGTGACCTTCATCCTCCCTCCCCTCAAAAGGACAAGACTCCAGCACCATGAAGAGCTGTCTGATCCCGAAGCCAGGACATGCTCCAGGGCTGGAATTGGTGCTGTCAGGATCAGACGCTCTCTGCCTGCTCAGCATGGTCGGGACAGGATGGAAAGGGCTCTGCCCATGCTGGAGGAACCACAGCAGAGGCCTCAGTGTCACTGGGCACGGTGTCCATAGAGACCTTCGGGCCACACTCCTGTACCATGAACTTGTTCCTTTCCTCATGGAAGGATGGCAGCACTGATGTGACCAAAATGGGCATCACAAGCATGGATGTGGACATGGCATTCACAGAAAAACGGGGAAAAGGGAAAAAGAGGGGCTTTCCACTCACGTATGACCTGGAGCAGGACAAGGGTTTGCCCTGGCCCATCCTTCTGCCCAAATGGTGTCCAGAAAGAGCCCTAAACACTGCAAGGGGGAGGGGAGAGCAGTAGGGGTTGCAGAAAACCCATCAGAGGAGTGGAGAAGTGCAGAGATGGCTGCCCCTGGATCCCTGGGAGTGTCCAAGGCCAGGTTGGATGGGGCTTGGAGCAACCTGGGATAGAGGAAGGTGTCCATGCCCATGGCAGGGGGTGGAACAGGATGAGCTTTATGGAAGAGACCTCCCTTCCAACCCAAACCATTCTGTGATTCTGTGAGATTAGAAGGGACCAATTTGCACTCCCTGCCCCGAGGCACTTCTCCCTGGCTGATTTCCAGCATCGAGGGAGGAGTCAGAACCTGTTGCAATAAACACATCTGCACCTTCCTGCCCAACTACAGCTCATCCCTCCTGCGTCCCCCACAGCTTCCAGAAGGCTCCTGGTGAGGGAGCAGGGCTGAGGCTGCTGCCTGCTTCAGATGGACCCTTGTAGCTCCATTTTCAGACCGGTCAGACTCCCCTCGATCAGCAGATTTCCAGGCTTTGTGTGGAAATCCTGCATGAAGAAATATTTGGCATTCCAGCGAACCAGTCTTCCAGTTGGTTGGAAGTAGCTGCAAACTGGGGAGCTGGATGGGGTCAATGCTCTCAACCCATCAGCCCAAACCAGGTAGGATTCCTCTGAGGAGGAAAAGGATTAAGGAGCAGAGCAAAGGCAAGTTTACAGGCTCTTGGTGAAGCCACCATGTCCACCCTCGGTGTGTTCTGGTGAGGTCGGTGGAGCCACAGATTACAGGCAAAGGTTTCTTCTCCACGCACTGCCCCAGGCCCCTGGCAGGTTTTGGCCCTAATCTCAGAGGTGGCATGGCCAGCCTGTTCCCAGAGATGCCCCCAAAGGACCTGTGGCTTGGCACAGCCGGTTGTCCCCTTATTTTCCCTGCTGCCACCCCAAGCACGGCCACGTTTCAGCACGGAGAGGCACAGACCTCTGTGCCCGTGCGCCCAGGGTAATGAAAAGGGCTGGGATTCCTTGGGAATGAGCCAGGGCAGGCTGAGAAATGCTCTCTTCCCAGGAGACTAGTATGAGGAGTTATTTTTTCCCCAAATGCAGCACGCAAGGGTGTGTTTTCAGAAAGAAAAAAAAACAAAAACAACCTCTTTTTTTTTTTTTGGCTTTGCTGAGCTCCAATCTGCCCAGCACCCAGTTCAGCCCCTGCAGGGACAACGCCAGGGCCAGCCAGCTCCCACTGGAGACCCCCAGGCTCCAAGTTAACGTGATCAGGGGAGTGGGGTCAGCCCCTCGGTGACCCCCTAATCCCCTTTACATGCCCCCTGTCCCATCCAATTATCTGAGCCGTGATCGTCCAACCTCTATCCTCAGCCCTATCCTCTCCCAGTGCAGAGCTGCTCTTTGGCATTTAATATCATTTCAGATCGGCTGGTTGCAAACAGACCCTCCTCTCCCTCCCCCCAGAAGGGCTACGCTGCTCTGAGGCTGATTATTTGTATTTTTTTTTTTCTTTCTCCCTGCAGTGTCTCTGCTACATTTTGCAAACACCTAATGGCTGCAGGGCTGACTGCGAGCCCGGAGCCCGGGAGAAGCCGGATTCCTCCCATTCTGCTGGATTTTTGTGGTCTGCAGACCCCCCCCCCCCCCCACGAAGGATGGGGGTGGGGGGGAGGTGGGACTTTCATGGGCATTTGAAAGCAGAGAAGAGCTGGGACGCAGAACCCAGCAGCAGCCCCCGTGTGCTGAAATGATGGCTGGCACAGAGCGAGCCCACAGCAGCCAAAACAGGCTCGTTCCCGCTGGAAAGTGGGGAGTTCCTCGGATACAAGGGATGAGCAGACAAAGCCAAGGGAATCAGCTGGGCACGGCTCCTCGCTGGAAGCCAGGAACTTGATTTTCATCCATTTTCCCCCCGCTCCGCTGAGGTCCCCGAGGTAGAAAAGGTCCGGAGGGTGCAGGATTGTGGAATAACAGGGGGAGCATCGCAGGAAAGCAGGGAGGGGTGTCCTTAGCCAGGCGCCTGTGGCGGGAGAGGTGTCAGCCTGCCCGGGCCGGAGCGGGTCCGGGCTGTAGGATGGGGATGGTGCCCTGGTGTGCAACACCCCGGGGCGTTCGGGCTGGGCTTGCACAAACACTCGTGCTGGGAGGGGTGTGGGCTGGCGCTATTATTTTAACAATTAACCCCAAGCTGTTATAAAGGGCTCTGAAGAAGTTCTGGCTGTGTTTTTTTTCCCCCCTCCTTGGTGTAAACGTGAGCTGCGAGGGCCAGCCCTGAGCAGGTGGAAACCTGCTCTGCTCAGCACACGGTGCCTGCTTCAAAAACCCGAGGTAGCTACGCCCTGCGAGGCCACCGCGCTCATCCCACCATGTCTGCACTGCACAACCCCACAAACCTTTCCAGGGCTCCTTGCACATCTCAGGTTGGGGGCAGAGGGAGCAACAGGTGATTGTCCCAAAACCTGGGCAGCCTCTTCCCTCTCACACCTCACCCAGTGCGGAAAAATCCTCCTGGAGGGGGTGAGGAGCCCCACGCTGCTCCCAGCTCGGAGCAAAATCCACAGATACCATCGGGAAGCAGGATTCAGACCCTGCGCTGATTCCCAGTCATTGGGGAGCCGCCGTGCTGGCCATCTCCGGGGAATGTCGGCGGGGCAGGAGATTGAGGCTGGGGGGACACTTTGCAAACCCCAGCCCCAGCAGAGCAGAACCAGCACGCCAGACCCCAGTGCTGGACTGCTGCTCGGTGGGGTCCCCATCACCCCTCACTGCTGCTCCCCAGGGACCTGGTCCTTGCTGCTCCCCCTTCCCGAGGGCTCAAAACGCCCGGGGTCTCCTCCAGCACCCGGCAGCTCTGCAGCAGCTCCCGTGCTGGGTGTCCCCAGGGTGGCTGTGTCCCCCCAAGCCACCACGAGCAGCAAACTTACCGGGGCTGGAATCAGAGAGGGGATTGCACGGACATCTTGGCTCCCTCCTTCCACCTCGGGTCCCCAACTTGGTGTTTGCAGAGCGGTGTCACCAGTGCCTCCAGGAGTCTGTCTCATCCTTCCCCTCTGTGTCTCGCTTCAGAAATCTGTGTGTGTGGTGGTTTTTTTGTTGGGTTTTTTTTTTTCATTTAAGGGACTTTTTTTTTTTTTTCCCCCCCCAGCGGTTGCGTCAGGGCTGTTGCCTGGAGACAGGCGAGCTATTCCAGTTTGAGCTTTTCAGTGCCGATTTCCTCTCTCTCTTTCATTCATACCACCGAGCCCTGAACCTACCTCCCACCAAGCAATAACCCTGGAGAGACCTGAAAGGGAGGAGCTGCTCAGCCTGGGTCCTAAACATCCTCCGGCACCCAGGAGAGGGAGCAGGATCACGATGCTTTCGGCGTGGAGAACAGGGATGGAGCGGTCCAGTGGAGGCCGGGTACCCTCAGGGCTTGCAGGAGATGCCCGGAGAGCTGCTGTGCTCCCAAAGGAATCTGTGGCTCTTCCCGACACCAACCGGGATGATGTCCCCACGCTACTCCTGTCTCACACCACGGATATCAGCCCTTCAAGGAGCCTGTGGTCCTCTGGCGCTCGGGAGAGCTTTGGGATAACGTTTTCCAGGTGCCACAGCTTGCCCAGGGTGACTGCGTGTGCCGAGGGGAATTTTGCAAGGATGCATCAGCATCTCTGGGAAGCCCCAGGGTGGTGCCTCGGGGCACCGTGGCTGGTACCAGCTTGCTGATACCATCCATCCCCGGGCAGAAAACCAGCTTAGGAACTAGCCTGTGCCTGAATTTTGTACTGGGAAAGCGCCTGTTGCTTCCATAGCTGCCCCAGTGGGGCTGGAAACCATTTTAGCTGCTTCCAAGGAGGGACTGAGAGAGGCAGTGCCCCGGCTGCTGGCTGAGTGGGGTCCAGAATCAAAGGCAGGGGACAGAGGGGGTTTTCTTCCTTCACCAGAAGATGGAGGTTAACCCCTCAAAGCCTGGGGACTGCTCTCCAAAGCACCCCACACATCTCACATCTGGTGGCTCAGAGCCACCACCTGCATTTGCAAATCTGGTGCTGTGAAGAGTTAAGCCTTGGCCAGTGACCCCCAACCATCCAGGTCCCTTCCCACATTCCCACATTCAGCTTTTGTGAGAGAAACCCCTTCACAACATTTTTTCCCCCTTTTTTTCACCCTTCCCTTCTCATGCCTAAACCATCCCTCCTCCCCCCTGTGGGCAACAGGGAGAGATTTACAGCCCCTTCCTGAGCTCCTCATGGAAGGGCTGGGATTTCCCACCTCCCTTCAAATGCCAAGGGTACCCCAGACCCCCCCCCCCCCCAGTAATTTAGAGGCTGTGCCCATACAGGGTTTGGAAGTTTGGAGTGCAGAGAAGGGGGGTGCCCTGGGTGCATCAATGCAGATTCAGAGTGAAGAGCAGCATTTTCACATTTCTGATGAAAATGCAAATTTTTCAATTTTTCTTTTAAATTTTTTTGCTTTGCCAGCACCCGTTTTTTGTCAGATTTCAGATCTGCATATGCAAACTCAGCCTGGTGATCAGCTCTCGCTGTGCTGCGGGGACACACCTGAAGGCTGATGATGATGGAGAGGCGCCAAGGGAGATGGAAGAGCTGTTGCCTGCTTGTTAAAACTGTCTGACAGGGACCTACAGCTGCCTTGGAACTCTTAGCAAGGAATCCCAGAATCCCAGGGATGGGTCAGGTTGGAAGGGATCACGGTGGGTCAACTGGTCCAGCCTCCCTGCTCCAGCAGGGCCATCCCACCGGAATATCCCCAGTGAGGGAGACTCCCCACCATCTCTGGTCTCTGTTCCGTGCTCAGTCAAGGGAAGTTCTTCCTCATATCCAGGTGGAACTCCCTGGGCATCCGTTCCTGCCCGTTCCTGCTATCCTATTGCTGGGTCCCATGGAGCAGAGCCTGGTCCATCAAGCACGTGGAGGTTCAACATTTCCTGCAACATTTCAGCCAAAACTGGGTCAGGGAACCCAAACAGTGCCAGGGAACAGACAGGCACAGGGTGAAACAGCCCCTGGCCTGGTTTTGACGTAGGATGAGCAATCCCAGGACATGGCTCAGGAATGACCAAGACTGGGGCCCTTTCCTGACAAACAAGTCGGATTCAGCCACCCAGATTTGATAGCCAGGAGAGTTGACTCCCAGGGACGTGGCCAGACAGGGCCAGAGCCCAGGTCTAGCAGGGTGAGCTTACAGCAGAGGTGTTGCTCCCAAGGCTGGATGTCTGTCTGTCTGTCTCCTCGCAGGAACAGACCACACACTGTCACCCGCTCCCTCTTCTGTAAATGTTTATTTTTAATTCAGTTGCGTAATGGATTTCAGATGAGCTGCCATAAGATAGCACTGAAAGGCTGCAGCCACGTCCCTCTGAAGCCAGTGCATGGGGTTTGAATGTTTTTTTGGCCCAGATTTATCTTGGATAAGTTGTCCTCATCCAAAAAAAACTGGTGGGGAGCTGCTGAAGAACAGTGCTGCTCCTGCTGGTGATGCTCTGACACCAACCACCTGCAGTGGACACCTGAGATTATGTGGGATGAGTCAAAATAAACCTGTGCAACACCAGCACTGTCCACATATATGGCTCAGTGTTTTTTTCTTTTCCTCAGATACAAGGAATCCTTTCTGTTGCACTCAGAGCTCCAGAGACTGCCAGTTCCCACACCATCCCTGGGCACAGGACCTTTTCCAGAGGACTGGTGAATTCTTGGGAACACATGGATCCAAGCCTGGGTTCTTGCTGGGATGTGGTTTTGCAAAGCCCAACCTGGGAATTTCTTGTTGTAGTGGTCATTTGTAGAATCATGGAAGGGTTTGGGACCTTAAAGATCATCCCATTCCAATCCCCTGCCATGGGCAGGGACACCTTCCACTATCCCAGGGTGCTCCAAGCCCTGTCCAACCTGACCTTGGACACTTCCAGGGATGAGGCAGCCAGACCTCCTTGGGAACCGCTGTGCTGATCTGAACACCACAAACACTGTAAGGTGCCTTAGAGCCCCCTAAATCTTACCTGGACCGTCTGAGCTGCCTCTTACCACCCAAAATGGGCAGAAATGCCCATTCCTCTATCACAACAGCAGCAGCTCAACTCCGTTTGGATTTTGAACCTTCTGCTTCTTGCCCTTTCTGCTGGATTTGGATGATTTCTCCTTGCAGGTATCCTGCTAGCAAAGCATGGAGGAGCTGGATCTCCTGGCAGGCTTGTGTGGCCATTGTGTGGGACCAGTACTGGAATCTCGCAGGACCATCCATGGTTTCTTCTCAGTTAATCCCCAGATAAATGCTTTTCCCCTAAAGCAAAGACCCTGTAAAGAAAAGTTCCTAAAGTACCTGAAGGGAACTTGCAGGAAAGCTGGGGCAAGAACA
The DNA here is from genome assembly GCF_009650955.1 of Corvus moneduloides. Taxonomy (NCBI): domain Eukaryota; kingdom Metazoa; phylum Chordata; class Aves; order Passeriformes; family Corvidae; genus Corvus; species Corvus moneduloides. The sequence continues at coordinate 3,262,976 of NC_045478.1, forward strand.
TGGAGTGACAGGACAAAGGGGAAAGGGTTCAAACTGAAAGAGAGTATCTTTAGATGAGATATTGGGAAGAAATTGTTCCCTGTGAGGTGGGGAGGCCCTGGCACAGGGTGCCCAGAGAAGCTGTGGCTGCCCCTGGATCCCTGGGAGTTTCCAAGGCCAGGCTGGGCAGGGCTTGGAGCAACGTGAGATAGTGGAAGGTGTCCCTGCCCATGGCAGGGGGTGGAATGAGATGATCTTTAAGGTCCCTTCCAACACAAACCATTCTGATCCTATGGCTCCCTGGGGCTCAGCCTTCCAAGGATGGGAAGAGGAGTCTGTGGTGCTCCCAACCATCATCATCCTCTCCTAGACAGGTTCAAACTCCTTTACCTCCCCAGGGACTTGTACTGGGAAGGTGCCCTGGCATGGCTGGAGGATCACCTGGGGGCCAATCAACCTGGAGATGCGGCAGAGGCACCTGCAGAGGGCAGCAGGTCTCCAGGTGATGCTGTCCCCTGGTATCCCAAGGGCTGCAGAGGTCAGTTGAACTCACCTGGCTGCTCATCTCTGTGGATCACTGAGGGACCTGGCACTGGCCTGTTTCAGCCTTCACAGAATCATGGGATGGTTTGGGTTGGAAGGGACCTTAAAGATCATCTCGTTCCAATCCCTTGCCATGGGCAGGGACATCTTCCACTAGATCAGGTTCCTTCCTTGGGGTATCTACATTATTTTCTCTATGGGTCTCTCCCAGGTGAGTCAAACATCAAAGACAAAACAGAGGACGATTGTGCCTGAAATCCTGCCAAAGTCATGGTGGGAATTTTCAGCCCATTTGTTTTTTTCAAAGGTAAAAGCAGATCCACTTGGTGATTCCATAACTAACTTTGTGTGTATATTGAGTTAGTGAATTATCCTTCCCTCAACTCAAAAAAAAAAATCCCAAGACCTGAAGAACTAGAAATCATTTCCAAATAAAATCAAGACCCTTTCCAAAGATTTTGACTGATTTGTAATGGCTTTCCTTTGATAAAGCTACTAACCCAATCCATTGCAGCAATCCATAAAGGTAAAAAGCATTTAAAATCTCAAGACTGATATATATTTTTTTCACCTCTCTGCTGGAAAAAAGGGATTTCCGTTCCACTTTCACTCAAAATATTTGTTGTAAATTAATTCCAGAAGTGCTAGTGAATAAAAATTCCCCCCCGCTTCCAGTCTTACCATTCCACCCTGTAAGGCTTCATCACCAAAACCCACAGGATTGGAGGGGTCTTGAGTGAACATCATCTCCCCAAAATTCAGTTTTAAAATGCTCTGATTGCCCTGAACTTATTTCCTTGGCTTTGTGAGGAAGGGAAAGGTAAGAAAAGCCCATCTCAGACCCCTGCTTTAAGTTGGGGTGAATAAAAGGTGGAGTCCAAGCTGCAGCTTCCCTCCCCTGTCACCCCAAAGTCACTTCCTGCTCACTCCTGCAGCAAGAGCTGGGTGAAATTTCCTGGATTTGTAACTGATTGTCAGGAAACACAGTTCTACTTCAGCAGCTGGTGGCTTGACAAATGGAATCTGGACAATCTGCTCAACCCAGGACAATAAAATGAAAGACCAATAATTGGATTTTTATCTTCTTTTTCTTTCATCCCAACTGTTGGAGGTTTTTTCCTATTTATAAACCAAACCGACTCTTTTGGGGACATTAAAATGTGAACAGCACCTGAAATGTGTTTGCCTGTTAGATTCCTCTGCTTTGCTGTTTGTTCAGCCTGATGAATGAGCCATAAAATCAAATGCTTGCAACAGTCCCGATGTCCACTATTCCAGAGAGATCCATACTTTGCAATTTGCCTCCAGACAACTTCCCCTGCAGAAATCCATCAGCAGAAGGGTGTTATCTCAGCCAGGGGTGATCCTTGAAACTGCAGGACCAAGAGTGAAGATCCAACCTTCTGCTATATAAGATTTTCATCCTTCATCTCAAAAAAGAGCTGATAAACATCCCATTGCTCAGCCAGTCTCAGGCAGGATCCTTGTTGTCCTGTTTGTTGAAGCTCTGGCTGATTTTCCTTTCTCCTTGTCTCAATGTGTGGAGGGTTTATCCAGAACCCAGCAGGATCTGTAGGTGACACTCATCAGCTTCCTGGCCTTCAGATGAGTTGGTGGGTCTGGAACCTGCAGGTGAGGGTGGAAATGAGAATGATGGAGCTTCAGAGCATTGCATGGTAAAAATAGGAAGGACCAGGAACTTCTGAGTGATTCCAGAGGAGGCCATGGAGATGCTCTGAGGCCTAGAGCCCCTCTGCTCTGGAACCAGGCTGGGAGAGCTGGGCATGTTCACCGGGAGAGAAGAAGGCTCCAGGGAGACCTCAGAGCCCCTTCCAGTGCATGAAGGGGCTCCAGGAGAGCTGGAGAGGGACTTAGGACAAGGGACAGGACAAGGGGGAATGGCTTCCCACTGCCAGAGGGCAGGGATAGATGGGATATTGGGAAGGAATTCCTGGCTGTGAGGGTGGCGAGGCCCTGGCACAGGGTGCCCAGAGAAGCTGTGGCTGCCCCTGGATCCCTGGAAGTGTCCAAGGCCAGGCTGGATGGGGCTTGGAGCAACCTGGTCTAGTGGAAGGTGTCCCTGTCCATGGCAAGGGGATGGAACAAGGTAAGCTTGATTTCCCCTTCCAACCCAAACCATTCTGTGATTCTCCAGTGCCCGAAGACCCTTGGGAATGGAAGGCACTGGACCCCCCCAGTGCAGTGAGATCTGAGCTGGGCCTTGCCCGCAGCAGCTCCAGGTGAGCGCTGGGTCCTCAGCACGGGCAGAGCTTTGTGCAGCACCACGAGCAGCTAATTGCACAGAACAGGGTGAAGGCAGATCTCACGAAATCTTACACACAAGTGATAAAGAGATATCAGGATGTGCTGTCAGCTGTCTCCTGGGCTCTTCCCCCTATGCCCTAAATGGCATCAGCTGTCTTGTACTCGTTGAAGAAAGGAGGAAGAACACGACCAGCCTCTTTAGGTGAGCTCTGAAGTGGAAACAGAACCTCAGATGGAAAGTGAGTGAGGTTACAGCCCCGTAACCCAGCTGATTACAAAAAGGGAAACTTCTCAAACTTGAACCTGACTGGTGATAAGCTCTCTGAAAGTTAAGTGCACGCAATAAGTAACTCCACCCCTTCTATTGGCCCAGGCTGCTCTGAGCTGTGAATGGGTCAATTTAGACAACTCCAGACCCATATTTCTCCTCCCATTTTGAGACCAGCTTTATACCCTGAGGCTGCAGGGGACAACTTCACCTCACCCCAGCCTAAATGAGGGCAATTCAGGGTGTTGTTTGCAGTAGGACCAGACTTTCTACAGCCTGAGGAGCCTTTGTGGGTTCTTCTAAGGTAGACCCCGTTCTAATATTAGTAGTGTGTGAGAAGTGTGGTCATACTGTCAGCCCTCCACTGCTCTAAGTGTAACAAACCAGTTCCATTTATCATTCAGCTGCTGGCAACAGGAAACCACCAACAGCAACTCAACACACGACAAGAAGAAGAATTAGGGCTTCTCCTTCTGCGTGCTCCAAGGATTGAAACTCATCAAAAGGAGCTGATGGTCCTAAGCTGATGATCTGGAAGGGGTTTTTCGGCTCTGGTGGACAGCTAAGATCGAGTGGGGTATGATTTAATCTGAACACAGGGCTCTCAAAGTAAGTATAAATGATTTTCCAGCAGTTTTCCTTCCTCCCTGCTGCCTGTTTGTTGTCTGGTGCTCCCCTGGGCATATTCCCTTAGGGTATTTAAAGATTTGGCCCATCTCTGGACCAGTGATTATTAAAGCCTTTAGGATTAGGGTGGGATGTCCAATGAGCCAAACTGCTGCTGTGGACCAGGATAGGGGGTGTGTCTGTCTTTCCTTCTGGCAGCTTCCCAGTGCTGGATTTGGGAACGCTCTGAGGTGGGACTGATGCTCCAAGTCGGACGCTCACCCAGTGGGTTCTCTCTCAGGCACAGATCAACTTATTTTCTCTTAAAAATAGTGAAAGTAGATGACAGCAAGGAGTGAATGAGCTTCATCCAACTGAATTTCTTGGGAATGAGAGTGACAGGAGAAAGTGAAATCAGTTCTGAAGCTGAGGGGAGGTGGAAGTTAGGGTGCTCAGCTTCCAACTCAGCAACCTTTGGGTGCTGTGGGCGGCGTGGGGAAGGGTCGAATCTTTAATTCCCCATATTTGGAGGGGCACGTTTGGGATCTTTGAGGGTTTTTTGCTTTATTCCACCCCACAGATGGTTTAAATGGTTTCCTTGGACGTAATATTTTATTTCCATCAGCTCCTCCACTGAAGCTGGTAAAATCACTGCAAAGTTAATGTTGGTTGTGGACAAAGCTTCTGGCAAAGTTGGAAATCTCCAGCAGAGCTATAGGAAGAGTGGACTTGCTGCTTCTACTGTGGTCACTTTGCAGGATCTGCACTAAGCCCGTAACTTTCATTCCTGATTAGAATTTAGGTCAGGCTCAAAATTCCAGAGCTCTAAGTTGGAGCGTGGATATTTCAGGTTATCCGTGCTTGCTGTGACACTTCTGGGAGAGAAGAGCGTGTGCCGTGTTGTAGGGTATTTGCATCTCAGACCTCCTCAGGTGTTTCCTCAGGGCTTTGTGGCCAGCGATGCCCCACTGAACGCTCTTCAAAGTGCTTTAGTTAGCCCACTCGTGATTTGGGGCTGTTTCTTGCCTCTCATGCTGGGCTGCTCTGGTGTTTAATTGATTATGGATCTTTAACAGTGCAAAACCAGGACACTGCCAGCAGTGAGGGATCCTGCTGCATGCAGAGCACACACACATGGTCCCTGCTCGGGTATGTGCTGGAGATGGAGAAGGCAGATGGAAATGAGGAATTAAAAAAGGACAGCTGCAGGGCAGCCCAGGCACCCTCATTAATATTCTCGGTCGGTCATTCTGTCAAGGCTTAAGTAATTTTTACCAGAAGATTTGAGGGCTGCAGAGCTTGTGATTTCTTGTTCACGTTTTGCTTTCTTCTCCCAGACCTCCTGCAGCATTTTCATTATATTGATACCCAAAAGTCAGTGAAAAAGCCCTTCTGGCACATTCTTGTTTTGTTCTGTCAATACGGGGCTGTTGCTGCCCCGTGAGGACTATGAAATCAAAACCTGAATTTTCTGATGGAGGAGGACAGACCCAAGGCATATTTAAGTGAAAATTTTGCTAAGATGCTGCTGATTATTCTTTATCTTCTTTTCCAATGAATTCCCATGTTTGGTTTAGTCAGCGTGGGGTGTTCTGGGATGCTGTTATACCCCGGGCTCTCATCTGACATGGTGCGCTCCCAGCTCCCCTTAGCTAAACCCAAAATATCCCAGGATGGGCATCCCATTCCCTCCTAATTTGGGCTGTGTGTCCGTCTCAAACACAGCTATCAGCCCCTTTATTTCTACATCATGACTTTCTTCCTGACTGGCCTTTCAACCTTTAGTTCTCTGTGGTGCCTTGATGGGCACATCAGCATCTGAAAAGGCCTCTAGGACATTTTCAGGAGCAGCCCAGATTTTTTGTAATCTCAAGCGGGTGTGGAAACAGGGATTCACAGGGATGGATTTCACAGGGATAGCAGGGATGTGTTGAGCAGAGTCTGAGCTCCTGGGCACACTGTTACTTCATCATTTGCCTTCCTTCCCCTCATTCTTTCCATTCCATCTGTCTTAAAAAAGGAATTTTCTCACTGCTCCTTCACGGTTCATGAGTCTCTGGAGGCAACCAAGCGCTGCCTCCATGTGGGTGAGTTCCTTTGCAGCCAATCATTTCCTGCAGGGGTTCCATCACGGGCAAAAAATCGACACCTGGGGCTAAATCCTCCTGGAATCCTCGCCAGCCCCAAAGTTTCCATCCATGTCTTAGTTCCATGTGGTGCAAATCAGCTTTTTTCGTTAGGCTGACACCACATTGCAAGATTAGAAGTAGCTGGGGGTGGGTAAAAAAGGATGAAATTCCCCCTTGCAGAGGTCTTGGCAACAAATTACAGCCCCAGGGTCCTGATGCTGCTTGTGGAAGGAGAAGTTGCACCACTGGACATCACTGGACAAAGCAGGCTATGCAGGGTCACAGTTCTTGATCAAAAATAGATAGGAATGTAAGCCAGAATTCCAATGTTTCATGCTGGACAAGATATTTTCTTCTCACAAGTCATCCTGCTGTTTAAGTCCATCACAATGTCCAGCAAAAAAAATCTCCCCCACCACCGAAAGCCAAGCTCAGACCACAGCAGCTCCTTGGGTAGAAGTAAAAAAACGGGGTTTAATTATAGTTTTTTTCTAAGAAAAAACTGCAACTGAGCAGGAGAACAATGTTCCTGTGGTTTTACAGAGCAATTTTGTCTGTGTTAATGTTAGTCAGTTTTAATTTCAAAAACATTGTGGCCTTGCCTATTCAAACTTCCAAACCCAGTGATAAATGCCTGAAGGAGAGGGACACGATTGAGAGGAGGTGTGGGAAGTGTGGACTGTGTGGAATTGCTGCAAGAAATGATGTTGCTTCTTTTGCTGGAGACACAGCAAAGAGAGGGGGAAGAAACTTGCTGTCCACCATGGCATCATGGAATGGTTTGGGTTGGAAGGCACCTTAAGGATCAGCTCATTCCAACCCTCTGCCATGGGCAGGGACACCTTCCACTATCCCAGGTTTTTCCAAGCCCCATCCAGCCTGGCCTTGGACACTTCCAGGGATCCATGGGCAGGACAGGCAGTCAAGGGTCTTTCAGTGAAGGAAATTAGTTCTGGTTGTTAGGAAGTCATTTTAAGGCTATGGGAATTGGAGGGCTGGGATAGGCTGATAGGAAGCAGCGGGAATTTCCATCACTGAAAGCTTTGAAGTCCAAGTTAGGGGGTTTCTGAGATTAAGAATCTTCGTGGTGCCAGTCCTATGTTTCTGCCACCCTGTGAAATACACATGGCTCCTGAACTGAAATGTGCTTTTCAAACTCATCCCCCTGCATTTTCCCCTCTTTTTTTATTTACTTACGCACTTATAAAATCATTTTCCAAATTTGATCCAATCCCACTGACAATTTCTGCTCCTCTGGAAGCTGTGGAATTTGTTACTGATCAAAAAGCAGCCAGCAGTACCCCTGCAGTCCTGTGTGTCAGGCACGTAGGAGACACAGCACAAATAATAAACATGTGGCTCACAAATGAATTCTTTGCTACTTCACGAGCAGAGAAGAGTGAAAAATTACTCCGTGTCCAGGACATCTGGTCTGCCTTGGTGATGGTGGAATCAGGAATGATTTTGGTGGATGAATGTTGGTTGAAAAACTCTTTGTCCCTTGATAAAAGGACCTTACGGCCAAGAGGCAAAAGAGGTGCTGGGCCCCATGCCCAGGTCCCCCTGGTTCCAATTTACTACAGGATGGTGTTTCCTCATTCATGGAAGGTCCCTCATCTCCATGAAACCTGAAGTGGGAAAGAAAAACCGTAACAAAATGCTGTGGGCAGAGGAGCTGCTGGGCTTCTTTCAGCCCAGAGAGTTTCTTGCCTAAAAGCTGAGCCGTGGTGGCATCCAGGGTTATGTGAACGACTTGGAACCATGCAATTTGGGGCAGAACATCTCAAAATGTGTCTATGGGAGGATGATGCCTGAGAAGTGGCCTTTGAATAGAAGTTAAATTTGACCTATGGAAAAATCAAGGCATCACACTCAATGTGTGATGGAAAGAGGGAGAAGTGGTGTCGTGCTAAGCATGCAGAGAAACTGATAGAAAAGCTTTAAATTGACTTTTATCTCAACAGTTTTTCCTGGCTGCCTCTTGCATATTTGGCCTTGACCATTTTAGAAGCAGAGGAAGAAGAGCACAGCTGCTTGAGACATTAATGCAGCGAACTTGCACGATTAGTATTTTTTTTTTCCAGTGGAAGGTGCCAATATTCGTGGTGTTTCTGTGACAGAACCTTTTGAAAGGTGGTGATTTCCCATGAAATGCTTTTTTTCCCCCTAAAAGTTGTGGTGAAAAAGTTGGAAAAAGCATTCCAAAAGTCACTGAGTGGTCTGCCAAGGAATAATAACTGTGAGTGGAAGGGAATTGTGAATGTGGGACTCGGTACAAGCCTGGTCCTAAGCAGGTGAGAAGAAATCCTGGTTGTTTTAGTGCAGTACTGCTGATGCCAGGCAGAGCAGGGACACTGGCAAAGCAAGAAACTTGAGGAAATAAGATTTCTTCTGGCTCTGAAGCAATAAATTCAGACCAGATCAAGTGTGAGGTAACCTGAGAGTGGATCAGCCCCATCACTTCTGTGCCATAAATAATGACTTTCTGTCACAAACCTGGTTGCGAGGTTCAGCCTTGTTCTGCCACATTTCTGTCTCCTTCGAGCACCATAAGGATGTTTCGATATCATTTTAATTCTGAAAATGGAGTTAATCTTCTGATTTTGGATAAGGGATTAAAAAGTAATGGGTTCCTTCTTTCTTTACGAGCATCAGCAAGGAAATAATATTGAGACAAGGTCTTGGCTGCTGCAAGTAGCCAAGAATAGCCAAGTTGTGAGTGTAGGAGAAGCCTGGCAGGGAGGACTGGTCTGAGTAGGAGTCACTTTCTCTGTCCAGAAGAGGCTTTTCCTCACGGGATCCAGACAAAATCTCTTTGTGGCCCTTCCTAGCAGACTATGTCCCAGCTGCCATCAACCAAAACTCATATTTTCATCCCAGTCCCTGGAGATATCCCTTCAAAACCAGAAGGATTTAATTATAAATAACGATAGTGAAACAAGAGGGAGTCCATCCTCACCCTGCGCCCGGGGTGATCTGGTACCTGGTGCCCGTGTCTGAGTGTCATCCCAAACACAGGGATGGGATCCTCTATTTTCCTCCACATCAGGGGGAAAGGGACAGCCTGTCCCTTGGAATGTGAGACCAAAGAGGAGGGCCAGTGAAGTCAGGATAGATTCTAAATAAACATAATAAACATATATGGATCAATGTAGTCCAGGAGCCACCACAGCTCCTGTAGAATGGGGACCACCAGGGGTTTGGATGCAGCCACCAAATTTTTAAGAGTGGGAGAGGAACCCCAATATTGCCTGTTCTAGTAGCTGAGATGCTGCCTCAGAATTCAAAAAGTCCTCAGAGTTCAAAAAGCTCCAAAAGTCTCCACATGGAATCTGGTGGGTTGTCTATAACACATTAGCCTCTTTCAGGAGCAACAGGACACTGTAAATAAGCTTTTAATCTGCTAGAGGAGTGGGAACAGGGAGGTTCTGATGGTAAAGGAGACTAGTCATTCCTAAAAGGGAAGAGAAAAGCATGGCCAGCCCATGAAAATGTCTGGCAGAAATGAGATGCCCAGCTTTTACAGCAGTAGGATGGGGAGGCAGTCCTGGGGGCCAGATGGGAGAGGAGAGCTACCTTCATCCCTCTTGGTGGGTTCAGTGCAAAGCTGGAGTCACCTCTGCAGCAGAAATCTCAACAGGAACACCTTTGGTTCAGCGTGAAGTGGATAAAATGCCATGGGATGGGCATTGCTGCACAGGGAGGTTGTGCAGGGCCCACCACTGCAGGAGTTTGGCTGTGGGGTCATCCTGGTTGGCTGTGGGGTCATCTGGAGGGAGATTTCCTCAGTTTCCAGGAATGGCTTCAAACTGACAGAGAGTAGACTTAGATGGGATATTGGGAAGAAATTGTTCCCTGTGAGGGTGGGGAGGCCCTGGCACAGGGTGCCCAGAGAAGCTGTGGCTGCCCCTGGATCCCTGGAAGTGTCCAAGGCCAGGTTGGACGGGGCTTGGAGCAACCTGGGATAGTGGGAGGTGTCCCTGCCCGTGGCAGGGGATGGAACAGGATGATCTTTAAGATCCCTTCCAACCCAAACCGTTCCGTGATTCTATAATTCCATGATTTCACACTTGTGTAGGGGCCTGCAAAGACACTGGAGAACATCTGGGAGTTGATGCATGGAAACAGGGTGGAAGCCACCACCAGAAAGACCCTGCTTGTCTGGGTGAGATCACAGCCTGTGCTTTCAGGTCGGGGGAACAGGGACAGATGGAGCCCATCTGGAGTGACTGGGAGCTGCAAATGAGAGATTTTCCCCCTTTTTAGTGCCGTTTCTCACCAGCTTTCTCAGGGTTCTCCCTCCAGCCACTTTCAGAGGACATCCCTGGGCTGAGTAAGCCAACTGTCTGGGCTTCTGGATGCCAGGTCTCATCTCGTGGCCATGAGATGTCCAGGCTGGAGGGAACAGAGGAGGCACAAGGATGAAGGGATGTGCCCCAGATGACACACAGGATACCATAGATACCAGAACGACCTCCCTGGGATGCAGTTGGCAAACCACACCATTTCCAATTTTTTTATTTTTAGTTCTTGGTTTTGAGCTGCTTGAACTGCGGCCATCACTGGGAGAGCCTTTGCAGCAGGCGGCTGCAGCTTCTGGGTTTCCCCGCTGCCAGCAGTGGGAATGTGTCTCAGATCAGAAGCAGGTTTCTGTCTGGAGCTGCCACGCCATCGCCCTGTTCCCAGGATGACTTGGCAGACACTACTTCACTGCTCAGCCCTTGCTGCACCTCGTGGTAGGCTCCTCCTTCCCACCTCAGCAGTGGATGACAGCAGCTTTCTAAAAGAGCAACTTCCCTTTTCATAGGGATAGGAAGTGAAGCTCATTTAGCAAAGAGAGGTCACCCACCAAATGATGAGGCCCTGCCCTAAAGCTCAAATCACTCCACCTAAACCTGACACTGTCCTCTTCTTCCCCAGCTCCAGACCTGAGCAGCTCCACCTCCACCCCCTGCCCTTAGCTGGAGGAGAATTGGGAAGGGAAAATGCAAATTGACAAGGGAGAAGTTTGGCAAATCTGCACGGGCTCCCTCATTTCTGTGTCTCTAGGAGCAGGCACACGTGGCTGAGGCCTGCTGGGCTGGGTGTCTGTCCTGGTTGTCTTCAGAGTCACCCAGGCTTGGAGGGTGTCAGAGGATGGTGCCAGGCTCTTCTCAGTGGTGCCCAGCCACAGGATGAACAGCAATGGCCATAAAATATACCACAAAAAGTTCCACCTCAACCATGAGGAAGAAATTCTTTATGTTGAGGGTGTCAGAGCCCTGGAACATCTGCCCAGGGAGGGTGTGGAGTTCCCAGTCTGGAGACATTCCAAACCCACCTGGACGTGTCCCTGTGTCACCTGTTACAGGTGATCCTGCCTTAGCAAGAGGGTTGGATTGGGTGATCTTCAGAGGGCCCTTCCAATCCCATACTATTCTGGGATTCTGGGATTCTGGGATTCTGGGATTCTGGGATTCTGGGATTTAGAGATTCTGGGATTTAGAGATTCTGAGATTCTGTGCTGACCCTCCAGGACTAGGGACGCAGTATGAGCCCCACGGACTTGCAGCCCTCCATGAGGTTGTCTTCCTTTGTCAGGAGCACAGCGGCAGAGCCAAGGCTGATTTCCATACCGTGTTTCCAGAGGGATGGAAACCAGGCACGTGCACCCTGGAGCAGCCACCCCCACCTCACACATCGTCGTGTCCTCAGGCACCCTCTTGTTGTCCTTGTGTCCTATGGCTGGTAAAGGTCTTCTGCTGTGACCTCAGCTCAGATCTGCCCCGTGAAGCTTTTCCTCCCGTAAACAACATCACCAGTGTGGGGTGACCTTTATCTTGTGCATCACACCCAGCAGCTGTCGGCTCATGTTTGTCCTGCTCAGTGGGGGCAGCTGAAGTGTAAACGATGTGAGGTCATCCCAGCCTCGAGCTGGCCGAGACCAAGCGTCCTTTTCCCTCTTGCTGCCACATCCAACACAAAGATGTCGTCATGCAACTACCCACAGAGGTTTACATGCTGGCTTCTGGGGCCTCCTGTCTGCACCAGCTTAAGAAAATACACTGAGAACACCCCGGAGGAGCCAACTTGTTACACACCCGCCATGGGAAGCCTCTGTAGAAACAAATCCTGCTTCTTATACAATATTTATCTCCCAGGACAGAGTTTCGATCTCTCAATCAAACATGCTGAGGCAAAATGAAAAAGTCACTTCCTCAGAGCCACCCACAAGTCCCTGACCAGGTCTTCATTCGTTAGACCACGCTGCTATGGTTGAGTAGGTTCATAGAGGGATGGGGCTGGCTGGAACAAGATTTGTTTCATCAGAAAAAGGTCTTTTTTTAGTCACAGAAAGGAAAGATCTTGGCAAAGCCAGTTTTTTTGGTTGTTTCCTAAAATTTGGTGGTTTGCATAGTGGAAGCACAATCCATTCACAGTCATTTTCACTGTTTTTAATGACAGCTGTTAATAGCCTGTGGCATTTGCTGGGGTTTGTGTCTGGGTTCTCTTTGTGTTTCTTGCCTTCCTCACTGCTATTTTCATTGCCCAGGTTGTCTGGGAAGTGCAACTCCCACCCCCTCCCAGGTGATCATTTTTATATTCAAAATAGAGCAAGGAATCCTTAGGGGGTGAGAAGAGAGTCAGTTCTGACACAAAGACCTAATTAAAAAAAGAAAGCCCATTAAAAGCATTTGCAAAACCAGGCTGCTCCTGCGATCTGGGGCTGCAAAGCTGTCGGTCCCATGGATGGTGTGGATGTGGTGGAAGCCAGAGGCCTCTAAAAGAAAAATTGGAAAGGGCTTTCAGCCCCATGGAGCATCTGTCATGGGTCCAACCGGTGGCTCGTGCGTCCTCGGATCGCGTCCCCAGGAGCAGCAGCGTAGGAAGCAGGCAAGTCGGGAACATCCTACCCCCATCCACGTTCCCCTGAGGGTGGGGAGAAGCCCAGCAGGTTTTTCTCTGTCTTCATCCACTCTCCCATCCCTCCTTGTCCTCTTTCCTTTCCCCACAATCTGTGGGTTAAAGAGATGACGGAGGCACTTCCCGGTGACTGCTGGATCCGGCGCCAAGGGATGGTTTGCGGGGATGCTGTTCCCTTGGTCAGCTGCAAAAGGAGGGGAGGACAAAGAAGTGCCAGGTGTGCACATCCTGGCGCTCCCATCCTGCCCTGTCCCCCAGGGCCTGGAGGGGAAGAGAGGATTTACGTGTGGGGAAGGCTGGCAGGAGCTGGACACAGCTGTGATGAGTAGGGAAGTGCTCTGGCATCCCGTAGCTATTCCTGACACGCAGCTGGAGGTGTTCAGGTGGGCAGCTGGAGATGTTTATCTTTCCCCATAGCCCTTTGCCTCCACTGAGGGTGGTGGGAGGGAGCATCATTCCCTCTGAGACCCGATCCAAGGAATCAAATTCCTGAGCACCAGCCTGCCACCAGCTTCATTCCTCCTCTTGGTCCTATAAAATGCTGTCCTCTTCCTAGGAAAATTCATCTCTGGGATGCAGGGCCTCCAGGAAGGCCTTTCCCAGGGCAGAAGTTTGGGTGGCCACATAAAGAGGTGTGGAGGAACATCCCATCCATCTCCTCATGTTCTGAGGGCTGGGAGGGCCAGGACCTCCCCACATCCCTACAGATCCCTGTGATGTGTCCTCCAAATGCTGTGAAACGGAGCTTCAGGGATTCTGGCCAAGGGACCATGGCCCTTGCCCACTTCCATAGGATTTGGATGTCAGATAGGGGTGGCCTGCAGAGAGGATTTCACCCTGCTGTGCTCCAACCCACCCAGGACCCATCCACAATTTGGCCTGCACCAACATTGGGCAGAGAGAGGTTTGAGTTGAAACCTGAGCTGATATTTCAGGCACTGCAGGAATTTCTGCTGGGAAATGCAGTTTTGTCGTAAAGTCTGTCACACCTGATGAATCATGGAGTTGCTTCAGGTACCCGAAGAGATGTGCCTTCCCTCCTCCTTCTTGGCCATTCCAGTGCACCTCACATCTCCCAAGTCCTGCAGAGACATTCCCAGCAGGCATTCCACTTGGCTGCTGGAACACCTGGGCTGAGCTCGTGAGGGAAGCGTGTTGAAGGGAGGTGGGATAAGCAGTCTGCCTTCCTGCTTTTCCCCTCTCCAAGACCCTGATCCCTGGCTCTGTTTCCTGGCCGGCAGCCTCCTGCAGCCCAGCCGAGCATCTGTTGGCTTCCAGCGGGATGCAAAGCTCAATGTAAGCAGCCATTTTTCCTCCAGACAGATGTTTTGATTAGGGAATGACAACTTTGGCAACAGGAGGCTGTTTTCTACTTCTGGAGTGAGCAAGAAGCTTTTATTATCTTCTTCTCTTTATTTTTTTTTTAATTCCCTGTCAAAAAACTTTCTGCATCTGCTTAAACTCAAGGTCCTGGAAATTTGTGTGCTCCCATACCCCCCAGCCTCACACAGCCTTCTCCCATGGATTGTCCCAGCTCTTCAGAAAGGCCTGGAACAGATGGCTTTTCTGCTTGGTTCGTTTGCTTGAGCCAGGTTCTCCTGCAAATCATGGCCTAAGAAAAATGGTAGATTTAGGGCAGATATAAGTTGTAATGGAAATGGAAAGCTGGCTTGGATTGCAGCAGGAGATCCTAAAATAAGCCAGTGGGCCTCAGTCTCCTTCCTGAAATGCGTACCCTTCACTTAAGGATAAACCACAGGACCACAAAGCTCCCAGATTTGTTGTTGGTCTGTCCTGGGCTGGCAGGGAACAGATACCTCCAAGACAATTTGGCCACACCAGCTCTGCTCAAGACTGGGACCAGGACAGGGTCCAAGACAGGGAGGTGGGCTGCCCTGGAGTGGGGAAGGAGAAGGGTGGGGCCAGGAGAAGGAGGCACCCACAGCTACTTTGGGGTTCTTCGGGTGTGAGAGGTTTTATGAGGGACCAGCACCAACATCAGCACCTCACCTCGGAAGGAAAGCCCAGCTGCTCCTGGGGGTTTTTCACCTTTCCTCAAGGACCTTTTAAATGGACCAGAGTGCTTGAGAGAGTCCTCAATGCGCAAATACAGCCTGGTATCCATCAAAGACCAGGACTGGAATGGGTCTGAACACTGCCAGTAGGATATTCCTAGTTCTTCAGCGAGGACGCAACACACAAACCCAACATCTGCTTCACTCCCCAGCAAGAACCACGATGCTTCTTGCTCTCCAGCTCTTCACAGAGATAGCAGTGCTGGACTAATGGAACGACGGAATGGTTTGGATTCGATTGGAAGGGACCTTAAAGCCATGGGCAGGGACTTTCCGCTAGACCAGGTTTCTCCAAGATTCATCCAGCCTGGCCCTGAACCCTTCCAGGGGTGTGGCAGCCAGAGTTTGGCCACTGTGTTACAGAGAATGGTGGCCGTAGCCTCCACCTTCTGCCCCTGAGAAAGACCTTGCTCATGGTTTCAGTGCTCTTTATAGCACAGCGCATTGGTTCCGAGTTGTCTTCTTACCTTCTCTTAGCAACAAAGCTGAAAATTATCTCAAAATATGAGCTAAAAAGGACTTGACCAAAACCCAGCAGAAGTAGAAAACGGTCACAGCAAAAACCGCTTCAGTAGCAAAAAACAAATCTTCCTTCTTATTTAAGGAGCTGATCCACCAAGATCTTCAGTAATTCTTCAATTTTGTGTCTTGCAAGGAGATCCAAGGGTGCCAGGTCAGGAAGCGTTTTGAAAAGCTATTTTTTTGAGGGAAAAGAGAATTGAATGCATCTGTGATGTGCTGAGAAGTGGAGGAAATTTTTCTTTTACCGAACTTTTTTGCTCCTCGCCGATGCAAAAATGCAAATCTGGAATACTTAAATTATTGCATCTGCAGTGAATTGATTTCAGCAATTCTTTCAGGATGGGGGAGGACTTGCAAAGAGAAATTCAGCATTTAAAACCCTTCATAATAGGCTAGATCTGCATTTTCAAAGTAATTTTTTTAGGGTTTTTGAACCCATTTCCTTTTAAAAAACATGTTCTTAAAAAAAGAGACGTTCTTGAGTTTTAAAATGAATTGAAATATCTGATCTTAGTGAACTGTTAAAACACTTTGTTACACCCACCGCAGAATCTGGATGGAAAGGGGGCTCATTCTGTGATTTCAGTAAACTTAGGGGTTTTTTTGGACCTGCCCTCAGAGTGAAACTCTATTGGCTTGCTTGGGTATTAACCTGTTTTTCCATGGCAGTTTCATGGGGTTGAGGCAAATGGTGAGCCAAGACTTCTGCTTTTCTTCTCTATTTGGTCTTGTTTCCTTTCCTGTACCCCCCCATGCAATCCCAAGGCTGTCTGTCAGTGTCATCCCCATCCCTCTTGCAGAAAGTGCTGGATTCACATCAGAAATGACTTCAGATCTCTTTTGCCCTGGTAGAGGAAAGCAGCCAACGGCAGTAGGTGGTGCAGGGCTGCTCATTGTAAAAATGAGATGGGCAAAGGTTTGAAATGACAGAACCTGAGGCAATGGCATGAAACTGAGTCCAGGGAGCTTTAGGTAGGATATCAGGGAAAGGTTCTTCCCCCAGAGGGTGCTGGGGCACTGGAGCAGCTCCTCAGGGAATGGGCACAGCCCCAAGGCTGCCAGAGCTCCAGGAGCGTTTGGACAATGCTCTCAGGGATGCACAGGGTGGGATTGTTGGGGTGTCTGTGTAGGGTCTGGAGCTGGATCAATGATCCTTGTGGGTTCCTTCCAACTTAGGATATTCTGTGATTCTATCATCTTCAGAAGAGCTCCCTTTGACCCATTCCTGCAGGAACATTTGCACCTGCATCCGCCTCTCTGTAGCCAAAATGCCCCCTCAGCTACCCCTCTGAAGGTTGCTAAAATTGCATTGTCATCCGCTGACGTGGACACTCAGCACATTTTAGAGGTTCTGCCCGTGCATCCGGTGTTCCTGTGCCCTTCATGTCTGTCCCACACTAATTCAGAGCTGGCTGCACCACAGAGCCCCTTGTCCTGGTGTCTGTTGGCTTCTTCAGCTTGGCTCTTCCAGGAGCACCTCTGCATCACATATTTTTTACTCAAGACTTAGCAGCTAACGGGGACTCATAAAATCATAGATTATCCTGAGTTGGAAGGGACAGATAAGGATCATTGAGTCCAACTCCTCAGGCTGCACAGGACCACCCCAAGAACATCACCATTTTTTTCTAAAACTGTTTTGTTGCTAAATTTTTTTTATGCATATAGAATAATAAAATCCCTGAATGGTTTGGGTTGGAATGGACCTTAAAGATCATCCTATTCCCACCCCTGCCGTGGACAGGGACACCTTCCACTGCCCCAGGTTGCTCCAAGTCCCGTCCAACCTGGCCTTGGACACTTCCAGGGATCCAGGGGCAGCCACAGCTTCTCTGGGCACCCTGTGCCAGGGCCTCCCCACCCTCACAGGGAAGAATTTCTTCTGTATATAGAACCTAAATTTCACTTCTTCCAGTTTAAACCCTCTGCTCTTTGTCCTATCACTACAGCTCCTGATGAAGAAGAATATGGAAAAACTTTGTGTTCTGCTTTGATTTCTGGTCACTTTAAAAAGAACTTGTTTTATAAATTTGAGGGTTTGAGGAAAACAGTTTCTCCTCGCTCAGTTATTAAATATAAACCAACATTTTTAGATGTGAAAAACTATAAACTCACAAAAGGAAATTTCTATGCTTTTCTGAGTTATTGTGTACTCCCCAGTGCTCTTTTCCATTGGAAAAAAAAAATAAAAACAGGGTGGGAGAACTATTCTGAATGTCTTTTCTCATTTGTTTTTTTCTTGTGAAGGTAATTTTTAAAAGCACTAATCCGAAGTGGAAACACGTTGGCACAACGTACGTTCAACTCAGCTGCCTTTATTTTTGAAAACAGAATTACTTTTTAACAATTGAAGGTTCCACCAGCTGTGAAATGGGAACCAGCAGCTCTTTCTATCCAACAACATTTGTCTGCAGGACTATTTTGGGATTTTGCAAAACACCTGCTGGCCTGAAGAATGGTGATGGAGGCAACTGGGAGAGTGGGACTGGTAGATTTTGTAGGGACTGTGAATCCCCAGAGCTGTTCAAACCCCTTCTGTGCGTGGGTGGGAGCGAGTGACCTTTGCGGGAGAGAGTGACCTTTGCTTGACCTGAGGTGGGCCGTGTTGTTCCTCTCTCTGAGCTGCTTTTGCATGACTGTGTCTCTGGCCCGTGCATGGGGAAAAAGCTGAGCCTGTGCAAGGGTGCAGAGAGGTGTTTCCAGTGTCAGCAGGGTGCAGAAAGGGCCGCAGTGTCCCCACAGGGGTGCACAGGACAAGTGGTGGTCCCTACTCCTCTCAAACCCTACCAGAGAAGCCACAGGCCCCTGGTGGGACTTGCTGAGGTTGACATTCCTCCAGGACTTTCCCATTCTGCCTCACCAATGCCATGACTGGGTACCACAGTACTTGAAAGAGGGTTCTTGCCTCAGTGGGAGAAGTAGGACACGGTGATGATGTGGATGATTATGATTAGATTTATAGCCAATACAAGAAATATGGCTAATAAATATCTAAATAGCAGCTCCATCACCTATTGCAATGGTTATAGCGTCACCAGGTCATGATAATATATAGATTATATATATATTATAGATATTATATATATATATAACCTATTGAGTCATGAGGCTCCTCACTTTCTGAACTGCTCAAAGAAATTGAAATGCGGCTCACTCCACTTAGTCTCAGATTTGGTCAACAGCCTGTGACTAAAGGATTACGATAAAAGCAAGTTCAGCTAGAAATGTAGATTTTCATTCTTTGGCCCTGCAGAATTCACAGTTGCAAAGCGCCTATGGAGCTACTTCAGGATTTTTCTCTGTATTTGACCTTGTCTGAGCACTTTTACTCACCCACCCAAAAGTGGGTGTTCCCCATCTTGGGGCTGGATGTCCTGCAGGTGTCCCTTCCAGGGTGAAAACCCACCCAGAAGCTGCCTTCCATCTTGGAAGACCAGTTGGTCCAGTGGGTCCAGTCTCCAACAGCATTTTATACCCCTTTGCAGGCCGCAAAATCATCGCAAATATATTACTACTACTACTGCTACTACTACTACTACTACTACTGCTACTACTGCTACTACTGCTACTACTACTATTACTTTTATTATTATTATTATTACTAATTATGTATTCCATTAATTACGTGAGCACCTGGTGTTCTTGTGTTCGGATGAACTGCACTGCCCGACATAAAGCGAAAGAGGAGAGGGAGGATGTGTGTGGGAGGTTATATTTGAAGACCCGAATATCTTTCATTGCCATCACACATTGAGAGCAGCTGAAAACCCCAAAAGATGCATCCATGATGCCGTAGATGGTCCATCAATTCTCTCATAAGATCATCCTGGTGACTTGACTGACAGTCAAAGCAAGTTGCTGACTCGTGCTATATCTCACATTCCCTAAATCTGCCAAAAATATGGCAATTGACCACATTATCTCTCATTTGGGAGCAGAGTGTATCAAAGATCCCAGGATTTTCCAGTGAGACTGTAACAAGAACCACAGATTGATGTCCAACATGTAGATGGATTTTTCTGTCTTTCATGGTTGGTAATGAGTGATATCTAAAACTTATCCATCATCCATCTTTAATTAAAAGGATATCTTGCTGGTCCCCGGGTGAAAAGAAAATTCCAGCCACTCTCATGGCAAAAAACCACGATCCAGGATCAGAAGTCCTGGCACAAAGTTGTGAGGGGAGGAGCAGGAAAAGTTCCCCTAATAAATCCTGTGCCATTGCACCGCCAGATCTGCTAAGCAGAGCAAGCCCTGGGTGCAACCTGGAGGCTGCCAAAGGAAAATGAAATTGCTGCAGGAGCTGCTCTGGTTGATTTAATAGGTGAAACTCCCCCTCTGCCCATGCTGACAGTGCCTGGAGCAGAGCTGAGGCCTGGGGACAGATGGATGGGCCATCTGTAAACTCAGGTCAAAGGAAGTCTCAGAGGTGAAAAAGTTTTGGATGGGGGGAAAATGTATGTTGGACTACTCTGAAATATTTCACCACTTCCTTCCATTTTTCTCTTTATCAGATATAAAGAGGCAGATATGAGGCAGAAAGGAGAAAACATTTAGAAAAATAACACCTTAAAATATTGTGATGGCTCCATTTGGAGCCTCATTTCAGAGTCCCAGATTTTGAGATATTAGATTCACGCTAGAAAGCAAAAAAAAAGTTGCTTTTACTGGAATATTTTTTCCTGTAAGTCTGTTTGCTGGGAGCTTTTCTGAACACAGCGGTTGGAGTCTGACTACCATGACACAGTGCCAGACTGACATTTGGGGGTGTCCCTGGGCCTGAGGTCCCTGATCCTCCATGATCACTGCAGACCTTGGGGTATTTTGGCAAGAATAGGAGTCGATGTGTCTCTGCACAGCTATGAGTATTCAGGGTTTGGATTTTGGGTTTTTTTGGGCATGTAGCCCACACCATCCAATGCCTTTGGTTCAAAGCAGGGACTGGGGCAGACTTTGGCCCTGGATATCGCACTTCAGTAACACTGCCTTCATCTGCTCCTTCATTTTTGAGGCTCCAAGCGGAGTTTGGCCATTTTGGCTACCTAGACCCATTATTATCCTTGGATTCCTGACCAGAGCTGAAATTACATTTCTATGATGAAATCAAACAGTTCTCAAGCCCGAATTTGGAAACCTTAATGCAGACCAGATGATGATCCATGGAAAAGCTTTGATTCATTTGTGTCCGGTGATCCTTGAGGTGTCCAGGTCTGGGATGTGCATAGGGTATAGGGAAACCTAATCCATGATTTCTGAGAGGATCCAGAGCACATCAAAAAGTACCAGAGTATTGCAGATGGATGAGACAAGCCCTCAGCCCACGCTTCACTGGCAGGATGGATGCAAGCTACACCATATTCCTTACATTTCTTACAGTATTCCAAGGGGTTGAAGAGGTCCTGTGGCTTCCTGGACAAACCAAGTGCGAGTCTGTGCTGCTGAAACATGAGGAGCAGCGGGACTGGTTCCGTGCACGGCGCGGCCACATCCGCGCACTGCCCTTGCTGCGTGGGAGGGACACGAGCTGCAGAAAGCTCTGAGCAGCCTGAGGTGACTCGTTCTTGGGCCAGGGACTGTGTGACCCTCCTGAAGCCCTGGTGCAGCTGAGCAGCTCAGCACAAGGCTGTTGATAAACCCATCTTCATCCCTCTGGCATCCCCCGGCTCTGGAGCAAGTTCGATATCAGATGGGGATCTCTACACTGGAGAGGGGACATATCCAAAGCAGTCATTTGTGCCTCTTTTTTTTTCCTCTGGTGACATATAGTGTCTGTCTGAACCTCATTTGCAAAGTGTGAAACACCAGAGTCACATGGGAACAGAAATCTTGGGGTTCGCAAGGTCCAGGGTGGCAGGAGGACTGTAGACAGGATGGTTTTAGACTCCTCTCTTCGCTGTCCCATCGTCCTGCATTCTGATCTTCTCCAATTTGTTCTTCATGAATGCAAAGACTTTTTTTCCTCAGTGCCTGTGCCTTTCCCCAAGAGCAGTCTCATTAAAAAACAATTTCTGCTCTTCCTTCCAGGATGGGGTTGTTCGGCAGCAAAATTCAGCGGATGCCCAATGAGAAACACACTTCTGGAGGCAACCCAAAAACCAAAGGCAAACCTCCTCCTGCCCCACTCCAGGTAAGCCTGCAGTTTTGTGTCCTTTTGGGGTCCCCCCACACCTCAGTTGTTGTCTGGAGTGATGGCAGGCAATATTTAGAATCACAGAATTATTGGGGCTGGAAGGAACTCGAAAGCTCATCCTGTTCCACCCTCTGCCATGAGCAGGGACACCTTCCACCATCCCAGGTTGCTCCAAGCCCTGTCCAGCCTGGCCTTGGACACTTCCAGGGATCCAGGGGCAGCCACAGCTTCTCTGGGCAGCTTGGTCCTCCCAGCTGATCCCTGTATCTTTTGGACAGGGGTGGGAAGGGCTCTGAGGAACCTCTGTGTATTAAAAAACCCTAAAATACAGTGTGTTGGTACTTAGAAATATCTTCTCATCAGCACTTTGAAACCCAAGCTGATGTTGCTGACTTGCAAGATGGGTCAGATTCAGGCTAAGATTCAAAGTTGCAAACCACAATGGAAACTTCACCACTGTGAGTCCTCAACGGCTTCGGCAAAGAGGGTCTGCAGCCAATCTGTGTCGGGGTGAGCTGACAATCAGAAACGCTGGGCATCCGCTGCTCCCTTTGCGGTCACTCAGCCTCTGCTGGCATGGACACAGAGCAGGAAGGAACTGGGGCAGGATTTAGGAGACCTCAAAAGACACTCTCCTTGTTTAAACGCTGCAAGTCACTTCACCTCTGTTGCCGTCCAGAGGACATGAAATTGTTTTGTCTTTCCTTGCCCCTGACAGCACTGCAGCCAGCAGCCAGCACAAGACAAACTCGAGGTGCAACTCTCATGTGAAAACCATCTCGAACCCTGGGAGAGGGGAGGAATTGCCAGTTATTGCTTTTTATGACAGCTGGAGATGCTTTTCACTCCTTTAGTGTAATTTCTGAGTTCTCCCATGGCTATTCAGCCCAGTTTTCATGACAGCAGATGTCAAATTGACCAAGAAGATGTTATTTTCCTAAATTTCATTCTCTCCAGCTCACTGGAGAGGAGCCAGTATCACTGTAAATACAGTATCATTGACCATTCCTTATTTTTTTGCCACAGGCACTCAGCTCTCACATGTCAGGGGAAATCCAAATTTCTTCCAGTTAAATGAGAAATGGCAGCGGATGAGCTGCTCCCCCACCCCACATTTCGGCTAAGTAGGGGTCAAAGGGTGGTGCAGGAAGAAAACACAAGGTGTTTTTAGTTCTGTGTCCGTATTTCACCACTTTTGCATGTGTATAAAAATACCTGGGAGTGGTCAAACACCCACTAGAGGCACTGGGCACCTTGGAGTGATCACAAGGCTGGCGCTGGAACTTGGGTGAAGGCCAATTTCAAACTGTTATCCCCCAAAACAAGGTGGTTCCATCCCAGCTCATTTGGAATGATCTATGGACAGTTTGACAGCTCCCACAGCAGGGCCAAACCAAACCAGGGACCATGACAGCATTTTAAAAGTGTACCCCAGTAAGTTGCAGTAACTTGTTGCTATTTAATTTCAGTCTGTAACTTCCTCCTGAAGGGCAGCGGAGGGGCAGCTCCGATCTCTGCCCTCTGTGACCAGAGACAGGACCTGAGGGAACAGCTTGGAGCCATGCCAGGGGAGATTTAGGCTGGATATTGGGGAAAATGTTCTTCCCCCAGAGGATGGTCAGGCACTGAACAGGCTCCCCAGGGAATGGGCACTGCCCCAAGGCTGCCAGAGCTCCAGGAGCATTTGGACAACGCTCTCAGGGATGCACAGGGTGGGATTGTTGGGGTGTCTGTGCAGGGCCAGGAGATCGATCAATGATCCTTGTGGGTCTCTTCCAACTCAGAAGTCACAGAATCATTGAATCATAGAACATCCTGAGTGGATATCCACAAGGACCATCAAATACTCTATGATTTCTACAATTCTCTGATTAATTTGTTGTTATAGCCACTGCCTCTGTTTTCTGAACGTAACCCTGAGCAAAGGATATTCCATGAGCCTTGGGACAATTATGACAGACAATATTTCTGGGTTTCTGCTTGAAATGATACTGCAATTGCCATTTCTCAATTGGGCCATTCATATCTCATCCCTCACTGGTCTGAAATCTGGCATCAGATGGGATGGAGCAGGATCCGAATGAGTTGGCAGCAGATTTCTGCTTTAACTCAGAGGGAAGCCAAGGGTTATTCCAGCTTTCTGTTAATTCAGCTACAAACACCTCATGGCAAAATGTGCTAAGGCCATCACAACACGTGTGGAGCCAGACACGGAGGCTGCTGACTGCCAGCAGTGGTCTCTGAACCAGACTCCTACTCGTCTGTGAAGCTGAAATCAGTTCTTCCTGAAACACAGCAAAGTAATAAATATCTCCTTTTTCCTTTCTATTTCTATCTCAGGGGAGACAAGTTATCAACAACCCTCATCTAAACCAAGCCTCTGCACAAGGTAAGGTTCTGTTTTCTTTGCCTCCCCGTGGGGTTTTGCAGGATGGTGGTCCCCAAATGGCAGAGTTTGAGGACGAGCCATCACGTCACAGGCGTGTGGTTTCTGTATCTGCAGCCATGCCTGACAGGGAGTTTATCAGAGTGGTTCAGAAAACTCAGTTTACATCACCAAGTCTTTGCAGCTGCCAACTTTCCCCTGCTCATCAAAGAAACCAAGAGGGAAAATCACTCCCTCTCCTTTGGAAGCAGGTGATCTTTAAGGTCGCTTCCAATTCTGTGATTGGTGGAGCAAAGGGAGGTCTGAGACTGGAGCTGCGTGAGATTGCTCTGCCCTGTCTGCAGCGTGACAAGTCATGGATGCTTTATGCAGCCAGCTGAAAATTTCAGAGGAAATCACAGGCATCAGAGAGCCCAGAGAGGCTACAAAGAGAAGGAGAAGAAAGGGAAGAGCACAAAATAAGGATACACAGAGCCCCTGCCTGGAGATGGGCCGTTGGCTTCATCCACCCCTGCAATTATCTGCGGATCACAGATGGTGTCTTTTAGCAGGGAACCCTCTGCTCCTTCTGCCCAGCCTTCAGCAGCAGTTCGTGTGTATTCTTATCAAAGAAGTTCTGCAGATTAAGGACAGAGAGAGAGATAATTAGAAGAGGGGGAAAAAATAGAAGAAGCTTGGAGGAAAGCAGTCAGCAACACATGAAAGTTCTTCACGTGGATGGAAACGTAGGATTAGGGGAGACAGGGCATGAGGGAAGAAAAAAGGGGTGGTGAATAAATGGGGTGGGTGGAATGAGAGCATTAGGTCTTCTTAGATCTTGTGGATGATGATGGAGGGCGCCTGCCATGGTCCAAGCACGGGAACCCCTGCAAGGCCAACATTTTCTTCAAATTCGGCGTTTGTTATGGAGATCAAATCTGCGGGAGGTGAAGTTCCTCAGCCATGTGAGCTGGGGTGTGTTTTCATGGAAATACCACTTTTCCAGAAACCACATTTTCTTTTGCAGAATTGTTTTCATGGCACAATTCCAAGTGGCCATGCTCTCCTACCTCCCCAGCTGAGCAGAGAGTGACAGTTTTTCACAGGATTTTTATCACAGGGTTTTTTCACCCTGGTCAGAGTCACAGCAGAAATTGTGATCAGGGAGGCAGATTTTACTTCTCCTTCATGCCCAAAGGCAGAAGTGGAAAGATGCTAAAAAATGGATTAAGTACCGTATTAGCCATTTTCAGCTCTCAAAAATAATTTTGTTCATTAGATTCAGTTCCAGTTCTGGAAGAATATTCACACTGACAGTCTGGGAAACTTCCTATTTTTCTCTGCCAGTGTCTGAATTTCCTGAAATGATGGTACATCTGACTGTGCCCTTTGTGGTAAAATGGGCTGATAAGAACCATGAAAGGTATTTGAGATACCAGAGATCTTCTCCTAAATGACAGCAATTCAAGGGAATCGAAAGAGAAAGCACAAAATCCAGGCAATCACTTCATATAAAAAAAATTCAAAGAGATTAATTAAATCCTGTGGGAGCACTTAAAATTCAATCAGGGAAAATTATTGGCTGTGGAAGTGTGGCATGTAATGTAAAATCAACCCTTTTTTTCCCCTT
Source organism: Corvus moneduloides (assembly GCF_009650955.1). Classification (NCBI taxonomy): domain Eukaryota; kingdom Metazoa; phylum Chordata; class Aves; order Passeriformes; family Corvidae; genus Corvus; species Corvus moneduloides. Next base: position 3,288,391 of record NC_045478.1, read on the forward strand.
GTTTTTTTTTTTTTTTAATTTTCGTGGGCGTTTTTTTGCTCTCCTTGCATTTTGAATGTTTGGGTTTTTTTCTGATCTCAAGTTGTTGAAATTGTTTCACACTTTCCAGCTTTCACACCCCTGTCTCAGAATTTATTTATTTATTTATTCATTCATTTTTAACAAAAGCCTAGCGGCTCCTGACATTATTTATCCTCATGGAAGTAACACAAAGCCAGGCAAGGAGTGCAAAACTGGATTCAACGTGGTGCACGTGGCACCACCGATCCTTTTTTTCACTGGAGGTGGTTCTTCCACAGTGTGAGTCTCCCATTCATTTTAACATTGTTCCCTGAGCAATCACAAAGTTTTTAAGGCTGGTTTTAGGTCTCTGTGGAGTCAAAATTTTAATTCTGAACCGCCAAAGCCCCCGGCACAGCAAAGTCCTGGCCCATGGTGGGCCCCAAACCCAACCCATGTTAGAGCTGCTGTTCGCTTGCCTTGGATGGATAAGACATAGAAAATAGGGAGAATGACCCCTGCCCTTGCCCTGCCAGCTGCTCACAGCTGAATTTAAATCCCACTGATGGAAAGAATTGGTTGTTTTGGGTGCCTGTTCTCAGGCATTTTAATAACCTGCAACAACACAAGGAGTTGAACTCTCTGCGAGGTCCTTCCTTCTGATGAGGAACCACAACTTCTCCCACCTCTTCACTTGAATTTTGCTGAATGGGACTGAGTTTCAGGGGGTGGAAGCTCATCATGCTCTGGAACTTGAGCTCTTTTGCGTCATCTCAAAGTTAATGCTGAAATTCTTGGTCATTTTTTATTGTTCCCGATACGGTTTTGTGTTTGAAAGGAATTGTGTCAGAAATGTAGGTTTGAGCAGAAGTGGGAAAAGGAAGGGTTATTTCTACTGAAAAGGCTGAGTTTTCAGTGAGAAATTGAAATTTCTCATCAAAAATGTTTACTTTGATCTGGAGCACATCTGAGGAGGAGCAGCTGAGGGAGCTGGGAAAGGGGCTCAGCCTGGAGCAAAGGAGGCTCAGGGGGGACCTTGTGGCTCTGCACAACTCCCTGACAGGAGGGGACAGACTGTAGCTAGGTAGGGGTTGGGCTCTTCTCCCGGGTAAAAAGTGAAAGGACAGGAAGAGAAGGCTTCAAGTTGCACCAGGGGAGGGTTAAATTGGATATTAGGAAAATTTTTTTCACAGAAAGGGTTATGAATCTTCAGAACAGGCTGCCCAAGCAATGGAATCACCATCCCTGGAAGGATTTAAAAGCCATGTGGATGTGGCATTTGGGGACATGGTTTAGGGGTGGCCTTGGCAGTGCTGGGGGAGTGGTTGGACTTGGTGACCTTAGAGGTCTTTTCCAACTTCACTGATTCAGTGATTCCAACCAGGCCATGCCAGGCTGAGGCAGAAAGCTGACCACATTTCCAGCAGCAGTAACTCATAGCTCAGTGCACCCAGCTGGCCAACGTGTCCTGCAAGGTGTCACTTACACCATGGCCATCCTAAAAGGGCTCTAAACCAATGGATGATCCTCTGGGGCACCCTGGCACAGTCTCAGCCCAGCTTCACCGCCACAAGACGGTTGCAGAGACCTTCCATTTGAGACAGGCCAGTGGTGGGAGGACTGGTTGAATCATTCCTATTGAGCCACCACGCTGGCCCTCAGCCTCTGCAAACCCTGCTGGTATCAGACTTTCCTGACAGCAGCTCTGAGGCAGGATGTGTTTGGCTCCCAAACAAAGTCCCGGGGCTGGCAGCTTTATCTGCAGAGCAGTCGCTCCTCGCAGACCCAACGGCTTCTCCGCTGCGGAGCCTCTCATGGCCTGAGTGGATCAAACAGGCCAAGGCAGTGTCAGCCATGTGTTTCTTGTGGGGTGATGGACTCAGAGACAGGGAGAGCCCCTTTCATCCTGGCATGGCAGCTCCTGCTGGCTTGGGCAGAGAGAGCTTTACTTCTGGCTCATTTTTAGTGTGCAGTGTTCTCAGCGCCTATTTTGGGATAAGAGGTGATAAAGTTTTTTTTCAGCATACAAACCCTTTTTGTCCTTGCTGTGTTTGCTCTTTTTAATTTCATTTATTTTCACTTACGTCAGTTCCTTCCACACCAAAACTCCATCTTCATTTTCTGGAGTACACAGCCACTCTGGGCTTGAAGATATTTACACATTTGCTCCTATTTTTCCAAGCACAAGTGTGATCACTGCATTATTTCCCTTTCAAGAGGACCAGGAGGGTGTGTGTGGATCGCAGGCTGGTTGTGGACACCTCGCAGGAAGCACATGCCCCAAACCCTTTCATGTCAGAGCAGATGTGTGATAACAACTTTCTCAAGGAGGCAGACAGAGTTTGGGTGCATTGCTAATTCGAGCTGCCTCAGGGGGAAGCCCCCAACCGTGCCAGCTATTTTCAGACTTCAAAGCATTCTCCCTTGTGACTGATCATCCTTTCCCCATCCTGGGAGAGAGACTCTGCTGGAACCTCTCATGGATCTCTTATTTCCTTCTGAAAAGCCTGAAGGGAGCTGCTCAGGGCTCTGCTTTCCAAAGCTGCCTTTCCTCCCACGCTCACCCTTTCTCCTCCCTTACAAATTGCCACTGGAGCAGCAGCCGGCCTTGCACAGACACGAACCCAAGCTGCCCCAGAGACACTGTTATCTTGCCGTGACAAAGGGCCAGTCTGGCTCTCTTGCTGGTGGCATTATTTGAAAAGGTCACCCAGAGACAGTGGCTTGACAGGCTGTTTTGAAAAATGCTAATAATAGGCTGTCCATCGCTCTCAGTGCATTAATTAGGCTGAGCACAAGCTGAAGCCTTGCTGCAGCACAGTTCCCATTCTGTCTTTTTCTTCTTTTTCTTTTTCTTCTTTTTTTCTTTTTCTTTTTCTTTTTCTTTTTCTTTTTCTTTTTCTTTTTCTTTTTCTTTTTCTTTTTTCTTTTTCTTTTTTCTTTTTCTTTTTTCTTTTTTCTTTTTCTTTTTCTTTTTCTTTTTCTTTTTCTCTTTTTCTTTTTCTTTTTCTTTTATTATTATTTTTTTCTTTTCTTTTTGCTTTTAATTTTAGTTTTATTTTTATTCTATTTTTCTTTTTCTCTTTCTCCTTATTCTCAATCTTCTGCTTCTCCTTCTTCTTCTTTTCTTCTTCACCTCCTCCTCATCATCATCCTCCTTCTCCTTTTTCTCCTTCTCCTTCTCCTTCTTCTTCTTTTCTTCTTCACCTCCTCCTCATCATCATCCTCCTTCTCCTTTTTCTCCTTCTCCTTCTCCTTCTTCTCCTTCTCCTTCTTCTTTCTCTCCTCCTCCTTTCCTTTTCTTTTTCACCACGGTGTTATGGTTGGATTTCTGTGGTCCTGTGCTTGTGCTGATCTTTTTTATAAAGTTAGATCTGGCCCAAAATAGCTTCTCCTTTCTGCTTCAGCAGCTCCAAGTGTGCAGAGCACAGGGGAAGGGTTGCACCACTTCCCCGAGAGCAACCTCAGCACCTCTCGGGTGTGCAAACCAAGAGGTTCAGCCCCAGCCCACAAGGATCTGCCCCGGGCTGTGTCAGAGGATTGTGGCACGTGGACAAGGCTCATAAAAAGGAGAGAGAGGGACTTTTTATATGGGCAGATATTGGCAGGACAAGGGTCAGCAGTTTTAAACTGGCACAGGGCAGGTTTGTGTTAGACGTGAAGAAGAAATTGTTCTCTGTGAGGGTGGTGAGACTCTGGCACAGGGTGCCCAGAGAAGCTGTGGCTGCCCCGCCACTGGGAGTGTCCAAGGCCAGGTTGGATATGGCTTGGAACAGTGTGTGACAGTGGAAAATGGGTTAATGGAAAATGTCCCTGCCCATGGCAGGAGGGTGGAACAAGATAATCTTTAAGGTCCCTTCTAACCCAAACCATTCTATGCTTCATTCTATGATCTGCAAGGAATTGTGTGCAAGAGGGAGGGATGGCAAGATACCGGATGAGCCCAGTGCACAGGCCACAGACCACGAGCCCAGGGAGAGCTAAATCCTAGAAAAGGCCTCAAACAATGGAAACTGAAATGACTGTATATTTTTTTTCAATTAAAAAACTCATAATTTCGAGTCAAATTCCACAGCCACCTTGGGAAAGGTTGCTAGGGCAGTTTTCATTTACCACAGTGTAAAACTCAGGCTGAACTCTGACAGGTTATTTATGACCCCTCTAATTCCACACAACCCCCTTTTTTTTGTTGATACTCTTGAGTTTTGTGAATGGGGAATGGTTCTGCAGTGTTTAAAAATACATGCACAGGAAATGCTTTGTTGAATCAGTGTTAATCCCTGAGCAGAGGCTGGGGTGAGCAGGAAAGCTGCGTTGGTGCAAAGGTTGGATTTGGGGGTGGGAGGGTGACAGAGCCCCGTGTTTAGGGGCTGAAATGCCATACCATACACCCAGGTGTGCATCAAGCCACTCAGGGAACAGGCTGGCTTCAAAGGAGTTAATTCTTCTTTCAGATCACTTGTTTGTGGTTGCACTGTACGATTTTCCTGCCTCAAGTGACCGTGACCTGGAGCTGGTCAAGGGGGAGAAACTCCAGGTCCTCTCCAAGTAAGTGACCTGCTGCCGGAAGGAAGTTCAATGAGGAGCATGGGGAGGTGGGGAAAGGGGACCTTGGGGTCAGCCACCACTTTGCAGCTGACCAGAGCTAAGCCTGTGCCTTGGCTGTGGGTGCCCTCTTCTCTCTGCACGGTGACACTTCCATGGGTCACAGATACTCTGGGCTGGGTATTGTCCCTGCCTGAGTGGTACTGGGACCTTGGGGCCTGTGGGTGCAGAAGTAGCATAAATAACAACAAGAGAAAAAAACAGCTCCTGTCCTGTGTTTGTGCTGATTGTGCTTCTGCAAAGGATGTGGGTTGGGTGTAGTCAGAGGAAAGGACAGAACTGAGCCAGAGACTTGTGAGGTTTCATTTCAACTTCTCAAACTCACCACAGAAGAGGCACAGTCCATAACAGGGCATAGGTGGGCTTGGGGGCCCCAGACCCTGTAGGACTGCTCAGTCTTTGGCTGCTCTGTGAGGGGGCCTCAAGAGGTGACATTTCTCACCCAGACTGCGTAGACTGGGACCTGTGGGACAGGGAGATGGAGAACCCCTGCATAGGGATGGCTTTGGGTCATGGCTGGTGGCTCAGTCATCAGTGGACAGTAAGGTGGGGTGTCCGGAAGGCAAAGGAAGGAGCAAAAAGGACTCTCAACGCCCCTGTTCAAGAGACAAAATAAACCCCATGACCCAGATTCCCCTTCTCTCACTTGAGGTGTGTGGCAAAGGTTTGGGTCTGTGGTCGCTCAGCATTCATGGAAAGAGCCTGACACCTCCACAAGTCCCTGAAACACCAAACACCTGATTTCCATCCTAGGGAATCCAGAGGGAGCTGCAGAGCGGATGAAGGAATCCGAGTCCATCTGCAGTGCTCAAACCCCACAGTCCACGTCCTCACAGCCTCAGCTTGTCACAAAACCCCCTCTGGGCACTCACACCTTTTCCTCTGCTCCCTTTGCAGCGAGGGGGACTGGTGGCTGGCAAAGTCCCTCAGCACCGGGAAGAAAGGATACATTCCCAGTAACTTTGTGGCACAAGTGGACAGTTTGGAAGAGGAAAAGTAAGTGGGAAAGCTTTTGAGTGGTGAACACGAGTGCAGTGCCCTGGATCTCAACAAGCTCCAGGATGAGCTTTATTGATGGCAGGAAGATGTCAATGCTGGGCTGGATGGCAGGAGGTCTTTCCTCATCCCAAACAACGCCGCCCAAAAGCTCAGGACAAATTTTTAAGCATCATATTGGGGTGGAAAGGGAGGATGAGGTGGTTATGGGGAAGTGGGCAAAGGTTCTTGTCCCACCCACTGTGGAAAACAAGGATTTGGGGGGGACAACAGAAGGGTTATGGTGGCACTGCCAGGGACCATCCTCTGGTCTCACTGGGCCAGTCCACCCACACAAATGGTGTTAAACCTCTTCACCCTCCAAAGGGTATCCATGTGTAAACTGGGAATCTCTGGATGGGGTGCACTGATCCAGGTCTTGGATGTGCCAAGGGCCACACCAACAGTTTAACAGGAAAACTGAGTGCCAGTGCCCAGACCCACAGTGCTGCTTTTTTAACGAGCCCAGATGCAGCCTCCCTGCAAGGAAGATGGAATGAAAGACTGGAGTCAAAAGAGTTTATTTTGCCTATAATACAAACAGAAGGAGAATTTTTTTCCATGAATTATCCTCCTCTGTGGCATTCAGCCCTAAATGATCAGTCCTGCTTTCAATCTCTCTTGGAGGGACACAACCGTCACTGAGTTCAGCAAATATTTAGCAGCGCACAGAAATGTGGCTGAGACATAAAAGCTCTTTGTATCCAAACCCAGAACTTCTCCTGTATATGGGATCCTGCACATCCCATCTACTCCTTGTGCTGTCTGGATTTCCAGGCTGTGAAACAAGCCCGAAGTGACCCAAATCTGGTGTTAATCTACCCAAAACAGTCTGTTACTGCCACTTTCCAGCAGATAAAAAACTATTTGGTGATAAAAACAACCCTCAGTTTCCCAGTGTAATGATAAAAGAAAGAACTAACTGGAAAGAATTCCATTTTTTTAGAGTTTTTCCTTTTCCAGCCATGATTTTGCCTTTTCTCTCTCTCAGGTGGTATTTTAGAACTCTGAGCAGAAAAGATGCTGAACGGCTGCTGTTGTCTTCTGGGAACAAAGTTGGCTCTTTCCTCATCCGGGAGAGTGAAAGCACCAAAGGTGAGATCTGTGGAGCAAAGGTAACTCCTCGGTTTTGTCCAGACTTGGAAAACCTTCAGCAGGGCTCTAGGAGCGAGCTGGGGGCTTGGAGGGCAAAGATTTGCTCGTGATGCCACTGAGATCTGCAGTTCTGTCTGTGGTAAGGGTGGCTCTTCCACTGGAGTTCATGGCAGAGACACAGGAGCACAAATAAGCAGATTTCCTAAAACAGGTATGGGGTTTTATTTTCCATTTTCTTTCCCTTTTCTTCCCAAGGAAATGTCTCTGCTTTTTTGGAGTATTTCTATGCAGTCTTGAAGGAGTGTTTCTCCCATCTTCAACAGAAACTTGCAGAAATTTGGAAAAAGTTATTTTCCCAGGGGAAATATGTTTTTTCTGGTAGCAAGGGGAATTCATACAAATCAGAACTTTTGGAAGGAGACTGACTGGAGCAGGATAGATGGATTTCATCCACTTTCTATCCATATGAACATGACTTTTGAAGAAATGATCCAATGAGGATGGAAAGGGCACAGCATTGTGGCCACTCCTCTTGGGCACTGGGTATAGTTATTAACCATAATATTTAACCATGTAATTTCAATTTCTTTGCTCTGTGCTATTAATTCACAGAGTCTGGAAGAAAGTTTAGGTTGTCCCATGGGAATTCCATATTGTTTCTTTCCTACATTTTCCTCCTTGTTTCCTCTGGGCCATCATGTTTACAGCATGGAGGAAATGATGCTCATGGTGGTCCCATGGTTCTGCTCTGAACCAAATCCTTGGAGTAGATCAGGATCCGGTTTCATCAGTCTTGTTGTCATTTGGTTCATTTCCTTTCAAACGGATGCAGGAGTCTTTCCTTGAAACATGGAAAAAAGGTGCTTTGTGTCTTCCCAGTAGAATCAAGGAATTGTTGACGTTGGAAAACCTCTGAGATCATGGTGTCCAACCATGACTCGATCGGTAGAGACTTGGAGCATCCATCTGAAATCATATGGAACCTTCTTTTTTTTCCTTGACTAGTTTCCCAAACACTTCCAAAGGCCCAGGCCAAACAGTAAGAAAGGGAACAGACAGTCTGGATCCTCCATCCTACACCTGGCTTTGCCTTCTGTAGCTTCTCCTTCTTCTTTTCCTATCTCCTTTTTCTCCTGCTCACAAGGGAGGTCTCCAAGGCAGCATCTGTTCCTTCCACCATGGAAGCACTCCTTCCACCATTTCCAGAGAAAATTAAATAGTGCCAGGCTCTGGATGCAGCAGCTGGAATCTCATCCTCCTGTATCTGTCTCCCTCAGCCCTCAGGCAGTGCGGCTGTGTCAGACTTTAGCACCCTACTTTGAATTCCCCCCTCTGCCCCGTGCCGGGGCTCACTTCCCCACATCCCTGCTGAGCTGATGGCAAGCAGGAGCAGCTTTCAGAATTTTTAGGGATTTGCAGCTTTCAGAAGTTTTAGTTCAGGAAACATTTAAAAGATTTGTTCCTAAGCATTTCACTTTATGAGTCACTTTTTCTGCTGTATCTGGCTTTCCCTGCTACCTTTGAGGTGCCTTTGCAATGATCAGGCTTGGTTGGGACTTGTCAACACATGCTGCTCTTCTGTTTATCCCATTCCCACTCTCCCTTTGTTTGCTGGGATATTTGGGGAACTGGTGTGATTGTTTGTCACACCCAGGAAGGGCAGGGAGCAACACAGACCAAATACTCACATGCTGTGTCTGAAGCTCTGTCCACACGTGGTCCTGGTCTTTGTGACATCTCTAGATACCACACCCGCATGGGATCAGACCTTTCTCTGCACTTGTGCAGGACAATTGTCCCCAACTTCTGCAATTATCCGGAGTTTGGGTGGTTCTTGGTCACACAGGGCTTGAGCAGAGGTGGAGTCCTGAAATCCAAGGAGAAATCACCAGATCCTTAATGCCCTGTCTCTGCTGTCAAGAAGAACGAGGTGTGGGATATTCTGCATTAGCAGGTGTGGTGGGTTCCACTCTGTAGAAGCCCCATGTGAGCCCCAAATGCTCATAGATTGGGTTCTGCTCTGAAATGTGTCCCTGCCTTGTGCCTTTTCTGATATTTGGTATAAAATATGGGTGTTCTTCCTTCAAACACCTCATCCTCTGAATCATCCTGTGTGCCCAGCTGCTACCTGAGCACCCCGTGCTTTGGGCTGCCTGAATGGCCACATTTGATCCATCTTAGCCACAGCTTCCTCCTCCCTAAAGAGAAGGGGAAAAGACAAAGCCCTGCATCTCCAAATGTGCCATGAAGCTGAATTACCTGATGTAAAGCATCCTGTGGCCCACCAAGAGATGTCCAGAGCAGCGGACATGGAGTTAATCCTGCCCTTAGAGCCCCACTGTTTTTTCCTGTTTTCCTTCCCCATGACGTGTGTTTTCATTCACTTTGCACATCACCAGCAAAATTTGACCATCAGGGACAAGCACTGGGCTGAGGTAATCCCCATTAGTGACTTAAACTGGGAGGTGCTTGTCTCATACTGGGATGTCTCAGGCACAGCGGGATGGGTTCTGCACCCTGACTAAGAGCAGCACCTATTTCCAGCCCACCCTGAGCAGAATCTCATTTGCCTCATGGTTTGAGGTGCAGAAACTCTGCAAATCTTCAGAGCCAACATTTCTCAGAGTTCATGAAAGGCACATCCAGCATCCTGGGAAGATGGGAGTATGGGGACAGTGTGGGAAGCAGGCCGGCAGTGAAATCATCGGCGGAGCACTGTCCTTGCTGAAGCTGCTGCAAATAAACAAAGTCTCCCTGAAGTAATAATCATTCCAAAAGCTGCAGGAACACAATCTCCCAGCTGTGCCGAGCCACAGGCTCCTGGCTCCCGGCAGGATTCCTGCATCTCTGCTCCTGGCAGGAGGGACCTCGCTGAGCTCAGCCTCTGCATCCAGCCGAGCTCCTGCGCTTCCCATCGGGAAGAATTTAAGGGGCTGTTGAGAGCTAGAGGACCAAGAAATGGACTAAACCATGTCCCCAGGTGCCACCTCCACATGGCTTTTAAACCCTGCCGGGGATGGGGACTCCACCACTGCCCTGGGATGCTGTGACAGGGCTGGTCAACATTTTGATGAAGAGATTGTTCCATAAATTTTGTACTCCAGATTCTTTACCCAGGTCTGTGCGGGGATGTGGTGCAGGACTGCAGGACAGGTGAATGCCCCTTGTGGCTGAGGAGCAAGAATTCCTTTTGTCTATCCTGGATATATCGTCAGGGGGAATTAGGAGTCCACGTAATGATCTTCGTTTGCTGCTGTCACTGGGAGCAGAGACCAGGTTGGATGGGGCTTGGAACAAGTTGGTTTAGTGGAAGGTGTCTCTGTCAATGGCAGGGGCTGGAACAAGATGAAATTTAAGGACCCTTCCAACCCAAACCATTCCATGATTTTGCAAAGGAAGAACTGAATCTTTCCAGCCTTGGTGCTTTGCCTCTGCACAGCAACTCCCAAGGGAACAGTAACCGGCCATGGAGAATGACAGGGAAGCTCCACCACACTCCCTGCAGCAAATTAACTGTGGCTGGGGGTGAAATTCAGTCATTAGCTTAATCATAGGGTAAAAATTAACACAGGTAGTAGGGCAGAGATTGGCCCTGTCTCTGAAAGGTGCAGGAGAGTTTAGAGGGTTGGTGGGGCCTGGAAAGGAGATCCTGCGGGAGAGGAAGCATTTTGGGTGCAACCACACTGGCAAACAGGGCAGGTCTCCTCTTCCCTGCTGACTCTCAGCCCCCAGACGCTCCCTGGCAGACATGTTCATCATCAGTTCCTGGATTTCCTTCCCCAGGGTTGTTTGGCCTTCACACCACATTTGGCTCCTTCCTCGAGCAGGCCTTGCCCTGTAAAAATTTGTAACACGCAAACCCTAAGCCGTGTCCCAGGCACGCCAAGCACCTTCTTGGTCTTGTGCCATGTGAGCCCAACTCTCTTGGGCTGCAGCCTGGCCTGCGCAATATTTCAGTCTCTTTGAAATTAAAACAACATCATCACCCCCAACAGCAATAGTGGAAGTTAATAATAGCAGTAATAGTAATAGTAATAGTAATAATAATGACATAAAGGTGTTGTCATCATTGTCATATTCTTCCTCACAGAATCATTTAGCTTGAAAACGATCCCTTAAGATTCTCAAGCCCAACCTTTGGCCTTGATGTTTATTATCATTATTTTGGAACTTAGGGCCACATGGGTACCACAGAGGAGCCAGAGGAGCCATTCCTTTGCCTTCTCTTGTGGTTTTGTTGCCCTGTTGGAGATGTTTCAGGGCTGTTTCTCAGTTGTTCAGCTGCAAGACTGATCAAACCAAAAGGGCTTCTCAATCTGTCTTCTGCCTGACATTCAAAGTGAAGGAAAGAGAATCAGAAGAGCTTCCTCTGCTGAGGAGACCACCATGTCAAATTTGAGGTTCCCTGGCCTTGCATTTAAACCACCAGATTTTTCCATGAACTTTACACTGCCAGATCTGATCTCTGCAGGAAGGGAGTCCCCTCAAAATGATTGCTGTCACTTGGAAAAACTTTAGGCTCTTCCAAACTCCGCTTGTAAAGATTTATGATCACTTCAACAGAGCAAATATCCCCAGAGGTGGGGTTTTTTGCTGCTTTTTATAAATGCAAATGGTTTTCAGGCACGGTGTAAGGAAAACCGCTGATGCTGGGATGGAGAAACACCAGCCAGTGAGGATTTTATGTTAATAAACTTTCCCCTCACATGCAGGATTGGGGTTTCAGAGTTGCTGCGGATGGCCCTGCTTCTTTTTATGATCCTGCATGAACAGACACACACTTTTAAGCATGTACAGCCTTGTCTTTTCATTAAAAAACATCAAAACGGGCAGTTTATCAGCCCAGGTGACATATTAGACTTAGAAAAGCCCAGCGGGCTTGTAGCAACTCACTCCAGAAACAGGATCCAGACGAAGGGAAAAAACCCCACTGCTGAGCTTCGTTGAGTCACACTGACACAGGCTGGAAGTTCTGCTCTGCAGCAACATCTAGTGATGCTTTTGTGCACTGAAAACCAACCTTGGGTTAGATTCTCACGGAGGGAATAGGAGGTTGGAGTGGTGGATGGCTGAGCAGCTCTCTTGAAGCCCAAAAGGGACAAGATTCCAGATGGGAATCTCTAGACCTGGTTTAGCCAGAGTCACAACTTCATGACGGAACAAGACAAATCTCCCTAACTCCCCTTCTGTACCCCCCCAGCTGAACCACTGACCTTGGCACAAAGGCTTCATAATGTTTAATTGAGAGGAAAATGGCTTTAAATGGCTTTAAATTGAAAGAGAGCAGGGTCAGATTAGACGTTAGGAAGAAATTCTTCCCTGTGAGGGCAGTGAGGCCCTGGCACAGGGTGCCCAGAGGAGCTGTGGCTGCCCCTGGATCCCTGGAAGTGTCCAAGGCCAGGCTAGATGCGGCTTGGAGCACCCTGTGCTAGTGGAAGGTGTCCCTGCCCATGGCAGAGGGTTGGAACAGGATGAAACTTAAGGTCCTTTCCAACCCAAACCGTTCTGATTTTGTGATGCTGAGGTTGACAGATCTCAGATGGGAATATGGAGCTGTGGAAAGACCATCCTGACCTAAGGAACATCTGATTGCCCTGCCTGGGGAGGTGCTGCTGCTTCCCACAGTGCTTCCACGGGGCTGCTGGAACACAGCACAGGCACGTCTTACTCCAGGAAGCCTGGACAGCATCAGTTAAGCTCTGATGAACTTTCTTCCTCTCCCCTCGCCTTGGAGAGAGGGAAATGTATAGCTGTAAATTCTGGGGCACTTGCCCTGGAAAGGCACCAGCCAGGGCTGGTTTGCAGCTGGAGGCAGCCAAGGGAAGAGGAGGCAGCTGGTCCCTGGCTGGGGTGCACTTTGTCCTCACAGCTCCTTCTGCTCCTTCTCCAGACGCCTATTCCCTGTCCGTGAGAGACAACAGCTCCTCTCACGGGGACATCATCAAACACTACAGGATCCGCTCCCTGGATGGTGGGGGGTACTACATCTCCCCCAGGGTGACTTTCTCCAGCCTGCCAGAGCTCATCCATCATTACAGCCGTAAGTTGTTTGGATTTGTGTCCTGGAAGAGAGTGGGGACAGAGGGAGGACGGGCTTGGGAGACACCACAGCTGCTCCAGCTGCTCCCATGGGCCAGGTGTGATCCTACAACCAGAACCCACGTCCTGGTTTCCATCCTAGGGAATTACAAGGGTGAGCTCTGCCCGCAGCCCTAAAGTCAGGGAGTGTGTCCCATCAGGAAAGGAAAGAGATGAATGCTGCTGGGATATGCAGGAGGGATGCTTGGGAAGCAGGGTTTGGAATAACTGGGCAGGATGATTTGCTCCTCTATTGCCCTTTGAGCTTTTTCCTTTGATTGGGACCATTCCGGATGCCTTGATCCCTCTGGCTGAAACTTTTCATGGAATCACGGAATTATTAAGGTTGGAAAAGCCCTCTAAGACCATGGAGTCCAAGGCAGGGCCAAGGCCACCGCTAACCCATGTCCCCAAGTGCCACATCCACACGGCTTTTAAATCCCTCCAGGGCTGGGGGCTCCACCCCTACCCTGTGTGGTTGTGGAGGTTGCCATGGGCTGATTTTTCCTGGCATGTGTGGATAGAGGAGGAGGTTTTCTCTGCCATCCCACTGAACTGTCCTCTGCTTTGTCCTCTTACAGAGAAAGGGGATGGGCTCTGCCAGCGGCTCACAGCCCCCTGCACATCCCTGGCTCCCCAGAGACCCTGGGCTCAGGACGAGTGGGAGATCCCTCGGGAGGCCCTGAAGCTGGTGAAGAAGCTGGGCAGCGGGCAGTTTGGGGAAGTGTGGATGGGTAAGTGGAATTCCCTCCATTCCAGGAAACAAAGACATACAGAGAGGAGATGGAAAGCCTGTTTTTTTTTTCCCCTAAGGCAAGACTGTTCTGGGAGTGGGAATCCTTCAGGATGAACAGATATTTATGGGTACACACCCTGCAGGGTTCCTGGGGAGGACTGGACAGCTCATGTTTGCACAGATCAGTGGCTGAGCAAGGGTTTCACAGGGGGTGGGTGTTGAAGTCACTATTTACTCATCTCTCAGGATATGCACTCATTCCTCCTGGGAATTCTGGGCACAGCTGTAGGATCCTAAGTCACACCCAGCAGGGTACCTGGGGGACATTTTCCCTCTTTTTCTGCTTCCCTGCTCCACTTTATACCCCAGATTGCAATCCCTGATGCCTTCCTGCCCACTGCTAATCAGCAGGAGAGGATGTGGGGGGAGCTCAGCTTCCTCTGCCGCCCTCTCTGCGGTTGCTGGTTGCCTTGGAAATCGAGATTGCGGACAGGACCAGGCTGAGTTCATGTCCTGGCTGCACAGTCCTGCCTCTTTTGGATGGCATTTGGGTGATTTGAGAGCCCAGCTGGTGGGATGCCCCAGGGGTTTCACCCAGAAAGGGTCAGGGAGGGTTGTGTGAGGATGGGCTCATTGCAGGGATGATCCCTGATGCAGCTGTGACATGAGTGCCCCTTCTCCTCTCACACCTGCTGGCACTGGCATTTACCCTGTGGTTCTTTATGAGGGATTCAAGCTGTTCCTGTGGTTTTCTGCTCCATGAGCTCTTCTCCTCCTTATTGCACAACCCCACAGCGCCTGCAGGGAGCCCAAAATCCCTGAAAAGCATCTTTCTCTCTCTGCAGGCTACTACAAGAACAACGTCAAGGTGGCTGTGAAGACCATGAAGGAGGGCAGCATGGATCCTGACGCCTTCCTGGCAGAGGCAAACCTGATGAAGAAGCTCCGGCACAACAAACTGGTCCAGTTGTACGCTGTGGTCACCAAGCAGCCCATCTACATCGTGACAGAGTACATGGCCAACGGTAAAACCCTCCTGGAGCTCTTTGCTGGGCTTCTGCAAAACCAGTTTGGTGAACTGGCCAGTGTCCCATGCAGAATGGGGGTGGGGAAGAGGGGGTTGTACCAAATCTGCAAGAAAGTGACCCAAAAGTTTGATTCTAATACAGAAAGAGGCTTTCTGGGTGATGAAAAAAAATGGTGATGCTCCATTTGAAGAGCATTTAAAATTCTCCCCTCCACTGTTCTCACTGGAAGTTTGGTTCAGGTTTTTACTCCCCTCGTGGTAAAATTGTCCTTTCTTTTGCCCCTCTTGTTTATAACAGTTTAAATGATGAATGCCCAGCAGTTTGCAACTGATCTGTGCAAAACACAGAGGAATTTGGGCTGTTTGGGAGCTTTCCTAAAGGAAGATGCTCCAGCGGACACCCATTCTGGTTCCTCGGATTTTCTCTAGGATGGAGGCAGATTTGTTGCCTACGTTCAGAGAAGCACCAGGGGAAAGAAATTTATAGATTATTCAGAAGAGTTACAGCAGTCCCTCCTCTCCTGCAGGGTGTTTGCTGGATTTCCTGAAGACAGAAGAAGGAAGCCAACTGAATCTCCCCAAACTCATTGACATCTCTGCTCAGGTCAGTGAACAGTCACTGGGAAAAGGATCCAAGGTTTGTTATTGCCTCAGTGGAATTCCTGCAAGTCTGAAGTCAGTCAGAGCAAAGATGTCCTGGAGAAAAACAGCTCCTCCTGGTGTGCTTTCTGAGGGATTCTCCTCATCCCTCTCGTGTCCCTGTGCATGTCAGCTCTGTCCCTAGGGCAGCCTCTGATAGCTTAGTGCAGAGCTAGAGATCTCGAGTCTGGGGTTTTTTGGGGGGTGGTTGCGTTTATTTTGGTCTGATTTTTTTTATTTTGCTTTTCTGCCTTGCTGAGCAGGAAAAAAGTTTCTTTTTCTTTTTACTGAAAAAGAAGAAAAAGCTCAAAAAAGAGACTCCCAATGCAGGACCAGCAGTTCTGCCCTTCTGATGATGAGGCACAAAGGATGTTCTGACCCTCAAATCTGGGAATATTGCTCTTTATGAAGACAAACCTTTAACTTTAAAGTTAAAAGGCTGCAAATCTTAACAGCTGCAGCTGCACTGTAACATTTTAGTCCCAAAGTGCCTCTAAACACAAATAGGGCAAAATTAGGGAAACCACATGAAGAATGAGAATTGCAAAATCACTGCACTTTGGTCCCAGCCAGCTGCTGATAGAATTTGGCTCACCCAGAGCACAGTTAGGCTAATTAGGAAATATTGGGAAAACAAAAAAACCTGAAGCATCAGGCTGAATAAAGCTGAATAAAGGTCTGGGATTTATCCGCAGCGTCACTCAGCCTCTCTTGGCAAAGTAGACCTGAGGAAAAAATGTGTAAAGGTTCTCTGGTTCCAGCCATTAAATAGAGTCACTTTTTAATGAATTAACAACTGGGGAATCTTGATATTTGAGGAAATGTTTTATAATAGTGGAAGACTTTCCTTCTTGCTTTAACCAGGATGAAAATACTTTAAAGCAGTGCCACCTTCTGTAATTTTTCCTTTGAACCGTCCATAGGGGTGCAGAGAAACCTCTTTCTGTTCCTTCCCTCTTCACTACTGATAAATTTTCTGTATCTGCAGCTTAATCATTGTTGTCTGTGAGATGTTATGGAGACAAATGCACCCTCCCCATTTAGTGTCTTTGACTTAATTACTTCCCTCCTTCCCTCCTCTCTTGAAATCCCCACTTCCCTTCCTCCATCTTTCATTGTTTCAGCCCCTCTCTTGAAAACTATAGCCTGTGGTTTGTTTTAAATTCCTGAGGGTAAGGAATATGATCCCAGTTAATCCATATTACAGAGCCCTTGGGTTTAGGGGGAGCATTCCCCAGAAATTGCCTTGATGCATTTCTGTGCAGGAGGAAATTCCTGCAGCCAGAGCAATCCGTGTGTGACTCAGAGCAAAGATTTTGGTCAATGTTACAGAACTTTGGAATCACAGAATGGTTTGGGTGGGAAGGGACCTGAAAAATCATCCCATTTCCACCCCCTGCCATGGTCAGGGACACCTTCCACTAGCCCAGGTTGCTCCAAGCCCCATCCAATCTGGCCTTGGACACTTCCAGGGATCCAGGGGCAGCCACAGCTCCTGTGGGCAACCTGCACCACACACCAGAACCAGGACAATTGGGCACAGACCAAATCCCCATACCTCAATGGTGCCAAACTCACAGAAGACACCCTCAGCATGCAGTAGGAAGGATTTTATCCATCCCTGAGGCATTGGTGTCAACTGGAAGAACAACTTTCATCCTTCCCTCTCCCACCCCAGCACCACCTCCCCAAGACAGGGCCTCAAACACTCCCTGGGTATCTCTGGGAGGAGCAGCAGGAGGAAAGGGCAGTCTACTGAGCTATTTTGCAATCTGTTTATCTGCGGTGTTGGGGCGACATCATAGCCCAACAGGCACCCGACCCTCTCGAGCGTAATTTTTGATCCAATGACATCCATGGGAGTTAAAATTAGAACAGTCTGGGCCCATGCACTCAATCCTGTGGTCAATCTTGAGGGTAAATGCTTAAAAACACTCTGGGCTGGAACGGGCTGAGCACCAGGTCCTATCTCATTAACATCAGGACAGGAAATTACATCAATTCTTCCATTTTCCACTGCAGAAAGCAGCCCTTGCACTAGAGGGGTGTTGACACAGGTTAGAAATGCAGCACTGGAAAGTATGTGTGAGTATCCTGTCTGAAACCACATGTGACTTCTGAGGCTCATGAGAATCTGCATGGAGTGGAAAATTGCTCTGCCCTCACGCACAGGCATCTAAAAGCTTTAATAGGTGCTACCCAGTGCTGGCCAGGGCTGCACAGACCCACTCACCTTCCCAATAAATGCCCAATCCAAGTCTGAGACTCAGCCTGGCAATCTCTGTCTTCCATCAATCTTCTTTTTCAACCCCCAGCACTCATCAATGAAATATTGCTGCTGTCATTGATAAAGGCTCATCACACACCAGGTACCCTGATAAGATTTTAAGAAGAAATTCTTCGCTGTGAGGGTGGGGAGGCCCTGGCACAGGTTGCCTATAGGAGCTGTGGCTGCCCCTGGATCCCTGGAAGTGTCTCCAAGGCCGGGTTGGACGGGGCTTGGAGCAACCTGTGCTAGTGGAAGGTGTCCCTGCCCATGGGGTGGAATGAGATCTTTAAGGTCCCTTCCAACCATTCCATGATTCTGTGATTTGCTAGTTTGGGTTTTTTTGGGTTTTTTTCTTCCTTTTCTTAATTCATGTATTTAACCTGGATTGTTTATGACTAAAATCCCCAGGGGAGGAGAGACTTGTGGCAGAAACTGGGAATCCGATGATGTGGTTTCAGGTCTTGCTGCAGACACAACTCAGGGCTGTGACTTCTGAGCAAAACAGAGAGTGGCACTTCAGTTCTGCTTCACTCAGCTGCTCAGGCTGCTGAAGCTGAATATCTGCACCTGTACAAGGGCAATATCAATTTATTCACCTGTCTGCTGATCCACCTGTCCATCCATCCATCCATCCGTGGGGAACATAGGCACATCCACAATCAGGGAGAGATACCAGCAACGCCGTACAAATGCTTTGTAAAGGTGGGTGGGAAACAGCCGAGATAAAATGGGAAGGTGATGATGAAGAAGGGCTCTTCCTCCCCTCACAGGTGGCAGAGGGCATGGCCTACATTGAGCGCATGAACTTCATCCACCGGGACCTGAGGGCTGCCAATATCCTCGTCTCGGAGACGCTCTGCTGCAAAATCGCTGATTTCGGCCTGGCCAGGCTCATCGAGGACGAGTACTTGGCACAGGAAGGTGGGTGTCCTTCCCAGCACTGCCCTCATCTCCCTCTCTGCTGCCCTCGGGAATGCCAGGACACTGGGCTGGGATCAGGCACAGGGCACCAGAGCCCACGTGGCTGCTGCTGCCAGCGCCAGGCAAGAGGCAGAGAAACAGAAACACCCAAAAATCCAGTCCTGGGAGAGGCAGCAGCGCTTGGGGACTATAAAACCAACTGAAAACTGCAGAGGGAAATGGGAAAAAACCCTTTTGGCTCTGTTTGTGGGAGTTCTGCTGGCCCTCTAGTTGTTTGCTGGAGAAATTTGGCCTCTGCTAACAAAAGCTGATGCCTGTGCCCAGGTTTTCCCAGGGATTCAGTCCAGAGGGAAGGAATAA
Organism: Corvus moneduloides; assembly: GCF_009650955.1. Classification (NCBI taxonomy): domain Eukaryota; kingdom Metazoa; phylum Chordata; class Aves; order Passeriformes; family Corvidae; genus Corvus; species Corvus moneduloides. The sequence goes on from NC_045478.1 coordinate 3,307,156, forward strand.
CAGAGTAACTCAGTCACTACACTGCAGAGGGGAGCTGGAGGCACAAATCTGGGCCCAGCAGCAGCTTCTGGGTGTGCCAGGCAAACCAAGGCCTGACCACATCAGGTCTCTTCCACAGCAGCGGGACAACTTTAAAAACAATAAATCACAGAATCATTTAGTGTGGAAAATACTTCTGAGATCATCCCTGTATTGAGCTCTGACTCTGAGCCAGGTATGAGGTCAAATCATTCAGACTGCAAAGAGACTCTACAAAGCACCAGGGAAAGCAGCAGCAGCGGCTGAAATAACACAATTAAGTCGGGCATAAGTGGCACTTACCAGAAGATTTTCAAATTTTGGAATCTGTCCTCGTCTAGAGTTGGGAAGAGATAAAATTCCCCTTAAGACATACTCTGAGGAAAGGAACTCCAATAGTTTTTGTGGGCTTTTTTAATAAAGTAAGAAACATTTCTTTCAATTTCCTGTCCCCAAAACACTTTTTGATACAAATCATACCCATTTCAACATGCAAAACTATTTCGGAGTAGTAAAAGATCCCAAATGTAATTTGGAAACTGCCATGAAGGGGAACTTTGGCTTTGCTGCAAGTTTTTAAGGCAGTTTTATCCTTCAGAGAAGGTTTGATGAAATCAGTGTGCTTCTGTTAATAACCAAAGGAGCTTCTTTTCCAGTGCAAAGCAGCTTCCATCAGCATTTCTCCAGCTAGCTTTGCTCTGGAATAGCAGCTCCCCTCTGTCTGCTCTGAGCAATTCTCACTTCGTAGATTGCATTTCCCAGCCTTGTCACTCAGAGCGTGATGTGCAACAACTGAGGCGCTTGTTTCACACCCCGCAGTTGGATTTTCAGTCCTGTGAGGATGTGTATAAATAAAAATGTGATTTCCTCCTCAGTGTAACATGATCAGTTCCCACTTATCAAGGTGGTTTGGCTGCTGGCTGAGTTTTTTTTTTCTCTTAGCTAAACTGAAATTGCAACCTTACAGTCATTGCCATCCACAGCAGGTTAAGCAAGAACTTGGTGGACAAAATAAGATGGGGATTATTCTGGTTTTAATATAAATATGCCGCTTTAAGGACTGGGGAATTTATATTTGCTGTAATATTTATGCATTTTTGCTAAAAACAACTCCCTTCTGATAAGTGGTTTCACAGAACCACAGAGTACCAGGTTGGAAGGGGACCTCAAGGATCATCTGATCCAATTTTTCTTGGCAAAAGCCAAAGAAATTTTATACAGAATAAAATCCTACTGTTGTTGTCTGATAATAAATCTGCCAGAGACGTTGGTTTTGAATCCTCCATCCAGCTCTGGGGTGGAGCAGGTCCAGAGGAGGCCATGGAGATGATCAGAGGGCTGGAGCCCCTCTCCTAGGAAGAATCACAGAATCATAATCAACAGCCCAAAGGAATCAGGGATCAGTTTTGGGGATCTGCTGTGCCTGTGGGAGGTGAGGGAGATGCTCCAACTCCAGGTGTTATTTCCCTTTGTTTCCTTTGGGACAGGTGCCAAATTTCCCATCAAATGGACAGCTCCAGAGGCCATTAACTATGGGGTGTTCACCATCAAATCTGACGTGTGGTCTTTTGGTATCCTCCTGACAGAGATCATCACCTACGGCAGGATCCCTTACCCAGGTACAGGATCCCTTACCCAGCTACAGGGCTCTGGGAATACCGGATGAGTGTCCAGCCACTTCCAAGCATCCAGCACTGCTTCAGGCTTGGAGGCACTCACTGACGTGTGCCCAGACACACTCAGCTGCCTCTTAGAATCAGGGAATCCTTTAAGTTGGAAAAGGCCTCTAAATTGATTTAACCCGAGGCCACCCCTGCCCCATGTCCCCAGGTGCCACATTTACACGTCTGGGAAATCCCTCCAGGGATGGGGGCTCCACCACTGCCCCGGGCAGCTGTGCCAGGGCTGGACAGCCCTTCCAGTGAAGAAATTTTTGCTAATATCCAATCTAAACCTCTCCTGGTACAACTTGAGGCCATTTCCTCTTGTTATTTCACTTGTTCCCTGGGAGCAGAGCCTGACCCCTCCCCGGCTGCCCCCTCCTGTCAGGGAGTTGTGCAGAGCCACAAGGTCCCCCCTGAGCCTCCTTTTCTCCAGGCTGAGCTCCTTGCCCAGCTCCCTCAGCCACTCCTGGTGCTCCAGCCCCTTTCCCAGTTCCATTCCCTTCCCTGGACATGCTCCAGCCCCTCAGCGTCCCTCTTGGGGACACTCACGTGTCCCTCAGTGTCCTGATGGGTTCTTCAAGCTGGGTTTCCTTCCCTCAGTTCCGTGTCCAAAGCCAGACTTACAGAGGGGAGTCAGGGGTGGGACAGAGGGACGGAGGGGAAGCTCAGCCCTGAGGAAGGGATGATTCCCAGGTATGGGAACCACCGCAGCCCCTCCAGCCCCTCCCTGGGTGTGAGCTGCTGCTGGGAGCGCTGACCTTCCCCCCACCCCCGGGATGCTGAATAACTCCTGCCGGGCTCTGTTCCCCTCCAGGGATGACCAACCCCGAGGTGATCCGCAACCTGGAGCGGGGCTACCGCATGCCCTGCCCGGAGACGTGTCCCGGGGAGCTCTACAGCGTCATCCTCAAGTGCTGGCGCAGCAACCCCGAGGAGCGCCCCACCTTCGAGTACCTGCAGTCGGTGCTCGAGGACTTCTACACCTCCACGGAGAAGCAGTACGAGCCCGAGCCGCAGCCCTGAGCCACCGCCCCGCCAGCGGCTGGGGACGGCGCCGCGGGACGGCCACCACCCGGCGGTGGCTCGGTGCAGGCGTTTCCCTTCCTCCTGTCCGCGCCTGGAGATGGGGAATGAGGAGGGACGTGAGGGAGGCGGATGCTGCCGGCTCTGTGGTTGTCGCAGAGACTGAAAAGGTGCCTGAGAGACGGCACAGCTCCTTCCTCGTCCGCCTCGGAGGGCTGTACCTACTTTGCAGGCATCACCTCTGGCACGAAGGACAGAAAGCTCCTTCGTGATCCACCTGGGTACAGAAAAACCCCTCAGCTCCTCAAATGCAACCCCGGGAAGAGGGGACCGTGGCCAGGGTGGTGGTATGGGGGTGAAGAATCTCTGCCCCACCTCTGATGCCACTACTGGCAATACTACACCCCCTCCGTGCCACGGGCAGGGTGGGAGCGTGTCCTGTCCGCACCTCCTGGGGCCACACCAGCTCTGGAGCGTTCCTTCCAGGCGATGCCCCCGCTCCGCCTCAAGTCAGTAATAAAAGAAAAACTGGATACGAGAATTTCCCATCTCTCTATTGGGGCGTCAGGGTGAGAGTGAGGCCCTGTCCTTCCCGTGGCCAGCCCCTGTCCTTCCCTTGTCCTTCCCGTGACCACCTCCAGCCCCTGGAGGAGAAGGGAGAGGCCGGGGGGCTCCGCGGGCAGCGCGGGGTGATGTAGCCGGGGCTGGGAGGTGAGGATGCCCGAGGAGCAGGAGATGCGTTCGTGCTGTGGCCACGAGGTGTCCCTCCTTCCCAGCGAATCTGGACGGCGCATGGGAAGTAAAAATTCGTGTAATAAAAGAGCTCAGAAATGAAACCCCTCCTCGCTTGGCTGAGCCTTCGCCGCACAAGCTCCCGCTGCAGCATCACGGCCGGTCCCGCTCCGCACCCAGCGCTGGCAGGGTTCAAATCCATTTCCCTGGTTTCTGGTGAATCTCTGACCAGGGAAATGCCCTCAAAAGGCTTCAGGCTGGTCTCCAGTCAGGAGTTTCACTGGGCTGGTGAGCGGAGAGCAAAGAAATAAGGCACAGATGGCACATGGGAGGGGTGTGAGGGCCACAGGAGCGAGCTCCAGGCTGGGACACGGGGAGCTCTCCCGAATCATCCCCCCGGGGTGCTTCATCTGCTGTTTTCTTCTCCAAGGAGGAGACTTTGAGTCCAGCTGTAAAGGGTGCGTTTCACAGGGGAACAGGGAAGCTACGGGAAAGAAACAGCAGAGATGGAAAGAGAAATCTTTGGGGTGACCTTCTAAGATCCAAAGTGAGTTTATAAGAAAGATGGAGACAAACTTTTTACCAGAATCTGTTGCAACATGATCAGGAGTGATGTTTTTGAACTAAAATAGGGTAGATTTAAACCCTAAGAAAGGTATAAGGAAGATGATTTTTTACAATGAGGGTGTAAAACACTGGCACAGGGTGACCAGAGTAGCTGGGGCTGCCCCTGGATCCCTGGAAGTGTCCAAGGCCAGGTTGGGATAGTGGAAGGTGTCCCTGGCCATGGCAGGGGGTGGAAATGAGATGAGCTTTAAGATCCCTCCCAACCCAACCCATTCCATGATTCCATGACCTGTGTGCCAGAAAAAACACCCAACACACCCCAAGACATGACACAGAATTATCTGTTCATGCCACTGCTGCACAAGAGCCTCAGAGTAAAAGGAGTTGTCTGCCTGCAGGGGAAAGGAGGATTTAAATAACAATTAATGATCTCCCAGACTCAGGATGAAGGGAACTGGCTGAGATGATCCAGCCTCAGAAATGCTGGTCTAGGGGAGAAACCCCAGGGTGTCTGGGATTTTTCCATAGGGATGATGGATGGAAGTCTATGGGAGACCTGTACCCCTCTAGGACTGCACTGGAGCTGGGTGGGAAACCTTGGGCAGTGGAAAAGATCCCCATCCTCACAACCTGATCCCCATGAACTCAGTGCTAGTAAGTCCTAGAAATAATTTAAGATGAATCAGCCTCAGCCTAGTTCCTTCATGGTTCCCTAGGGACAAGTTACTTGTGCTGTAACTACACAAAGCCCATCTTAAACCATGGTGCGGGGGGAAAAGCCATTTATTTAATAACTTCACTGGAGTGGAAGGAAAAGTCTTTCTCCTTGCTTGAACTCCAGCTTGGTCTCTCCCAGATCCCAGGAACTCCATGCAGAACCAGCAGATTCCTGCTAATGAGATGATAGTCAGGAAATAAATACAGATGAAAGCTATTTGACTCCTTGGCTGTTAATATTTTATTGAAGTGAAAACTGTGGGTTATTTGTGCTGGAGCAAAGCAGGAAGAAGGGCTGCAGGGTGTCTGCTGAGCACTTGTACATTGCATTATTGCCCAAGGCCAAAGTGTCAAGTGCTGTAGCTCAAATTAGAAAGGAAATGGATATTTTTATGGCCAATAGCAGCACTTGGCCGAGCCCAGGGTGAACATAACAAGAGTCTGTGAGCTGAGCTTCCTCTGCTCTGGACACCGCTGTCCTTTTTGTTCCTACTGCACAAACACATTAAATTTGTTCCCTGCAGCAGACCCGGCTCCATAATCTCCTCCATGAAGGCCTGGAAGAAGCCACTGGAAACTCCTCCCTTGCTTTGGGGAGTGGGCTGGGGCTGTGCCACCAAGCTGAGCCTCTCCAAGGGATGGAGGGAGAGTGTGAGCTCTGTGAGCAGCTGTGGTTTTAAAAAATATCCTCTGTTTTACAAAGCACCCACCCAAACCTCTGAGAAACGGAGCCTGCTACTCCTCCATCACAGCCGGACAGAAAAGGACCTGCCCTCCTGAGCATGGACACCAGGGATTGCAGTCACAATCCCAGGTGAGGAGTGGGGTGCTGTCCTCTGTGACTTCCAGCCCAGGATGGCTCCAATGCCATCAGAAAGCTCTGCAAGAGCCCATTTGTCACCAACCTGGCAGCCTAAGAGGCGTCTCTTCACATGGGTGAGCTCCAGCCAGAGGCTCACAGGGGTGTCTTGGAGCAGGAGGAAGGTGATAAGAGTGATCCAGGCTCTCAAATTCAGTTTGTGAACCTAACCAAGAAGAACCTGTCGGGCTGTGCAAAGGTGTTTTACAAGATATGAGTCAATTCCTGCCACAGACAGAGCATGAAGCACTGGATGTCTCAGACAAGGATTAAAAGAATTGCCCAGTGATGTGTATCCTGCACAATATCCGAGATAATCCTTTCTTTTCTTCCCTGGGTGCCACTGGGATGGTCTTTCCAATTCTCACACTGAAAGATTCAGACTTCCATTATCGGTCTTTGCTTTCCCATGTGGCCTTGGTCCTGCTACTGCATCCTCATCTTCTGTCTGAAATTTCATCTCTGTGGGTAATGTCTGGTCTTGTGCTGAGCTCGTTGTCATTAACACCTATTTACAAGTGGTTTGAGGCTTTGGAGAGAAGGTTTTTGTGGTATTTCTCAGTTCTTCACCTTGCAGATGCTGCAGTGTAAAACCTTCTCCAGGCAATAGCTGTGCACTGTGATGTCTTGGCAAAGTGGGAAGTTCATCTGGATACCTGGAGCCAGGGCCAGAGGGGGAGACAGGCATGGAAAAACCAGCAGGTGCTGAGGGGAGAGAGGTGGGAGAGGGAGGGAGAGCACAGGAAAACCAGTGAGAGGGTGGGACTGGGGAGCTACAGCACTGGGTGGTTTTCCTGCTGTCTATCTGATAAGGTGTGAGCTCCAGCTTTCCTCAGAACCCAGGCACTCCCAGCAGTGTGGGTTTTCTCATCACCAGTAGAAGACTCAGCACAGCACATGCTCCATCTGCAGCTGGACTCTGGAGCTGCGAGATGGGCTTGGTCAGCCGGGTAAAGAAGACTAAAGCAGCACCAAAGTCATGGCACAGAACCACGGAATCACAGAAAGATTTAGGATAGAAGGGACCTGAAAGTTCATCTCATTCCACCCCCCTGCCATGGGCAGGGACACCTTCCACTATCTCAGGTTGCTTCAAGCCTCGTCCAACCTGGCCATGGACACTTCCAGGGATGGAGCAGCCACAGCTTCTCCACAGACAAGAAGTTCTTCCTAATACCTAATCTAAATCTACCCCCCTTCAGCTGAAAGCCATTGTCCCACATCCTGGGAAATGGGATTTTACTTCAATGCCATCCTATGCTGGGCTTTTGTCTGGAGCACACTGGCTGGCACAGCTCACTCACATGCACGCTGCCACATTACAGGAGCTCAGGATCACTCCCAAAGGGATGACCCAAGTGTCTCCACCTTCTCTGTGCAGGACAGGGTGCCTGGATCTTGCCACGCTGCCACTGAAATCCAAGGCATGGCTGCTGGGGAAGGGAGGTGGTGAGGAGCCCTCACCTGGCTCTGTTTTACCTCCACCCACACACAGCAGGGTAAATATTCCCTGGCAAACACTGCAGAGCAAACAAGGGCACCAATGTCCTGCCAGGCTGAGCTCTGGTCTCCGAGCTGCTCCACCAAAGGGAACAATGACCACTTTTTCCAGGAGGGCTGCTTCCCCTGGCCAGGCAGCTCAGGAGCCCAGTGCCAAGGAGATTTCACCCAGCTTGCTTCTCCAAGGAATCTTGGTTCAGAACATCCCCAAGGGTTGTGGTGCTCCAGGCTGGCTCTGAAAAGCGTTTGTGGCCATCCCTGAGCACCCCTAACCAAGGAGATGCTGGGGCCATGTGTCACAGCCAGGCTGTGAGGGTGGCAGAGAGCAGAGATGTGTTCCTGGTGGGAAGCAGAGTCCTCATCTGCCCAAGGAAAGTTGTCTCCATCCCCAGTGGGTGCTCAGGGCAACATTCCATCTCTGATACCAACCAGGAGAACTCTTCATGGATAAGAGGACTCAAGGGAAGGACTCAAGGGAAGGACTCAAGAGAAGGATTAAGATTTTCCTTAATCACTCAGGGCCCGTGGCTGCCCCAAAGAGGTTTGTGTTGGGTTGCAGGCAGAGGGCTGGGGCTGTTTCTGGAGGATTGCTCATCCCTCAGGGGGCTGAGCCGGGTGTTACGAGCCTGGCTTGGAAAGCCTCTAAATCTCTGATTTCCTTGTTCTGCTCTCCCGGGGCATGGGCTGCACCTTCCTCCAGGGGATCTGGGATTGCCCACCGCTGCAGACAGGCTGTGACCTGCCATGGGTTCTCCTTTCCTAGGCTGCTTCCAGACCTCCTTTCTCCAGGGTTTCCTCCTCCCTCAATCTGTCCAAGGTCATTCCCAGTTAAAATTAGGAGTTTATCCAGCTTTGGAGAGAAGGGATGGGCAGCTGCTCTGGCCTGTTCACAATCCTGGGAGCTGGCAAGAGGAAATCCAGCTCCGACTGTCCTTGGAGATGAGGATGGCCTTGCCATCCCCATGGTCACAAGCGAAGGATTTGCAGCCAGCTCATCCTCTCTGCCTCATCATCTAAACCTGAGCTCCAGCCCTCTGCCAGCAAAGCAGGAGGAAGGAGCATCTCCCTGGAGTCTCCAGTTCCTGACACCATCCTCTAAATGCCAGATGTCAGCCTAATTGTACCAGAGACAGATGTCTTGCTGGCCATCATTGTCTCTGTGATAGCAGGAGATTCCCCTCAACCTTTCAAATCTATATTTAACTCTTCCTCGCCTGAACCTTCTTTCTGGCCTTATCTTTCCTCTTTTGTTTTTATTTTTCCAGGGCAGGCTGAAGCCACAGGGTGGAGACAGTGGAAAGGCAGCTCTGGCAGGGTGGTGGGAATTTTGCTGTGGTCAGTCCACTACCCTGGGCTGAGGATGCTCGGGATCATGACCAGAAATGGGAGTTAAAGCCATATTTGTATCTGGGAATGAGGACACCGCTGGTAATGAGGGAACAGCGTGTCCAGGGCAGTGGCTGAATCCCCATCCCTGCAGGGATGAAAAGACACATGGATGTGGCACTTGGGGACATGGGCGAATGGTGGCCTTGGCAGTGTTGGGGGATGGTTGGACTTGGTGATCCCAAAGGGCTTTTCCAGCCTAAATGATTCCATAACCACAGGGAGACTCCAAGCCACAGGGAAAAGCCTTGACTGGGGAATGTGCTCTGGCAAGCAGGGGGATCTTCAGCTGCTCTGAACAGGTGAATGTGAGAGGCTTTACCCCTGTTTTCTTACTCAGATCCAACGCCCAGAACAACTCGCCTGTCCCATCCAGATCAGAAATTAATATCAAACCTTGCTTCTCCCATCTGCATCTGACCAACTTTCATAAAATCACGGAATCACAGAATGGTTTGGGTTGGAAGACACCTTAAAGATCATCCAGTTACAGCCTCCCTGCCACGGACAGGGACACTTCCACCAGACTTTGCCATTGCCATCTTCAAACAAAGACTCAGGGGCCTTCCTCTGGCTTGACAAACACTGCCAGGGCTGCTCTGTCTGCTGTTCACTCTCCAGTACCTTAAACTTTGGCACCTACTCTGTACAGCTGTGCTGGTAAACAAAAAATACCAGTTCTTTCCCCTGATCCTGAGGCCAGTTGGTCTGCCCGGGCCATGTCCATGCTATTAAACTCTCGCAGCCTCCAGAGCAGTGTGGACAGATCCAAAATATATTTTGGGAGCAGTTCTTGGTGTGTGCTGTCTCCAGTCTGATGCCCAGGGATTGTTTGGGTCTTTGACAGTTTCTGGGAACAGGTTAAGACTTTAGCAGTGCAGAGGATCAGATTCCTGGCTCTGTTGAATTTAATGCTACAGATACATCCAATAAACCAAATTCTGCCTGAAATCACCAGCATTGGTTTTCATCTGGTGGACAGAGCCACCTCTCCATGCGCCAGCACCACAGAGGATGCCAGTCAACCCAACTGGTCAGACTGGAAAAAGTCACCTCTGCCATCCATGGTCCGGCAAATGTTTATCCCAGGTGTTTAGATGCTCCTGTACGTTCCCAGCCCTGGCTCTGTACAGGCCAGGAGCCCTCTGTATCTCCAGATCTCATCCCCTTGGGCTGTGCAGCATCTCCCCACAGCTCCCCTCACACCCTAGGTGGTCCCCCAGCCCCACCGCATGGTCGCTTCCCCCTGATAACTCCAGGGTCTCAAAGGTCACCCCAAGGGCAGCGGGGGGACATGTATCACCCAGCCCCGGCACGCTGCACTCCAGGAGTAGCTGTGTTTAGAGCCAGCGACTCTCTGATCTTCAATAACCTGGCAGCAGCTTGTAAACAGAGCGTTTGACGTGATAGCATCCTCCGTGAGCAATTTACACCCTTCCCCCCCAGCCCCCTGCCCTCTTCTCACTCCCACTTTGGCTGCTCTGAGGCAAAATTGCTGGGAGAGGCTCAGGCTGGGGCTGAGTGTTGGATATGGTGGGCTGGGGAGTCGGGGAAGGCTGCAGGGGCGGGAGCACTGGTTTGTGTGTGTGCTCTGTGTGCACAGTTTGAGTGTGTGGTGCTACAGAAGCACTTGTGGGTGTTTCTAAAATATTGCCTTGCTTTGTCTCTTATGGATTTGGTCTAAAAAGAGTGGGACAGTGGAAGACTGCAAAGCCTTCGGCATGGACCAACAGCATCCCAGCCCCAAGGTGTGGCCTGAAAGTTTAAAGCCATTTGTTGGGATAAAAGCAACAAGCACCAGGCTGGTGATCTAATTTCGCCTCCAGTTTCATAGAATCCTTGAATGCTTTGGGTTGGAAGGGACCTTAAAGATCATCTTGTTCCACTCTCCCAGGGTACTCCAAGACCTGTTCAGCCTGGCCTTGGGCACTGCCAGGGATCCAGGGGCAGCCACAGCTTCTCTGGGCACCCTGTGCCAGGGCCTCCCCACCCTCACAGGGAAGAATTCTTTCCTAATATCCCATCTAACCCTGACCTCTGTCAGTGGGAAGCCATTCCCTGTGTCCTGTCCCCGCCGGCCCTTGTCCAAAGCCCTGCTCCAGCTTCCCATCATCAACTCCTTGTACACAAGCAAAGAGGGCCTGAGCCCTGGGGATGGACTGTATTTTACTCAGAGGGACTCCCACAGCCTTGTCCCACTTGGATTGAAAAGGAAGGAATATCAGGATAATTTGTTGCAGGGGAAATGCCCAACCAATGTTCCCTCTGAAGCAGGAGGAGCTCAAAAGATGGATGGAGGGAAAGGGGATGACCTCATTGCTCTGTCTCTCCTAGAAACATGGAAAAAACCCTTTGAAGCTCCACCTCCAAACAGTCCATCCTGCTTAGTCTGGCACAGGTCTGGCTTGGCCTGGGTAGCACTGACCCAGGTGAGTCCCAGGCATAGTTTGGGGGTTTTTATGAACCAGACACCATTCACAAATTCCCAATAATCACTGTGAGTCTGGCCATCCTTTTCTGAAGGTGAAGACAGCCTAACAGGATGGACCCAACCCATGCTGCAGGACCAGAGGGTCCTTCCATCTGGAAAGAAAACAAAGTATGAAAGCAGGAGAAACCAGAGAGCTCTGCAGCCACATCTCTCCTTTCCTTTTTCCCCTGGCAAAGCAGCAGGTGAAGGCCATGGGACGGAGCCCAGCTGTGCCGGCTACTTCCAACACAATCTCCCACGAAATCCCTGCGGTCAGCCTCACTCCTACTCCTCCTCCTCCTCCTCCTCCTCCTCCTCCTCCTCCTCCTCCTCCTCCTCCTGTTGCTTGGAGCAGGATGGCAAAACAATCCTGCTGTGTCCCTGCTTGCTCCAGAGCTGCTCAAGGTGACTGTCTGTGCGCATCCGTGCCCTGTCTCCCCCGGCCACCCCTCGCCTCCCCTCGGGAATGTTCTGTCCCCGGGAGCGGGAGCGTCACCGCGGGAGCTGCCTGCGTCAGGCTCTCCTGCCACGGAGACCTTGACTCCTGCCTGGGAACGGGAAGGACAGGCCAGGGCTGCGCTGGCAGACGAGTGTGGAGTAACGGGGTTGGGGTGCAGGATGCTCTGGTCCGGTGTCCCCTCCCCAGGCTGGTGGCTCCAGGGTGATGCTTCAACAGAAAGTGCCAGATACCCCCAGCAGCAGGTTGAGCAGATCCCATGCGATATTTTTTAGATTCCATTCTTCTCCTCCTCCCTCAGACATAAGGGTTTGTACCCCTTACAAAGCCCTGGTGTGTTATTTAAAGTCTTGCTGGTGTAAAATTGGGTTTTCTTTCTTTCTTTCTTTCTTTCTTTCTTTCTTTCTTTCTTTCTTTCTTTCTTTCTTTCTTTCTTTCTTTCTTTCTTTCTTTCTTTCTTTCTTTCTTTCTTTCTTTCTTTCTTTCTTTCTTTCTTTCTTTCTATCCATATATAATCCACACTGTTTTCATGTGGATTATAAATCCACCATGAATTTGACCAGGATTTTCCCTGGTCCACAGTCCCAGTCACCTGTTAGTGCTAATGGCCTGGACCCAAACTAGGACAAGGCCCTGGAATGCCTGGAGATGAGATGCAAAAGTGCACTGGAACCTGCACCCACCGTGAACAGGGACAATCTTTCAGCCTTTGCTGCAGTCCAGTCAGCCCACCAGTATGGATAGTGGGGGGAAAAAAGGTCTTTTCCATCCTAAAGAGAAGTCTGCATTTAGCCAGAGAACATTTCTCCTTCCCTGGTCACCCACTGAGCACAGTCAGCCCAGAGGAGGTCAGCTCTCCTCCTCATGCCTTTCCTCCTTTAACCTTTTGTCAGAGATGCAACATCTGCAAGGTCCTGAGTGCCCAGCAAGATGGAATCAGTTCCACCCTCCTCCCTACCTGAACAGGAGCATTGGAGCCACGGGAAGCTCAGCCACCCATGAGCAGGGCAGTCCCTTTGCTCCGTGTCCCTGAGGAGAAAACTCAGCATCAGGAAGTGCCACAAGATCTCAAAGATAAGGCAGGACCTTGGTGGTCACCAAGACACATCTGAGCCTCCCAAAACCCCTCAGTGCCCTGTCCATCCAGCACACACCACAGCTGACAGTCGGCCCTCTAAGGCCCTAAACACAACTCTCAGCCCACACTCAGCAAGAAAACAACAGAATTTTGGTGAAATACAGCATCCAGTCTGCCCAGAAATGTTTCTTCCAGCTCCTTCACCTCCTCCTGTTGTTTCAGGAGATATCTCCATATCTGTCTGGTTTTTAGCTGCCTTTCCTCAGCACAAGCCAAGAGCAAGAGAGGTTGGCTGCCACTGATCTGCTGCTGCTGAGTGGATTTGGGTAGGCAAGAAACTCTTTGGCACCAGGGCTGACATGAACAGCTCAGGCTATTTAAAAAGGGTGATTTAATCAGCAGAGGTATTTCTGCCCAGCTCCCTGCACGGTGCATTTGGCATTTTGCTGGAATCAGACCAAGGTGTTTTATCAGGAGCAGCGAGGAAGGGAATGAAAGGGCAAAGCAGATGCAGGCACAGATGAAAAAAAAGAGACAGGTTTCCAAGGCTCTTCCATAAAGAAAGGCAAGGAAGAGAAAACAGAGTTAAAAATAATGTCATGGCATGTTCTGGGCAGAGATACCAGCATCCTAGGAAAAATATACGCGTTTATTTTTTGCCAAGAGGGAAATAAAAGGGAGGATGAGGGAGGATGCTGAGGCCATTCTTTGATTTGAAAACGAAGCAAGGCCAAAGAGTAGAGACAGTCACTGGCATTTTTCAACAGAATCTGCATTCTACAGCTAAGGCTAAAGCAAACTGGGCTTGAAACGTGCCAAGTGCAGGAATTTGCTCAGAGGAAGAAGGGTTAGATCCAGTCCTGTGCCACCAAATGTTTCTCACACTGTCCTAAAAGGAAATCTGTGCAAATCCTTGGATGGGGTGCATGGAATTAGTGTGAACTCTGCTTTTTGCTTTCAGTGGTTGTTGGTTCAGTCCCTTCTGCTGTCAAGAACAGCCATCACCATCTAAGCATGAAAGGCCAATGTCATCCAAGAATTAAGTAGTGACTCTCCATCATTTGAGAGGGAGTTAGGTACATGCATTCCTTTAAGGAGCTAACCATAAAGGCTTGTCTGGAAAGACTTTTGCACCATTTCAACTTTATCTCTTCAAGACAGCTCTGGGTTTTGTCTGAGCTGGCTGAAATTTTTCACAACCATCATTAATTCACTCAAAAATGCAGGTTTTGGCAGATCAAGTCTCTTTGCAAGTTCAGGCCAAATTTGGCAAGTCCAGCCAAAAAACAAAACAAAACAGAACAAAACAAAACAAAACAAAACAAACCCCAAACAAACAAAAACAACAAAAAAAACCAACCCAAAAGAACCCCAGAGAAAACTTGGATGCATTTTGCCCTGAGTTTCAAAATGACTGAACAATGCCAATTATCTCAGCCTTTCCTCTAATCATTTCCATGGCTTCCCATTTCTTCCTGTCTGCAATCATAGGAGGAATCATTGCAGCCAGGAAAGCTAAAGGTACAGCCCCATATCCCACTGCCATGTGGACATCAGGGGACACCAGGGCATTTCTCTCCCTGGTTGGCACCTTTCCACGAGCAGCTCTTTGGAAGAGGGCTCCCACATTCTGGTGCCTTTCCCAGACTGAATTTGTTCATTATGGCTTTGTAAATGAGGAGCAAGTGCAAGCATGGACTGAATAGCGCAGCTTGGAGAAGCTGAAGGTCCCAAAATTTGGGAGAAATTAGCAGAGTAGGCACTCAAGGTCATTTCTGGTTTGGCCTGGAGTAAGGAATAAAGGATGTGGCTGCACCACAACTAAAGCCAACCTTCTAACATCCCTTGTAGAGAAGCTGTAACTAATATTGCTTTCCCTGGTGAGTTGGATCACTCAGCTCAGTTCACTGATAAAACATCAGCTCCCACTGTAAAATCCCAAGGTGGGAAGTGCTGAGCCACCGGGGTCTGCAGGAAGAAAGGTCTTTCAAGAAAAGGTCTTTCAAGAAAACCTGCACACCTTGACATCCTAAATGGCTCCAGAGATCAGCAAAAGGGCAATAATGGGGGTCCCATAGGAGTTCCTCATTCATTTCATCCTAAAATAGCTGTACTGGACACCCCCACATCAGCTCTTTGTCCCTGAATGTTGATTCTGGTCCATTTTCAAGCATCCCTTGCTGCAGAGACACAGAAGCTGCCAGGCCAGCTCATGGACCTACAGGAATTTTCAGAGTGCTGCTCTAAAGGATGGGCAGAAGACAGGTTGGGTCACATGCATGGGCTTTGTTGGACCACACAAACATCACAGCACATCTCCTCTTCCCAGATAAATGGCACCACTCTGCATCAGAGCCAACGGACCCGAAAAATGATCAAGGATGTTTTTAGGCATCTGAATTCACCGTAGCCCCCCAGGCTCCACAGTCAGTGGAGCTTGGAGAGCAATTCAGCAGGATGGAGGTGTCTGCTTTAAGATGAGCTGAATCCCTCCAGGCTTTGCTGAGTGTCTGGGTGACACCTCCAGCGACCATCACAGGACACGTTTGACAGCCACAGTGAGCAAAAAGGAGTGGAAAAAGCCCTGTGCTGAGATATTTTCAATGCAAAAGCAATAAATTATTAAATCTTATCCTTTGCCTGGAGTCTGATCTGGAGGAGGTATTGAGATGTGTAGGAGCCTTGAGATTTGAGAGAATCCTTGCAGCACTGGGCTTTGCTTGGAGGAAATGGAAAATCCTGGTGGAAGTTTCTGTTCTCATTACAAAACTGTGGCACAGAATGACTTGTGACAACACAGGGACAAAAATCCCCGCTGAAATCTTCACCTCCTGTTCCCTCCTCCTGGCAAACTCCATTTCTAATTGTCACAGGTACTTTCGGGGAATTCCTTGGTTTGGGTGAATTTCTGTGTTCCAGGAGGTTTAAAGGGACAATCAGCTCCTGGTTTGCTCTGGAGGAACAATGTCCATTGCAATCAACCCTCGGTCACAAGACACAGGAAGAGCAGTGAACGCTGGGGTGAACAAGGAAAATTTGGATGTTAAAAATGCAGAGGGACTGCCAGGAAACACTTGGAGGATATCTAAGGCAGCATGGGATATGAGATGGAAGTGAGGTCTAATTTAGGGATAAACAGTCCAATTTGCATTTATTATCCTCATCCCCCTCCCTGCCTTTGCTTTGACCATTTTTAGATCCAGAACCTTTTTTAGGCTCCCAGATGTTCAGGATTGCTTTCATATTTACTCCAGCCATGCAGAGGTAAATGATTCTGTGGGATTTGTTGCCTGTCCAGACACCAGACGTAAATGAAATCTGCAGAACAGATACATACACAGCTCCACTGCTTCCAAATCCATGTCTAGGGACTTCCTCCAGCTGGGGGAAAGGTGGCTTTCTCCTGACATTTCAGATCTTCTCCCTGGACCAAATTCCCAAAGGCAGGGGAACTGCAAAACACACAGTTGAGCACCAAAAATGCTTTTTTAAGATGCTCCTGCAGGTCAGGGTTTGCTAATCACAATCACCTTGCATGAGTGGTGACAAAATTTCAGTAGGGCCTGTTGTGATGTGGAGTGATGATTTTAAACTAAAAGAGGCTGTATTTTGACTACATATAAGGAAGAAATTTTTTACACTGGGGGTGGTGAGGCCCTGGCCCAGGGTGCCCAGAGAAGCTGTGGCTGCCCAATCCCTGGAAGTGTCCAAGGCCAGGTTGGACAGGCCTTGGAGCAACCTGGGCTAGTGGAAGGTGTCCCTGTTTACTGCAGGAAGGGTGGACTAGCTGACCATTAAATGTCCCTTCCAACCCAAACTATTCCATGATTCTTAGCACAAATCCCAGAAGACCACAAGAGAGGGACTCTGCGTCCATAAATCAGATTCCAGCTCCATCCCCACCTTCTCACTGCATAAGGCAAAAGCAAAGACAGCACAGCCACCTGTGCAGGGGAGCAGCCCGAAGATGAAAGGCACAGCCTTCCCTCCCCTCTGCTACCTTCACGCTCCACAAGTCACTTATTTTGTGCTAATAGACATGGCCACCTTCAGCAGGAGGACTGGAGAGAAGGTCATGGCTCCTTTCTGGGAACCAGATGATTCCAGTTTCACTTTCCTGAGCCTGAGAGAGGCTGTGAACTGAAATCTCTTCTTTTCTCCTGAACAACTCAGCCATGAGGCTCCCCTGCACTTTCCCTGCTGTGTCACAGAGAGGGTGTCCAGACTGGGACAGTGTTTGTGAGCATGGTGGGGATGGGGACCCAAACCTCACTCATTAAGAAATCCCTCAGCAGCCTTTTGAGAAGGAATTTGTCCGTTTGCAACCAAACCGTGATGAATTTACAGTTTTCAGCCATTCCTTCTGGTGACAGTAATTTCTACTGCAAAAGAAAGCAAAAAAAGACACACACACACACACACACACACACACACAAAAAAAAAAAAAAAGCATTGAGCAGAAAAGCATTAAGAAGAAAACTAAATCCTCAGTCCTGTATCCCCCTTTCCCCTTCCAAACACATTTCAAGTGAGTAATTTCTGGTTGCTGCCACTGCAGTGCCATGGGCAGAGTGAATGGAAGCAGCTGAGTCCGGCCAGCTCAGTGCATGCAGGGCATGCAGGATTCCAGCTGGGAAGAACCACTGGGCCACAGATCCCTGATCACTCATCAGCAGGCCCTGAAAAGAGATGCAAGTCACTGCAAAGAGTCTCAGTGATTTGGGGGCAGGGGATGGGGCCAAATCAGTGTTTTCTCATAAATCTGGACAACGTGTATATCACCCTAATTGATGTCAAACTTTCAGCCTGACATGCTTTATAAACCCCGGGCAGCTTTGATCTCCTTGTCTTTGCCTATAAATGCAAGGATTACAAAAACATTCCGAAAAACGTCACCAAAAAATGTCTTTCACCGAGGTACTTTGCTCCAGCAGATAAGGCTAATAAGCAAAGAAACCCCAGGTATTAGGAAACGAGGCTTTTCAGGAACGTACTCTGGGGTGGAGAGAGCGGGAGGAGAAGCAGCTGAAGGATATTGATGCTTATGCTCCCCCTGTCATTATTTCAGGATATTGTTTATATCCCTGGGAAGTGGATAAAGGTAGCTGTCACTTCTGGCACCGCTCTCCCCCTGGGAGATTACAGCGAACTGTGGCTGACACTGCCCAACGTTGCCCTGACTGACAGCCCCCCGTGGCATGGTTACTGTCAGAGCCCTCCCAGGGCTGGGGGTGCCCGGGTCTGGGAGCCATGGAAAAGGGAAGGGGGGTTTCCATGAAGGAATGGGCTCCGCTCGGCCCCCAGCACATCCCCAGGCAGGAGGAGGCAGCTCCTCTCCAGGCTAAGCTCAACAGTGAGAGGAGAGTTGAGGGAAGGTGTTTTTCCTCTGTACAAGACTCAAGTCCCAAATGTTGGATATCTTAGTCCCCTGCTCCCAGGGGATGCTCAGGGACAGAGAGGGAAGGGGTCCTGCAGTGCCTCCACCGAGCAGGGAAAGGGGAGTCTTTGCACAGGGAAAAGTGATGGGAATGGAGAAGGGAGATTTGAAATACCAAGGGAAGCTGTGAGACTTGGCATGACAAGTCAGGGCTCAGTTGTGGATTAAGACTAATAGATTTCTCCAGGTCAGTGTCTTTGTGTGATCTGGATGTCTAAATTCCCTTTATTTTCCCTTTATTCCCTTTATACCCTTAGATATTATTCAGTTGGCTGAATAGAGGCACTGGGAAAGTCTGAAAGCACCTGAGATGTCAACAGGAGGCCAACTGGTGGCAGGATCTCAGACTGAAATGACCTTAGACACCCCTGTGGCAACCAAATCCCACCCCAGTGCTGATGGAGCCACCACAGCTCCTTGCTCCCCTCAGCAGCAGAGCCCTAGGCTTGGCCAGGTGGACGTGGACACCAAAATGTCTTAGATCTGCCTTCCCAGTCTCCTTTCACAATGGGAACTCCTCTTCCCAACCTCTGTGAAGCTGGGAAGCCTCTGAGCCGTTGGAAGGCTCCATGGAGTTATGGCATTATCTTTGAAGTCAGCTCTGGAGTTATCTCCTTGGTGCTGGGAAGGTCTCAGCTGGAGCACTGGGCCCCCCTCCAGGCTTTAAGGGAAAAGGGGGTCAGACTGGGGACAGCCCAAAAAAATGCCAAGAGAATGACTAAAGGCGCAGGAAAGTCAGATTAAGGAGGGAGCAGTGAAATTGGTTCGTCTGCAGAGACACTTGAGGAGTGACATTCCTTCATGAGAGGTAAAAGAAGGGAGGGAAGGGACTTTTAATGGCAAGGACAGGGAAGTGCAGGAAGGAGAAACTGCCTGGGAAACTCAGTATTGCTCAGAACAGCCCTGGCAAGGGTAAGGAGGCAAATACTGACTCTGCCTTGGGGCAGGAGGGTGGGGGAGATGCCCTCAAGGAGCCCCTTCACTCCCGGGGTTCTTTGATCCTTGGCTGAGGCTGTTGCAGCTGCCATGGAATGGGACTTGCCCCAGGCGTCTTGGGACTTTTGGGATGGAGCAGGGAACAAGACCCATCTCTAGGGGCACCCATGGCAGTGTTTGGCTGCAGGGCCACCCCCTCTCTGCCTGCATCTGTCAAAGGAGCTGATTAAACCCTCTGAGAAAAGCAAAACCCAGGGGCTGGGACTGGTGTGCGATGGCGTTACTTGGGTCACACTGGGTGAACTCCAGGATATTCCATCAACGAAAAAAGGAGCAGGGACTTCCAGCCCTGGAAAACACAGCCCTGGCTGTGCCATTCCAGTCTTGGATATCTTTCTCCAGAACATTTTTCCCTTTCTCACTTTGTCAGCTTTTATTTGCACAAACAACCCCCCTACAAGGTAGATTTCCTTTCCATAGGGCTGGGGAATGCAACTAAACTGCCCACATGATGGGTTTTGATCACAACATGGGTTTCTAAAAAAAAACGGAATCAGGCATTTCTGTGAATTAAATGACATTGTTAATTAGCATGATTTAAGATGGCAGAACATGTAGAGAGCACATTAACTCTCCTGCTTTGGGGTTGAAAGCAAGCTCCACTTTTTACAAGTCCGGATAAGTTTTGTTTGAGAAATGGGAATTTGGCTCCTAAATCAATTAGGCCTGCCAGCTCTACAAAGGGAAATTCACAACGGAGCACAGAATTAACCCTTGGACCTGTCAAACTGTCTGTCAGAGCTGCTGAGCTCTGCCTCTCGCCTCTTCCCCTGCTGAAGTTGCACGGCCTGAAGAGAGAAATTACTTTGCAGTAATGCTGTCAGAGACCAAAGCAAATCTGATGCTCCCAGACATGTGGAGGGCACAGGCCTTGACCTGGGACTGCAACCATCTGCAAACACAGGATCCACCCCTCCAAGCACAGGAGGAAGCCAAAGAGTGCAGCTTCGCTGGTTTTCTGCAGAATGCCCCTTGGCTGGACCTCAGCTGGGCATGTGAGAAGCCCTGGAAAAGTCCAGGGTCGTTCTAAGATCCACCAGCACTGTCCTGAGCTCAGCTCCACACACATAAAATCATTGAATGTCATGGGTTGGAAAGGACTTAAAGCTCATCTTGCTCCACCCTCCTGCCATGGGCAGGGACACCTTTCACTAGCCCAGGTTGCTCCAAGGCCCATGGACCAGCCTGGCCCATATCATCCATCTTCATGAAAGGTACAGTTGGGACCCTTCAAGGAAGCACTGAGCCACTTTGTCTGTCAGACATCATGACCATAAAGACTGATGAAAGTGGAGTTCATGCCTAAACAGTCTTGTAAATATGCCTTTTGAGTTTGTTTTAAAGGATTTGGTGATCTCCCTCTTACAACAAACAGGTCACTCAACAGAAATCATGGATGGCCGGGCAATCTGACCCCAAGCCTGACTTCAGTGCCGCTTCTTAACCTGGTCTAGTGGAAGGTGCCCCTGCTCATGGCACGGGGATTGGAATGGATGATTTTTAGAGTCCCTTCCAACCCAGACCTTTCTGTGATTCCATGATTCTGCACAACTGTGTATTGAAGACATGATCAGCTAAGGCCAAACATCCAGAGTCTGAGTCATCCACAGTGACTTTATCAGATTGATCCATTGCCCATGCCTTGGCATCAAGTGCCATTTTAGATGCCCTCAGCCCCCAGCTGCTCTCCAAGACCTGCACAGGCCTCCCACAGATCTGTTGTCCCATCTGTGTGACACCAGGTAAATATAAACATCCTGTGAAAAATTGTCTTGGAGTTGAGTCTAGATGATCTTTAATGTCCAGTCCATCCCAAACCATTCTGTGATTCTATGATTCAAACCCAAACCATTCTATTGTCCCTTTTCAGCCACTCCAGGTCTGAATCATTTGACGTCTTTCAGATCCTGTCTTAGTGTGACTCGATTGTCCCTCAGAAAGCGCCTGTCTCTCTTCGCTGACTACAGAGTGAGCTGGGGGTGATTAGCTCAGCTCTGGATGTTTACAGTGCATACAGCAAAATCTGACCAGCAGACTCTCACCCTCAGGCCTTCGCTGTGTCCCTGTGTCCCTTCCAAAGCTGAGTTTCCACCAGAAAAAGGGAAAAAAGAAAGCCAAAGAGGCCCTCCCACTCTGACTCTGCTTACATTGGCCTTACACTAAATGGAGAGGATCCTAATAGGATATTTAGGAGAGGTTAACTCTTCAGAAGCCTCCGGCCCTGCCCTACATCCTGGACGCCTGCCAGAGCAAAGCCAAGGATAACAAACCAGCTTTCGTTCAAGTATTCTGAGCCAATTAAAAAAGACAAATTAGTTTGTCCTTATCTCTCCCTCCTCCTCCCCCTTCCCACCCGAGAGACAAGAGGGGATTCGTGGAGGAATGTTTCTCCTCTGTGATGGCTCTGCCTCGCTGAACTCTTCAAGGTCTGTGATGGATGAAAGCTCTCTCTTCCATTACGCTTCCGACAGCCCGCTGGGTCCTAATGGGACAGGGGCCAGGGGCAGTGCTGGGGGGACCGGAGTGGCAAAGTGGGGGGAAAGCTTTACATGGAAAATGAAGGAGACGGAGCTAATGGACATCTCCTCTCCATCCAAGCTTAGCCTGAGGATCTCTGCAACCTTGCAAGCCCCAGTGCGAGATAAACAAGAACTGCCCTGTGCTATCTGCCCTTTTCTTCTGTAGTTCTTTATTCCCCACATTTTTTGACATGCAGTTGCTGCACTTTCCATGCGCTACAAGCAGAAATGCTGGCATGACCTGACTACAGCAGGAGTGGAAAAAAAATTGACGAAGAAAGCTTTTGGGAAGAGCTATCATGTTCAGCATTGGGCTTTTTAAAGATATCCTGTGCTGGTTTGACCTCTGCCATGGTCTGAGCTCATCTGCATGAAAAGCAGGGCAAGAACATCTGAGCGGCCGCATGGAGTCAGAGCAGAGCCCTATCTGCTCACGGGCTCTTTCCCAACCCTGGCCACTTGCAAATGTTTATGCAAAGGGTCTAAGAAGCAGCGCAAGAGGAGTGATGCCTCAACAGGCTCAGCTGTGCTTGGCCACATGCTCCTTGCACCCAGAGGGGGTTCTTACAGGGCACCCCAAAAGACTGGGTGTTCCATCAGGATTTTGTCTGGGTGAAGCAGCACCCCTGTGCTCTGCCCTGTGCAGATTTAGGATGGCAGTAGCTGGCTGGAGCCAAAACTATGCCAAGCACCGTGTCAACGACAGAGACAATCAAGCTCCAGTGTCTGTGTTTGGCACTGTCTTATTTATTAGTGGAGCTGTGTCCTGTGACGGAAAAGATCATCTCATCTCCAAGATTAGAAACACACTTGTTCTTGCAATTCATGATAACACTGAGCTCTCTTCATCCCACTCTTGCACTGCCTCTGTTTCACAGCTGGGGAGAAGCATGATGAGACACTCAAGGAGGAGAGTTTAAATCCCACCTCACTTCCCAGACCAACACTATCCAGTGGATAAATAAATCTGTCTCACTTGGGACACAACACGCTCCATGGACCTCGGAATGAGGAAAGCCAAAACATCCAAGCAATTCTGGAGAACAAGACTCCTCGGTTTCCATCCAGTCTCAGTCTCCCAGAGTCCTCAGAGATTTTGCAACATCCTGCTTTTGCAATCTGAGAGGAACACTCCAGGATGGCTTCACAGAAACACTGTGTCCTTACAGAAGGAGCAGGAGGGACTTCTCTCCAATCCCCAAGAATTGCATGCACTTGATTTTCTGCTAATACCATCCAATAGGTAGGAATGTGGAAAACAACAGCAGGCTGGGATGTGTGGGGACAACCAGAGGATGGGCTCCCAGAGACAGAAGCAGAATGGAAGTCACAGGTCCACAGGGAGAAGATGATGCTCATTGGTGCTTTGATATTTCCATGTGATTTAGGCTGAAAGTTGGGTTTGAACAGCTGGGAAAGCAGCATGTAGTGATGTTCTCCCTTCTTCCTATTTAATCGTCCTGACTAGACACTGCTGTCAACTCCCAGGATGCCAAAAAGGCCCAGATTTCCCACAGCACAAGCACCTCCCAGACAACAGAAGTGCAGGACTTCTCATCTCACCCCACCTCTTGCATCTTCCCCACCAGCACCACTGCTCTGGGAGCAGACCATTGCAGGGAGGGTGGCTCCTGATCTGCGTCCTAACACCTGCCCTGGCATGGGCAAAACCTAGGCTGAGGTAAAGGGCTCCTGGATTCTCTAGGAAGTGGTAGAAGCAGAGCTCCTGGAAACAGGAGATGTGCACAACTGGGCAGCTCACGCTGCAGAGAATCACAGAACCATTAAGGTTGGAAAAGCCCTCTAAGATTGAGTCCAACCATGAACCCGGTGCTGCCAAGCCTAGCCCTAAACCACGTCTCTAAGCCATAATGTGGAATTTTTCAGGACCTTGTCTCTGAATAGTGTCTGCAGCAGCAGAGACTTTGCAGAGACACAAGCCAGCACCAGCACAGCTGTCCCAGGGCAGAGCTGTGACTGTACCCCACAGGCAAAATGCCAGGAGGGTTTTCTAGGAACCACTTAAAGGACCTGCAGGGCTTGAGGTCAACGCTGCAGCACTTTCACGCCACTCCCGGGGACAGAGGGTGTAAGAGAGACACAGGAGCAGCCCCTCAGAGGGGCTCTGGCCAGGCTATAAAAGGAGCTGGTGTCTCCTGAATTCCACAGGGAGGGAACACGCTGTAATTACACTGGTGCTGTCTCAATGGCACAAACCAGAACCTTCCAGTTCTGCAGTGATCAACAGCTGAAAAAACGCTGGGTGCCCTTGAGAGAGGGAGCGTGCAAAATAAAGTTTAGTCTGAAGCTTCACTCCTCTGCAAGCTCAGCCCTGGCCTTGGGAAGGGGGTGTGCATGTGGGCTGCTGGGAGAGAGAAACAGTGGGAGAAAAAGCAGGAAAGGGAGAGGGTGAGGGGGAGACACAAAAAGGAGAAAAGAAAGATTTAGGATAAACATATCTCAGCTGATAAGCAATCCGGGTCAAAACGGGAGGGGCTGGAAAACCTGCTCAGAATGAATGGAAAGGCTTTTTTTTGTCTTCAGCCGTGTAATGAAAGGTATCAGGGCCTCTCTCTATGCAGGAGGCTGCAGCCCCTCCCTGCCATGCCGAGGGCTGTGTACACAGGGCACAAAATCCTTGATGTCCCCCAGGGCTGGGAGCCCACCTCCGCCTCATATGGATGGGACTGGTCTGACTTCCAAAAGATTTGGATCACCACTGGTTCTGTGGGAGTTTGAGAAACTCAGCGAGAACACAGTATTTCCATTGGCATATCAATATAAAAACTCCTGGAAGCTGAGTGTTTCTGAGAATACAGTAATCTCCAGGGAACAAAGGTTTGTGAGGAAAAGGTGGATTTAGGAAAGAGATCCTGCATGCAATAAGGTGGGATTGATGGGGACCAGCCACCAGGCAGCATAGCAGGAGCAGAAGGGAATCTGCATTGCAGATCAGAGGCTGAGCATCAATCAGCTGGAGCAAGGGGCTTTTATTCCACACTGAGATGCATAAACTGGTCCAAAACCTGCAATAGAGGAGGTCCAGCACAGGGTCCAGCCTGGGCACCACACGGAGCTACAGCAGGAAGTGGGGGAAATGCAGAAAACAGCAACAAGGATGAGGAGAAGAGTGAAAAACACAGACGAGGAGGAGCAGCTGAAGGACATGGAGTGTTCAGTCCTAGATAAGGCACGGGGTAAATGTGATATGTTCCTCATTTCCTTGTCTAGGGAGAGAAGGGAGAGGAAGAACAGTGTCTCCATCACCAGTGGTTTACAAGAACAGGCTGCACAAGGAGGAAAGGTTATGGAGGTTTAATCCACTGTTTGGACTGACTGAGTTCTTCAAGGCCCCCTACCTGTCACAGTATTCTTCAGTCCTGTTCACTTTTTATCCCTCTGTTGCTGAAAATTTGCTCAAAATTCCTTCAAGTTGCTCTCTTGATGCTCACACCTTGCAGCCTGTGGTCTAAATGGGATTTTTACACCCTGTTTAGCTGCTTGAGGCTCTCCCCAACAGAGAATCCTCCTCAGAATGGCAGGCAGAGCTCAGGAAGAACATTTTTCAAGCAACACATTTGTTGAAAGTCTCTCCTGTAAATCTTGCCCGGTGAGAAAACTGAACATTGATAATGAAGCAGCTGGGAGTGAAATATCCCTTCAAAGAGAAAAAAACAATGAAACAAAAGAAGGAAGAAGAGGATAAGTATTAAAGAAAGGACAAGTCCATTTTGAAGAGGTGAAGTACTAAATCCAACAGCCTCCCTGTTTGCTTATGACCTGCACACCCAGAAGGATAAAGAGTGTAAAAACACCAGCAGAAAAGCACAAAAATCCATAGACTCAGAGAATTATTTGGGTTGGAAAGGACCTTACACGTTACCTAGTTGCAAACCCCTGCCATGGGCAGCGACAACTTCCTCTATCCCAGGTTGCTCCAAGCCCCATCCAACCTGGCCTTGGACACTTCAAGGAATGGGACAGCTGCAGCTTCTCTGGGAAACCTGTGCCAGGGCCCCACCACCACCCTCACAGAGAACAATTCCTTCCCAATATCCCATCTAACCCTGCCCTCTGGCAGTGGGAAGCCGTTCACCCTTGTTCTGTCCCTCCATCTCCTGTCCCAAGCCCCTCTCCAGCTCTCCTGGAGCCCCTTTAGGCACTGGAAGGGGCTCTGAGGTCTCCCTGGAGCCTTCTCTTCTCCAGGCTGGACACCACAAGCTCTCCCAGTGTGTCTTCATAAGCAGAAACATTTCCTGGCCTATTCCAAGATTTCCCAGTGGAAATTCTAGTTGGACTAGATGATCTTGAAGGTCTCTTCCAACCCTGATGATTCTGTGATTCTCACTATGGCTTCCCCATCACCTTGATTTGCTGAGCCATTGCCTTACCCCAATCAGAAGCTCTGAGATAGGAATAAAGGCTGTGCCCTCAAACCAGTAAGAAATCTCATAACTCCCATAAACCAGTCAGCAAGGAGGTGTCAGGTCTCCCTTTGCAGTCCTTCCAGAACTTCTGAAGCAAATCCAACTGGAATCTCCATCCATCAGAGCTCATCCCGTCTCATTTCAGCACTGTGAGTGTGATATTCAGATGCAGCTCCTGCCTGCAAACTCAGCAGCTTGCACCTGACTGAAGCATTGCTTCCAGAAATCCATCTGCTCCTAATTTAAAGGTATCCAGGGATGAAGAACCTGGGTTAGCCAGGTGACTAATTCCCCTCAGCAGCAACCACAAGCCTGGGTGTTTTGGCTCTGCTTTGCAGCCATGGCAAGGCCACTTTTTGCTAGATTAAAGACACTTTTTTCATCAGGCATTTTTTTCCCCAGGCAGCGCTTCTCCAGTTACATCTCCATCTCCTTTTCTGATAAGCCAAGCAGCTCAAGCTTTCTGAGACTGTCATGCCAAGGCTTCCTCTTCACTCTTCAGATAATCTCTGTAGCCCCTTTTCCATGCCCTTTCTCATTTTTCAGGGTTTTTCAGGCTTTCTAAAGCAGCAGTTTGGCTTTCCCAGTGTCTAACCACAAACTATCCCAGCATCCACTGAGAGAAGATCCCTCTGGTTTCGGCCATGTGGCCTGGTTAGAAATGACAGGAAAAGTCAGGGTGTTTTATAAAGGTAAAGAAATAAGGATGTTTTCATCTTTCCTTTCTGCATTCTCATATTTGGCCTCTTTGCCCAGAGAACCAGAGATAGGACAAGGGGAAACGGCCTCAAGCTATGCCAGGAGATGTTCAGGTTGGTTATCAGGAAAGATTTCTTCGCTGAAAGAGTGGTTAAGCACCGGAACAGGCTGTCCAGGGAAGTGGTGGAGTCACCATCCCTGGAAGTGTTAAAAAAATGAGCAGACGTGGCACTTCATGACATGGTTCAGTGGGTGTGGTAGTGATGAGTGAAAGGCTGGACTTGATGACCTAGGAGGCCTTTTCTAACCTTAATTATTCTATGATTTGTTCCTTTCTACTTACAGTGAAAACTCATAATAAAAAAATCACTGCAGAATCTGAATTTGGGGGAACTCGTCTATCTGGGGTGTGTGTGTGTGTCTTGTTTTTCACCTTCATTTTCTGAAAAGAGCAGGAAAGTTTCAGGACTGGAATCAGTCCCTGGAGATTCTTGTCTTTCCCCCAGTCATGGAAATGGGGCCAGGAACACCCATTGGCACCGACCCCCGTCACACACACCAATGACATCGAAGTCTTTGCCACTGGCCTTTGCCCTTGGCCAGCTGGCAGTTGAGTTCCCTAAAAAGCAGCTAAGCTTCCAAAGACCTGACTCCTACCTGGAAGACACAACCAAGCCCACAGCAGCACTGAGCCTGGACTGCAGGGATTTCTGAAAATCCCAAGAAAAGCTGGCTAATTAACAGGAGAACCAAAGCACAGCACTGTTGGGTAGTGGGGAGAGGTGAAGGGGAGGGAGGTGTTGTTCAGATGGGGACTGGTGTGGGTGTTTTAGGGGAGCTTTCTTTACAGCCCCTCAATATTCCCACCCTGACCAGGTCCAGGGAAGACCAGGACCACCGGGCTTAGAAGCAGAATCCCACTGAATGTTAGATGTGGCGCCCAATGTTGGTTTGGAACAGCAAAAGGGAAAGGTCCCCGGAGGCTAAGGAGTGCTGGGCTTCAGGGGCAGAGCTTTGCCCCATCTTGTTCTACAGCCAAAACAAAACCCATGGAGTGCACAGAGGTGAGTGCCCCACCTCTCCTCCAGGAATGCCATGGAGAAATACAAAACGAGGGCAAGGACAGAGCAATGCTTCCCCAACACCCTCTTCCAGCCTTCAGCGCCTTTCTGCCGCGTGACATCCTGAGCTGGATAAGCTGATCTCATATTTAATCACCCTTGATAGAACATTTTTCCTCCACCCAACTGTCCAGTTGCTTTCTTGAACCCGTATGAACCTCCAGCTTGCCCTGGAGTTGATCCCATGCCCCGGTGTCAGGAGGCCAAGCTTCTTGCAGACGTTTGAGGACGCACTGGGGGCCAGAGGAGCCCTATCAGCCTTACCCACCGCTGAACTCCCGCTGACTCCGAGAGGAGCCGGCCAGACTCCCCGGGATGCTGAGCGCAGGCCACATCCCAAACAAACAGGAGGGAAAAGGCAGAAACCGGCCTGTGTGAAAAATGAGAGGGGGAAATAAGGGGCGAAGTGAGAAGGGAAACGGCTGATTCATTATGCGCTTGTTTTGCTTTTGTCTTCTCCAAGGAGGAAGAGGATGGAGCGCCATCGAAGACAGAGACAGAAGGATGTTTCCTGGCCCAGCCTGGGAGAGGATCAGATAATGGGCAGATAACAATAGAAATGATGACTGAGACGAAACCGCAGCCACTCGCTGTGAGGAGAGAGCAGCCGGCCCATCCCGGGCAGGGGAGGCTGAAGAGGAAGAGGCAAGAGCAAAACAGCTTCAGTGCATGAGATGGCTGGTCCAGGTAGGACCTCTGCCAGATGAGATCCTCCAGGGCTTCTTCACCCCATTGCATGAGCCTTTCCACACTTTTATTTGTGGCCTGAGGACACAGCAGCCCCTCAGATGTGGCTGATGATGGGCAGTAACCATTTACCACGACTCTGCCCGCCACAGTTTGTGTTTCCACCCTTGCTTTCAGAACTGCCACCCAAGCACTCCATTTAAACTCTGCTGAGTCCCCATCATGTGGGATTCTCACTTATCTGATGGGTGCAGAGGCGAAGGAGCAGCAAGTGAAGGAGCAAGAAATGAAATTAGCTCTGAAGGTCTTCTCAGAAAGGCCTGTTTTAGTTTCTCCGCTTCAAGTAAAACATGGTGTGGTCTTCACTCATCTCCAGGGCTCAACATGCAAACACACTCACCCAGGGTATGCAAACACAGATGCAAAAGTGCCGGTAGGCAAACGCCAAAGCCCCAGGCTGAAGCCTTTTGGGGATGGATGAAAAGTCCAATTGTTCCCCCAGCACTGCCAGGGCCACCACTAACCCACGTCCCCAAGTGTCACATCCATGGGGCTTTTAAATCCCTCCAGGAATGTGACTCCAGCACTGTCCTGGGCAGCACATGTAGGTCCCACTCACCCTCTCTTCTGTTGTGTGTGAGAACTCCATCACACCCTGGGTGGTGGCACAGAGGATGAAGATTGCACAGAATTTTCCTGGGGCTGTTATTTGCAGTTCACTGTAAATTCCTCTAGTCTCAAGGATACATTTTGAAGAGATGCAAATGGGTCCTGAGTAGCTTTTTGGAGCTCCACGTACTACAGAAAAGCCTGAAATCTCACTGTTGGTATTTAACAGGTGTTCAGAGGTCTACAGCAAGACATGTGATTGCTTATTCTTCCATATCAAACAAAACTGCTGAGCTAATCAGAGCTACCACGCTGCTGGGGTGATGGATTTGCAGCAGGCACCTGTCTAGGGCCACAAAATACAGCCCCTCACACATGGTGCCCCACCCAGCATTTGAACTCAAAGTCCAAAATCAATGTTACCCTCTGCTTGGTCAGCCCACGAATGGGCACCAGTGAAACAGCAAAGGAGGAGTCAAACTAGGTCATTATTAATGACACAGTGATGAAGAGGAGGCTGTAGGGAGACCTTTAAGGGGCTTATAAAAAGAAGAAAGAGGGACTTTTTCTATGGGCAGATAGTGATGGGCCAAGGGATGATGGTTTTAATCTGAGAGAGGACAGGTTTAGATAAGAAGTTAGGAAGAAATTCTTTACTCAGAGAGTGGCGAAGCACTGGAAGAGGTTTCCCAGAGAAGCTGGGGCTGCCCCTGGATCCCTGGAAGTGTCCAAGACCAGTTTGGACAGGGCTTGGAGCAACCTGGGATAGTGGAAGGTGTCCCTCTCCATGGCAGGGAGTGGAAATAGATGATCTTTGAGGTCCCTTCCAACCCAATTGATTCTATGATTTTATGATTCTATTTCATGTACGGCTTCTACAAGTGGCTCTATGCACTTTATGAGGGAGTATCCTGACAGCAGCGTCTTTACTAGGCCACTGGGCTTGAGTGAAGCAAAATACGAAATTAATAACTTCATTAAAACAAGAGGACATCTAAAAACATCTTCTGGTCCTACCTTCACGCATGGAATCAGGAGCAAAGGATAAACACGAAATCCCACCAAGGAAGGAGCAGAGAGCTCCTGATGGGGTCCATCCCTTCACCCCAGAGACTGCTTCAAGAGGAAGTCACAGTGGGCTTGAAAATATGATTTTGATCAGTATTTGGTGCTGCTGACTTTGGCCAAAGCATGGCTGCCACGTGGGCTGGGGGAGCTGAGTGAAACCAGGCCATGGTAGTCACGGATGATGCTCGGAGATGGTTCCAGATGTTCTGTGCCCTGCCTTGACAACCTCATTGCTGCTCTTTCCACTGCTGAATAAGCCAAATCTGACATATAATTGATCCTACCTGGCCATAAACCTTGTGTTGCTGCAGTAACAGAAATCCAATCTGCTCCTCCCTTCCTGTGTAACAGCTGAAGTGACTCTGTCCCTGTTGCTGTCATGGAGCTGGGTCCTGAGGGTTTAAACTTAAAATATTCTGAGTTGGAAGGGACCCACAAGGATCATCAGGAAGCAAAGCCTATGAGGCCACACCATTATCTTAACACTTCATGCATGAGGATTAATTTATCCTTCTCATTCAACCACAGATATTTTTTTTAAGTGGTTTTAAGGATGCTCAGTTGCTGGCAGGATTTTGAAAATAGATGTTTAGAGATGTAAAAAATCTGGGGGAGAAAAGGACCCTAAGTGTATCAGCCAGTGAGAAGCTGCCCAGGAAAATGCTCCAAGGGATGATCCACACTACAGGACATGTCAGGGCTTACACTGCCAACAGCAGCTGGGCCAGTCCTGCTGCAGAAAGCCAGGTCTGAACCTTCTGGGACTTGCAGAAGGAACCAGAGAGGGCATTCATCCTGATGAGCGAACACTCCAATTAAAAATATTGTCTGGATGGGAGGAGCAGAAATTATGCTCATTAAATTGCTGGTTGAAAAAAAGTCTGCTCAGTTTGGGCTGGTAGCCCCCCTCCACCACCCAGCCAGCGCTCCCTCCCTGCTCCGTGCAGGAGAAGGGCTCCTATCTCCTGAGAATCCCGATAAACCCTCCTCTCGCACCCTCCCCTTCCCCCCCCCCCGAAATAAAAGTGAGCTGTCTTAGTGCTAGGATGCAGAAACCACTTCCAAGCCAGCATTACATCAACATTGCAGCTGATAAAGGGATGCACAATGGAGTGTTAGACTAATAGAAAAACACAGCTCAGATAAGGCAGGCTCCTGATAGCCTGGGCTGATGTAAAATGCCATTGTCTCCCTTTCTGTCAGCTGAGTCACTGGAGTGATAGGGAATTCCAGTGGCAACGGGCAAGTCAGGGGTCAGAAACCACAAACCCTGGGCAAGGCAAATCCCCTGGTGTGGGCACTGCTGGGCAGATGGAGCTGGGGTGGGAGGACGTGGCTGGGAGTGCAGCTGGTGGCAAATTCCCTGCAGGGATAGGGAGGAGGATGAAGGATGGAAAGGGTCCAGCCTGCCAGGACTGTGCCAGGCTCTGTGTGCAACACAGATCACTCAGCACCACCACTCCTGGCATGGGACCACCACTTTCCACTGCTTTTCCTTGTTGCTTCACCTCCCTCCCACTGCCTCATCCATCTTCTGTGTTTTCTCTGGGTGTTCTGAAGTCAGGGAGAGTTGGGAAACCAGCGGGAGAACGCAGGGGAGGGTATGCTGGTGGCACTGCAGTCTCCCAAGTTCTTTTGGGTCAAGAACATCCCTTCCACGGGATTTGAGCAGGCACAAGAGGAGCAAAACCTTGTCTCCCGCTGCTGTCCCACACTAGTCTGAAAGATAAAGTGGGAGAGGCACAGAGAAGGACACCCTGCCCGCACCCAGCCGGTGCCAGGGGCCAGAGGATGTCTGTCTCCATCCCTCCTGTGAACGGGAACTCCCAGAGCCCGCCGAGGGCTGCGATAGTGCCCTGCCTGACGGGTGAGGGTGTTTTTCCCTCTGTGGGCTCCGCTCTCGTTTTCCTGTGCTGCCCTTTGATCTCCTCTCACAGGGCCCCGGCGCGAGGCTGCCCCAGAGGAGGAACTCCAGATTACGTGACGGGGTTATGTCATTTTTCCAGCGGACGTGCTGGCCTGGCTCGCAGTGAAGAGGGCTTTTTTTAGTGCCGACGCTGCACTCGTTGGGAAGGCAAGTCCTAGAGAAAGCCTGGAGTGGGGATGCTGCAAAACCTTGTGTCACAGGGAAAATGTGGGAGCCAGGATAGGCTCAGGAACCAGCTCAGGTCTTTCTCTCCGTGTTTGTTCATCCCTCTGTGGGAGCACTAAGGGTTCAGAGCCTGCCACAAGGCAGTGGGTGCAAGATCAGCCCCAGCTGGAAACTCAGTAAAAGCAGAAAATGGGTTTTGTGCTGTGAAAGGGGTGATGTTTTTACCCAAATCCTCAGAGGTGGAGCAGATCTATGAGGACATTGCACATCACAGGGGTAGAGAGCACAAAACTCCACTGAGAGAGAATCAAATCTGGCTGAAAAGCTTCATAGATTGCCCCTCTGTTTCATCAGGAGTCAAGACTTACAAACAAAAATAAAAATAAAGTATTTTTTCTACAGTCCTTTTTACATGTTTTTCTGCTGAAAAACTTCTGAGTATGACCTTAGTCTTTCTCCCAAACTAGAGGACTTTCTTACCCATCTGGTCAACTTGGGGACCATTTCCTTGTTATCCAAAGATAGAAGCAAACCCTAAAACCCTAAAATGTTGAAGAGTGCAAAAAAAAGGGATGGAGGTCCATGTTTGTGAGGAAGCCAAGATGCCCAGGGAACACTGCTGAAGGTGGAAGATTGTGTAGGAGACCCTGCCTCATAAGAAGCTCTGACTCTTGCATCTCCATCCTTCCTCCTCTCTCTTTGCTTCAATAAACTGATGCTGGCCAAAGACACCTCATGACAATCCCACCCAAACTCTCGTGAGTGTGGAAGGACCCAGTCTGGATCTGGTTTCTGACACCAGCTAAATGGTTGGAGTGAAATTTCTTGTTGCAGTGCCTGGTTTTAGTGCCGAGGTGCACGAGGAAGGAGAGGAGGTCCTCTCTGTCTGGATAAAGGGAGGGATGAAGGCTCAAACCCCCGTGCTCATCAGGACTTCTGGGGGTACAGTTTGTGCCCTGGGTTGCATTGGTGTGTAGAGGTCTCTGAATCACAGAATCATGGGATAGTTCGGGTTGGAAGACACCTTAAAAATCATCTAATTCCAACCCCCTGACATGGACAGAGATGCCTTCCACTACACCAGGTTGCTCCAAGCCCTGTCCAACCTGGCCTTGAGTCAATCAGTATTTCAGAGGTTGACTTCTGTTCCCTCAAAACTCAATATCCTGTTGGAAATCCCCATTCCCAGAGGGAATTCCCTGAGGTAGACAAGGGCCACACTCTGCACACATGGGCATGGATCGGGGATTGCAGTCTGCCTGCACTGACCACATCTGGGACAGAGCAGGAGGAGAAACCTGGCTTTGTGTGGGAACTCCAGGGACATGCTCACAGGAGAAATTCACTGTCTGCTCTGGAACACCAATGAACACCTCTCTTCCCATGGGAAATCTTTAATGACCACAGATTGTGAAATCACCATTCCACACAATGAAATGCATCAACCCTTCAGGAAAGAAAGAGTCCTTGGAACAGGCAATCTCTTCCAAAAGAATCCATGATCCCTTTGACTCAAGACTACTTGAAGAAGGGCTCTGCATAGCTGAAGTGCAGCCCACAAGAGGAAGGTGATCAAAGATGCTTAAGGATTAAAAATCCAGTTTATACAACCTCAGTGCTGACCCATTTCCCTCCCCTGACCTCGCTGGTTCTTCGATCTGGCTTTGAAAAGTGGAAGTTGTGCTAACAGGAGAAGTGGTTGGGGACTGGGAAAGAGGCTTCAGAAACTCAGGGAGAAGGGATGTGTAGGGTTAGATTTGGGATTTCAGGAAAGAGAACAGCCTGGGTCTGGTCTCAAATTCCTGCAGATGGTCCATGCTGTTTTTTCATGGAATCATAGAATCAGTAATGTTTGGAAAAGGCCTGAAAGATTATCAAGTCCCACCTTCCATTTTGGAAATGCTTTGGTGGGAATAGTTATGTAACACAAGAGTCTCCACACCACATCCTCCAAGACCTTCTGAAGCCAATGGGATTTCCTAATTGATGTGGCTGTGGGGATACTGGGGTCTTCATGAAACACCCTTTACCTGCCACAGTACAAAACCCCTGGGGAGATCTTTAGCTGCAGGGAGATGCACAGTTTTTATCCTCCTGGGTTTTTCATCCCAAAATATTGGGATGGGATTCAACTGAAAGTTCCAGGAACATAAATTTAGAGTTTAAGATGGTTTTCCTCACTGAAGATGCACCAGAACAGCCAAGATGTCCTCATGGGGCTGGAAGGCAAAAGGAACACAGGTGACCCACGCTTTGCTGTCCAGCAACTGGAGATTGAGTGGAATATGGACTCAATGATCCCTGTGGGTCTCTTCCAACACAGGATTCTATGATTCCATGATATCCAAGGCTGGGACGTGTTGGGAGAGGAGCTATGAGGATAAATCCTGGAGAGTGCAGCTGGGCTGCTGCAGAGAGCTTAGCTCTGGAGAGGCAGGATCCCACCCTTATGGGATCCTCACCCTTTTTTCAGGAGAGACAGAGACCGCTGAGTTTCTGCCAGGGAAGAAAAATACAGTCTGGCACTGAACCCTTGAAAGGTTTCCGGCCCCTGGATTAGATGACCTCAGTATGCCTTTTCCATATCGGCTACCACAGATATAAGGCTTACTTGAGTCTGCTGGGAATTCTTGGACAGAACTACTCTTTTTTTTTCTGTATTTTTTAATAGAGAAAACCTGTTTGTTTAGTTGTTGTTATTGTTATTGGTTTTGTTACATTTTTATATGGAAATGTACTCACTGTAGTGAATCGTGTAAAAATTATCAGTGCTAAATGGAATTTCTGCTCAAGATTATCATATTTCTCACCCAATAGATTTGAAGACATTTACAGTCCCAGTCAGGCATTTAATTCTCCATTTCGCAGTACGGGATCAGTTTTGACTCTTTGGCCATCTCATTTTACTGCTTCTCCATGACAATCCAGAGTTAGGCACAAGGCTTGTGGCTTGTTGCTTATAATCAAATGTTACATTACCTTGTCTCCCTTCTCCAAACCCCTTGTAGGTTGGTGGTCCTGGCCTCCCATACACCACCACATCCTCTGAAGGAGATACAGGAAAGGAGGACAGTTGTGGTTTGGATCAAACTCTGGTGTGATCCCAACTTCTCTCCTCAAGGATTGAAAAGGATTCAGACACGAATCAGTTTTCTACAGAGCAAAGGTGTTGTCGCTTGCAGGTGGTGCCTTTCTGTGACCTCTGCCTGCTTAGGTGTGAATACAGATCCGTTGTGATGCTCTGTAATGCCAGAAGGTTTCCATAATATTTATTAGGAAATCTGGAATTGGATTCTTTATGGAAAACAGGCTGGCTTAAAAAGATGACTTTGTTTTGGAAGTAATCAGGTTTGCATGCGTTGAAAACATCTTGTTTTCATCAGCACCAAAAACATCCATGGAATTGTGGAATCATGGAATAGTTTGGGCTGTAAGGAATCTTAAAGATCATCCCATTCTGCCCCTTGCCATGGGCAGGGACACCTTCCACTATCCCAGGCTGCTCCAAGCCCAGTACAACCTGGTCTTGGACACTTCCAGGGATCCAGGGGCAGCCACAGCTTCTCTGGGCACCCTGTGCCAGGGCCTCACCACGTTCATCATAAAAAATGTCTTTCTTATATGTAACATTAATCAACCCTCTTTTAGTTTAAAACCATTAACCCCTGTCCTACCTCCTGCCCTGAGATTGTAAACTTGTAAATTGTGAAGTGGTCTGGTGTTCAACCTTCCCAAAGCCATCATTGAATATTCTGGCCCATTTCAAGAAATTGATTTTCCTGAAGGAGACACCTCCTAGTCTGATCATTGCCACCACCAACCTCCTGAGAGCAGCTGTGGGGTTAGGAGAGACATCAGCAACCAGGAATCTACATTTTGCCCCCAAATTGGGGCATGGAGAAATCACTGCCACTAAAAACATATCTGTGTGAAAGCAGCTTTGCAAGGATGCCAATGCTCTATCTGAACACCAGCAAGTTGAAAGGTCCAGGTTGTTTTGGTTTGTTTTGCTTTTCAGGGAAGGGAAAGGAGTTTCGCTTTCAATCTGTGTCTTTATGACAAAGTTTGGAGTTGTAAAGACAACTTGTGGCTTGAATCGATTTGCAACTGAGGCAAAAGGAAATTCTGCACCCAAAGAAATTCTGAATCAGGTGTGTTCATTTTATAAATGTATTTTGAAGAAAAGCAGCGACTCACAGAGGGTGTCTTTCCATGGGAGCAGAAGGGTTTATATGCTCTTGGGAAAGATTACTCTTTCCCCTTTTTAGTCCCAAAAATTCCATCCCCACTGCAGAAGAACCCAGAGGGGAGACAGGATGGTACAACTACAGCATCACTTTGGGCTGTTCCATCACCCCAAGGGGAATATCATCCTCCCCTTCCCGTGCTGCCCATGGGAAAGGCTCCCAGAGCTGGAGGTCCTGGCATGGAAAGATACCAGGGCAAGCACGCAAAAGGAAGGGGGATGAGGCTGGAAAGGGCAAAAGGAGGGGGGACGAGGATGAAAAGGGCAAGGGGAGAGGTGAGCTGTATCGATTGGTGTGTGAAAGGCTTCCCGGGAGCCCCGTTGCTGAGAGACAGCCCTGGGAGATGCAAGGCTGGAATTAATAACTGCTCCACTGGGGCCCTGTTTGCTCTCCTTGCCCAGAGCCGGAGGACTTTGGTCGCAGCTTATCGCCCCGCCGAAAGCCCCAGGAATGCAGTCACAGGCAAATGCGCTCGTTCACACGACATCTATTAATCAAATGGCTCCCCCACCCTTTAACCCTTCGCAGCTCAGGGAGGGGGAGGAGGGGAGCATGGCTCTGCTTTGTCTAAAATCAGGGTCCCAAGAGTCTCTTCAGAGCAACCAGAGATAGGGGTAAGTTACTCCAGTTAAGATACTGTCCCCTTACTCTGCATCCAGGGTTTTCTGGAATTCTTACGGAATTTGTTTTGGTACCTGCACCCGAAGGCATCCTATTCCAGTAGGGGCCAAGCACCTAACCACCCTGAAATGCCTTGAAAGCCCCAAATATTGGCACTGAAAAACTATCACAGACTTTTCTTCCTCTTCACTCTGTTTCACATTTCAGGTGCTGTTTGTGCTCACACCACAGTGGTTGTTCCGCAGCTGCCCTGAGCTGTGGTTCCTCTGCAGCTGGACACATCTGTAATGGGGTTTTCTCTGCTCTGAACGGCACAGAGCCCATCAGACACATCCTGGGGGCACAAAACACCACAGGCAAATGTCTCTGCTGCTGCTTACAGCTGGTAGGATTTACCCCAACTTCACAGAATGAACGCAATCATAGAATATCCTGAGCTGGAACTTGGCATCTCCATGGCAACACCAACCACCCTAGAATTACAGAATCATGGAATCATCAAGGTTAGAGAAGATCTCTAAGATTATCGAGTCCAACCATTAACCCAGCAAGGCCTCTAAACCATGTCCTGAAGTTCCATGTCCCTCTTGCCTCGCTGCTGGGTGTTTTAGTCTCTGAAACGTGCGGAGAAGTGCATTTCTGCCTTCAGACACGAGGCTGAGGAAGATTTTTCTTGACCTGGAAGCAGTAGTTTAGCCAGTTAAATTAACCAGAGAGGCTCTGTAGGCCCTCCATGGTGAGGGAAGAGGCAGCAGCACCTCCTAAGGACAATTTAGCATGCCAGAATTAGGCTCCTGCTCTGTAACACCCCCCAGAAAACATCCCACTGAATTTAGTGTTGTAAACTGGCCAGGATGGACATTGCTGCATTGATTACCCTGCGATGTCACCTCATCCTTCTCCACACCCTGAAATCCATGGGTAGAATCAACAAGTCAATCAAAAATACCCTTCAGGAAGGTATCAGGGATGCTCCAGTGCTGTAAGACACATGTGAGCCTGAGAAATGTCAGTTGGACCTTAGGAGATGGCTCCTACAGGGGCTCTGGAATGGCCTCCCAGGAGCAGCAGCTGGGACAAGAATCCCACCCATCCTATAAAAGGACTCTGAGCAGCCTCTGGTGTGGTGACCCAGAGCAGAGGCTGATGCTGCTCCTCCCTGTCCTCTCTCCCCTGTTCCTGGACAAACAGTGCCCAGTGATAAGGAGACCATTTGTGAAAGGGGTGGGGACTCAGCAGCCTCAACAAGCGTGGTCAGTTCCCCATCACCTCAAGTTTTCCACCCTGGTCAGCATCTCCTCGCCCAGTGCCACCCCGGGAGCCCTGTTGGGTGACAGGGTGAGGCTCTGGCTTTATCCCCAGACCAGACCAGGCTGGAGGATGGGGTGGGTGACTTTTAGCCTTCCCACACCAGGAAGGAAGGATGGATTTTTGTGCGTCATGTCCTGAGAAGTTTTTAGCCCTGGGTCCCGTCTTGTTGGCCTCGTGTCAAGAAGGAGGAGCATGAGCTGGAGGATTTTGAAGAAAGGCAGAAGGCACCACACCAGAGGTCGGATTTGGGGCATTTTTACCTGCATTTGGGTTCTTTGCCTAATTAATGAAATCTCACAAGGCAAAGGTGCCAGGATCACAACCCCCTTCTTGTCAGAGCAGGTTCCACCTGTTCATGACATTGACAAAAAAAGGACAATTTTATTAGCTGGCATTTTCAGGTGTGCAGAATTTGGGTTTTCTTCTAGCTGTCAAAGAACAAAGGACATCTTTTGGGATTGAACCAGCTCATTTCTGAAGCATCACCACACTCCAGTCTCTGTTTTGAGCCTTCAACATTTTCCCCTCCAGATCACACAGTGCCTAAAACCCTGGATTCATTTTGGATTAAATCAATCCAAAAGATGCACTACAGTTGCCCATGGGTCTGTTTTCTTCAGGACTAGAGCAAACCCCTTCTGAACCATCTGCCGTGGGGATATCATGTGCTCAAGGCCAATATTTTGGCTGCTTTGTCCTACTCCTACATGGCCACCTCTCATCTTGCTTTGCCACAACTTATTGAGTAGGACTTGCCACATAGCAAAGGGACCCACATGAAAAGACAAACACGAATCAGGACTAACTGGATTGCAGCATCCCATTCCTTATTCCTGATGGCTCAATGAACAGAGAAAAAGAAATATAAGCAGGAAAAATAAAAGTATTATGAATTTTGCAAGTCAAACAACCTCCAGCAAACCAGGTTTTGAGAGGGTAGAGGAAAAAAAATAACTCACAAAGCAATTTGACACTTCTACCTGTAAGTAATTATTCATCCAAACTCTAGTGATAAGGACATGACACTCTCCATGCAGATTAGGACCTCATAGGAGAAGAAAACCCTTCTTGCTTCCCCTCTTCCCATATTGTTCCCAAAGGGTTAACAGCAAAGCAGGTCTGCAATTACCCGGGAATAATGGGGTGTGATTGGGGCACTAAAGAGCTGGAATTGATTTTTTTTTTTTTTCCAGGCTTTCAGCTCTAGAAGCCCCTCCCTGACTTCCTGGTAACTCATGACCAGCAGGGTCAATAGAGCAGAAATCCTTCTAAAGGGCCAATCTATATTTGAATTATTTAAACAATGTCGTACAGCCAAGTTAAATGGGGCTTATCAAACGTTACACCTCTCCAGGCACAATTGGAGACAGAAGCATATTAACTGCTGAACACTCCACGGATGGCCTGGAGAGACTGAAGAAAAAGGGGGAGAAAAAAAGGAAAAAGATACGGGCATCAAGACAGGCTGATTTGGACAAGGGGAGAAGAAGGAGTCTGCCCAGAGATGGTCTCTTCTCCCATTTTGAGACTCTCCATGCTTTTCCTGGAGATTGGCTTCACCATCCTAATAAAACCACGAATTTGGGGGTATTTAATCCTTAATCTGCATCATCTCCTCCCTTCCCAGGATGAGAGCACCTGGAGGGATCTGGAGGATCCCAGTCTTTTCTTCACCCTTCTGGAAATGAAAATAAGGAAGGAGCTGTTTCCATGTCACATAGGCTGGGGTTTATTATCCCCAAGTGTGCAC
This sequence comes from Corvus moneduloides, assembly GCF_009650955.1. Lineage (NCBI taxonomy): Eukaryota > Metazoa > Chordata > Aves > Passeriformes > Corvidae > Corvus > Corvus moneduloides. Next base: position 3,347,211 of record NC_045478.1, read on the forward strand.
TTTGCCCTGGGAGGGCGGGGATGTGGAGCTGCCTGTAGGGCACAGTGGAAAAAAAGAGAAAGATAATAATAATAATAATAATAATAATAATAATAACAATAATAATTTCCTTCAAATTTAGGAGCCAGACAACAAACTTTCATCAGTTGAGAGAGAGGTTAAGGACTTTGCTGAGCAGCCCCAAAAGGTGGCTGAGATTATTTTTTTCCCCTAAAATCACAGAATTTGCTTAGGTTTGGGAGCTGAGAATTCATCCAGGAAAACAGCTCTTGATTTTCTTATGAATGTGGAAGCAGACAAGAATCCACCTGGGATTTCCTGGACGTTTATCCTGCTTTACCCCAAAACTTTCCTGGTATTTCAGGTGACCGGATGTACATTGGGAAGCTCAGGGGGTCCCAGGTGGGACACAGGGGGTAAATAGTTCACAGGTAATTCATGCACTGACATTTTCACATGACTTATTTGACCTGGAGAGAAAACAAATGTGTTTGCAAGTAAGAAACAAACTGCAAACAGACCCCAAAGGAGCCTAAATTCACTAGATGATGTATGGCTGGCTGGGAAATAATTCACCCACATACAGCTCTGCGGTAAGGATAGAGAGGGAAAGGATTTGTACAGATTCATGGATCAAAAATGTATAAATATTGTTTAACTGAGCCACAAAGGTTTCAGCAGAAAGCCTTGAGCTTAAAGCACATGAGGAAAGAGGGGAAAAAAGATTAATAACACTGGCTTAAGGACACACATCCTTCACTTACCCAGCTACTGTGCTGCCTCTGAGCTAATTAAACCTGTTAATTAATGGGGGCTCAGGTATCAGCCCCCTGAGAGCTGATTTTTGTGGGGGCAGGGGATCTTTGCCCACTCTGATCTGAGCTGCCATGCCCAGGTTGGACCTTCAGCTGGAACGTGCAGCCAGAGCTGGCCAGGAAAACCCAGAGGGAAACATTTCCTGCTGTGAAAGGCTCTCCCATCCAAACTGGAACATTTCAGGAGACGTTGCTGATTTCACTGAGGTTGGGTTTTTTGGTTTTGTTTTTTTTTTTTTAAAGAAAAATAATGAGGGGAAGGAGAGGAAAGTTTTCCTGACTCTGTTCCATCCTTTTTATCAGAAGTTAGGACTATAAGAAGGTGCCTCGCGGCTCAAATCCAGCCCGGTGCTATCTCAGTATTTGACATTATTTGTCATTTGGGGAAGAATTTCAAAATGTTTAGATTTCGTTATGGTTCAAAATGAAGCCCCAAACTCAACCCTTCCTCCCCCTCCTCTCTAAGCGGCGTTTGCCACCCCTCCCCAGCTGCGTTTTTAGGGACTGAAAATCCCCAAAATGGGTTTTTCGGGGACAATGTCCGAAACACAACCAGGCACTGGGTTTACTCCCTCGGATCCAGCCCCAGGCAGCCTCTCCCTCTCCTCCATGGGGGAGTCCTGTCCCTGCCAGCTCTGGACGTCACATCTCCGGCGGGTTCTGCCACCTTGGACGTCTTGGTGAAGGTCACCGTGGCCAGCAGCCCCTGCTTTCGCACGCTGCCTTCGCCGGGCGATGCTGGGAGGGGATGGGACGGTCACAATATTGGGAAAGCTCAGCCCAAGCAAGCTCAGGGTTTATAAACTCCTGGCCTACCCCGCAGGCTGCAAGGTCGCCCCTTATCTGAGTTTGCAGAGGGTTTGCAAAGTGCTGGCCGCCCTCCAAATATGTTTGGGAGTTTTTTACTCGAACCTAAGGCTGCCGGACTCCCACATTTGACATTTTCCAAGTGCCGCGGAACGGCGAGGGAGCAATGTGTGGTTATGGCAGCCGGCTGGGATCGGGAGAGCCGCTGGCTGAGGCTTTCCAAGAGCCAGAGCAAGTGTGAAGGCTTGGCAGCCCCGCAGGAGCCGCCTTCATCAGGGATGCTGCGGGGTGGAGGGGGTGTCGGGCAAAGCCAGTGCTCACCCCTTGAAAGCCTTTAAATTGCAGCCCGAGGATGGAATAATAAAGTTTTCCAAAGCAGGGGAGGTTGGGATAACCTGGTTGCCTCTGCTTTGCCTGCACAGTTTTGGTGCAAGACTCTGCAAGATACTCAGCCCATGGGGTGTGGGCTGAGGCCCCCATTTCACAAAGAAATGAGACAAGAAGTAGCCACAAATTGGTAAAGGAGCTTGTGGACTTGAACCAGGGTTTCTCCAGCTCTGCATTAACCCCTGCATTGACTCTGCTTCCCTTTCTTGCCTTAATTAATCCATCAGTAGCAAGGGCTCGCCATAATTAAAGAGCTGGGTTTATTAATAGGTATTCTCAATATTGTACAAAAAATGAGCTGAGGTGCCCTAATTCTCAGCTGGGAATATTTCCATTATTTGGGGGGGGGGGGGGAAGGGAAGAGAGGAAAGCCACACTGAAGACAGATAAAAACACAAACTCACTCGTTGTTTTATTTCCCCTTTTTCTTCCTTTTATCTCGCTGGAAAACTGAGTGTGCAGGACAGGGAGTAAAAGAAAACAAAAGAAAGAGGAAGGAAAACCAAAAAACAAAAGTGCTGTTTTTCTTTCTTTCTCAAGAAAAGAAGTCCAGAAAATTTCTTCCAAAACAGTTTTTCACCTAACAGCTGCCTGCACTTAAAAATAAATTTTTTTCAGAGGGGGAATGAAAGGAGAGGAATGGCTGGGGAGAAACGGGATGTGCTTAAATACAAATTGCACTGGAAGTGCAAAGGGGGTTATTAGTCAGATAGGGAGGATTATTTTACATCTTGACCACCTCCACAACCATGTGTGCAAGTGCCTGCATGAAATGTTGCCTTAATCATCCTGGTCAAAGTCCTTTGGCTACAAGCAAGGCCTTGTTGTACTGGGGATTAACAGCGGGGGAAAATAATAAGGGATTCTATATATACAATTTTCTGGCTTTGGTTGGAAGCCCCGGGGTCAGAGCAAAGCTCTGATTTCAAACAACTGTATTTTGAGTGATCCTGTTTATTCCAAGTGTCTGCTGAGGCTTTGACTCCGAGCTATTAATACAAAATAAATAATTTTCGCACGAGCTATTTTTACCTCCCTTGCCAGAAAAACGAAGCAGAAGTGACACGTGTGAACAGCAGAGAGGGTGTGAGGTGGGGCCGTGGGCTCCTGGGATTTTTTCTGGCTGCTGGATGACACATGGAGCACCGCTGGCTGAGGATGCTAAGGGAGACCAGCAGCCAGCACAGTTGAAGATGCTTCTGCAGCACATAGGGGATGGTGGGACACTCTGAGGGTGTGTTGGACTGTTGCAGTGGGGATCCTGCAACACGCATATATCAAACCAGGAGTCCCGTGGAAAGGAAATATATATGGACAGACAGATTCTTGCTAGATGTTTCAGAGATGTTTATTTCTCCAGCCGCATGGCCGGGGCTCTGCCGAGGAACTGTTCCAGTCACGGGACCCGAGGGTCCTTCTGCCCGCGCAGGGAACACAAACCAACCCATGGGAACGAGGCTGAGCAGGGGCAGGGAAGCCCCGTGTCTGTGCCCTCAGGGCCCCTCTCCCAGGGCTACACGGCGGGGGAGGGACCCCAACACCTCACCCGTTTTATTTTAATAAAAGGAGAATGAAAACAACTGGATAAACATAACAAGAACAGTTTCAAAACAAAACAAGCCACCCTCCTGAGTCTTTAAATGTCCAAACAGATTCTCTGGAACATCTTAGGGCTGACAGAAGGGAGACAGAATTCTCTGAGCATGCTTTGTGGGGAAACTGAGGCAGGAGAGGGTTTAACTTCTTCCCTCCCCCTTTTCATCCCCCACTCGGCATTGGAAAGGGATTTTTGGGGAAACAACTGGCAAAAGCATGGTTTTGTGAGGGAAACCATGGATGAAAAAAACGGATTGGGAATACACTGGGGGTAATAGGACATAGGGTAAAAGGGAAAGGTGGGATTAGGAAAGGGAGACTGTAGGGGGGACTTACAATGGAGATACTGTCTAACATGACTACGATTTTTTGCATATATACTGCCTTTTACAGGAACACCATCAGGCCCAGTGACCTGCGATGCTTGTAACCCTTTTCTACCTCGTATAATTTTGAATTGCACCACCTCTCCATCTCCCAAGCTTGGGATGTATTTTTCAGGGTTATTCTTTTTAATAGCAGTTCTATGCACGAATATGTCTTGCTGGTTGTCACACCTTGTTATAAAACCATAATTTTGCTTAACATTATACCATTTTACTATCCCTAAGGTCTTAGTTACTATGATCTTTTTCCGAGTGGCTGCTGTTTTCTGTCTCGCTGCGTCTTTGCTCTCTCCTTCGGTCACTCCCGTGTTGGAATTGTCGGGGCTGCTGGTGCCTGCGCGCTCTTCCCGGGGTCGCGTTCGGGGCTGCGCGGGCCGGGCCGGGCCGCGCCGCTCAGTTCTCCGTGCGTCGCCTCCTCTGGTCGCAGCTTCGCTGCCGCTGCCAGGCGCTGCACCCACGTCTCGGCCGGGCCCCCAGGCGACGACCCCCCCGCGCCCTGCTCCAGCGCGTGTTTCGGTTCGGCGCGGCTCCGTTCCACCGCTGCTGCCGCCAGCCGCCGCCTGCGCGCCGCCTCTCTCGGTCGGGCGTTCACGGGGCTCGCTCCACCACGCGCTGCACGCGGCCGGGCGGGCACCGCCGGGTCCCGCTGCTCCCGCCGCTCCTCGCTCCGCCACCGACACTGCGGCTCGCGTGGCTCCGCCCGCGCGCGGGAACTGCCTCGCTGCTGCTCGGAGAGCGCTCGGTGCACGTGGCCTGGGCCGCACGGTCCCTGCGCCAGGCTTCCCTTCGCCAGGACACAGCTGACATTGCTCAGCAGTCTCGGTAACTAAATAATATTCACGAAAATATTCTTCCATCGGCATATATTTTGACTCAAATATTAACTGTGTCCAAACGGTTTTCCAAAAGCCCTTGGTAAGAATTAAATCCCAAGAAACATAGAAAAAGTTCTTAAACAACCATGCCAGGAAGTGTTTCAGTTCTTTCTGAGCTTAAATCAAGCTAAAATTTACAAATCGTTGTTCAAGAATCGTTTTAAGTTTAAGATAAATGTCCATATGCGGCTCGGAGAGCCAAGAGTCTTCCCACTGTTCCTCCATAGTTTAGATATGGAATAGCAAAGCAAAACCAAGAAGAGGAATCCAAAGTTTCCAGGGTTTACTCACACAAATCAGTCGCTTAGGGATCGGGGATCGTTCTGCCCGCATTCTCCACCATTTGTTGCAGCGGGGATACTGCAACACGCATATATCAAACCAGGAGTCCCGTGGAAAGGAAATATATATGGACAGACAGATTCTTGCTAGATGTTTCAGAGATGTTTATTTCTCCAGCCGCATGGCCGGAGCTCTGCCCAGGAACTGTTCCAGTCACGGGACCAAGGGTCCTTCTGCCCGCGCAGGGAACACAAACCAACCAATGGGAACGAGGCTGAGCAGGGGCAGGGAAGCCCCGTGTCTGTGCCCTCAGGGCCCCTCTCCCAGGGCTACATGGCAGGGGAGGGACCCCAACATTGGACCATGGGTCTTACAGCATTTAAACTGCTGCTGTTTGAGAGAGGCTCTGAGCTGACCCTCTGTGTGCAGTATGTGAGCTCAGGTGATGCAGATGTGCTGGTACAAGATCCTGTGCTGCTGCAGATGCATCCACGGCACTGTCCTTCCATGTGGCTCAGTGGAAATGTGGTTTTTTGGGAAGCACCATCCCTCCACAGAGATCCCTCGAAGTGTCTCATTCCCTGTGGCACAGGAGCCAACCAGGTTGGCTGGAATGCACTTGGACCCACAACATTTGGATGCTCAGGGCAGGGAGTAGGAGGTCAGGAGATAAAAGCAGTGAATCCCTGCTCAGCTGTGTTCCCAGCAGATGCCAGGGGTGAGCTGTATTTGCACACCTGGAGCTGAGCCCACTCTCATGCTGATGGCTGTGCAATCACAGCCCACTTCCCTTCTCCAGCAGCTGCTTCCCTGCTCCCCTTCTTGCAGGTTGATGTCAACTGGGTATAGAATTTCAGGCCTAGTGATGGAGTGAAATGGGAGGCGAGTTCAAATGGTGCCATGCACGCCACATATGAGGGCCTCAGGGATGGCAAATAATCATGCAAAGCCTCTGCAGAGGCCACTTGGCTTCCTGGGCTGTACCTGAAGGGCAATCTCCTGCTATTGCTGTCCAAAAAACACTTTAAAGTCTTTACCACTTGCTGTGCATCTCATAATAAAGGAGCTTCACGAGGGTTTAGGAGTTCAGAAATGAGGGTGGGCTTGGGGGCATCAGCAAGGTGAGGAGAAGGCAGCTGGTGAAGGTGCCTCTCAAAATCCCAGCCCTCAGGAAGGAATTCTTCCCTGTGAGGGTGGGGAGGCCCTGGCACAGGGTGCCCAGAGAAGCTGGGGCTGCCCCTGGATCCCTGGCAGTTCCCAAGGCCAGGCTGGAAAGGGCTTGGGGCAACCTAGGATAGTGGGAGGTGTCCCTGCCCATGGCAGGGGGTGGCACTGGATGAGCTTTAAGGTGCCTTCCAACCCAAACCAGTCAGCGATTCCGTGATTAACCTGTGTCCATGCCAGGCATTCAAATCAGCCTGGGAAAAGGGGGAATCCCTGCTCCCTGCTCCCACCACGGCCCCTCCATCAGAACAAGCACCAGAGCTCTCCCATCTCTGCTGGATGTGCATCAGGGAGGGATGCACCTGACCTGGGAGTGTTTTCCATGCTCAGACTCACATAGGCACGAGGTAGGACCTTCAAAACTGCTGGACCAAGCACCTGATGTCCAAGGCTCCTTCCAGAGCCAGCGGGGGAAGTGGCTGCTGGGGAGATGTGGGAGGCACTCACTGGAGTCTGGGAGTCTGAGGGGAGAGCAAGCAGCTGGAAAAGTGCCTGGCATTCGTGTCTGGGTCCTGTCCCTTTGGTGCTGGGTTTTAAGGATCTATCGAAGTACACATGGATCAATCTGGAAAACCAGTTCAAATCATCAGGTTATAGAAAGACATGAATTTATTTAAGCTGTAAGGTCTCCAAGACAGGGCTGTGTCCCACAGTGGTGTAAAAACCCTGTTAAAACTACTGGGATGCAGAAGCAGACAAGGCTTTAGATACACAGGTGCTTCTTAAGGGGAAAAAAAATTGAAGATAAGGATTTAAACACATTTATATCGATTCTGGTTCTGGTATCCATCACCTGTAATTTTCCATAGGCAGGGGGAGCAGAGCAGGGGAAAACCACTGCAAGATCTACTCGGTCTCATCTTTTTCCACCAGTATCTCCTAACAGCCACTCTTTCCAGTTTGGAGCAAGGAGGTATGAGCACAGTTCATCACTGTCACAAGTTATACATTTCAATTTTCCATGTTTGGCAAAGTCAGCTTAACCCTAGTGCAGAGCACCAGCTTGATTTCCGTGTCACCCTTGGAGCTTCCAGATGTCACATTAATGAGGTCTGGATCTCAAACAGAGCACCTGGACATCCAATAATGTAATTAAATACCAATAAAGTCATGTGGACCCTGCCCGCCATTCCTGACACAGGTCAGGATCTCCAGTGTGCCAAAGGCAATTCAGGAATAACCCAAATCTGGGGTCCCACCAGCACCGAGGCAGGAGAGCAGAGGAGTCAGCTGGCTTTCCATGAGCCATAGGCATCTATTAACAACCAGCTTTTGGGCTCCTCTAAGTGCACTCAGCCTGACTTGGTTTTATTGGCATCACCCATCTCCCAGTAAATGTGATAAGAGAGGCTGATTAGCCATGGCCATCAGACTGGGCTCGGAACAAGTCTCCAGCACAGCTGTCTGAAGGCTCCTGACCACATGTGCTTCCCATGCCACGCTTCCAGGCCCAGGAGGCTCTAATGAAGATTGTCCCTGGACCTCATTGTTTACTCTTAAGCCAGCATCAGAATTAAGACCAATTTAGCTGCCCCTTCTTTTCCTTTTGCTTTTTTCTCCCGGTCAGTCTAAACATGCATCTCAAGAAAGAGACTTTTTTATTGCCAAGACAACACGTGATAAGGAAAGATCATCTGTCTGGGAGAAAATTACTTCTATGGGGCTCACAAAGTGGTCCCCAGGGCCCGATTCCAGCACAGGAACAGCCCCTGGAGAACATTAAGGAATTATAACCCTCACGATAAGGCACTTTTCTTTTACAGTTTTTTATTTCATAGCAATAGTCACAGCTCAGAGATAAGGGCAACATACATTTTGTTTAACTAGGCTCTTGTTCCTTGGTGTGGGGCTCGGAGTGAACTGGCATCCATCAGACCCTTTTGTGATTTACATGAATACCTGATTCTTCTGATAAGGGAAAGTGTAAGTCAACACAGTTCTGTTGTAATTGGGTGTTACCTGTTGAGATACTGAGCTGCTATCTCGGCAAGCTCCACTTTACCTTTCCTTGCTAGGTGCGCAGAGAATGTCTCCTGCTTCTGCACTGGCCCCAGGTGTTGCAAGAAGCTGCCTGGATCCTTTCAGTCTCGTGGAGGTGTCCACAGGATGCTGGTGATGTTAAAAGTCCATGAGCATCCAAACACTGACAGGAAAAAGTTACAGAATTAAAATCCCCAAGTTAAACCCCAAATCCCCACTTCAGTCTCAGCACAGCCCTTGGCCCCTCTCTGTGTGTTCTACCAAAGATGTGCTACCATAGTCTTATTTTTTTGGTACAATTATTTATCTTAGTGAGCAACATCTCATGTTTATAGTATAAAATAAATATTCCTGATGTTTGTATGATAGCAGCCACCTCTGGGCCTCGGCATACCAGGACTCCTTTGCAGTAGATGATAGGGACACTAAGGCATCTCGAAGCCTGAGAAGTTTGCAGCCTAAAATCAAACCAGAAATGGATCCCAGTAAAGGATTTGATGACTTCCACGAAGCAGGAATTCTCAGAGGAGACACTGTAGCTCCTGCCACCTTTAATTAAATGTCAGAGCCCCAGGAGCAAACTGCTTTACTTCTAAAAGTACCTGGACTTCCATAACAAGCATAACTTGAAATGAAAAAAACAAGGAAGGAAAGACCACAAACAGCCTGAATCTCCCACCTAATGCCTCTGAGGGCCAGAGGATTGAAGAAATGAAATGTAAATCACTAATCAAACCCACTCATTTCGGATAACAAATGACCCAGAGGCTGCCCAGGGTTTTCTTTCTGTGTAACATCTTCAGGAGAGCTGAGCTCAGGAACCTGCAGTGGAGAAACAGAGCAGAATGTGGCCAGGTTTTAGTATCAGCCTGCCACAGTTCTGATCTCCCTGTCCTAAGTGACACAAAACTGCAGGGACCTCGCAGCAGCTGCTGGTGGCGGGGTCAGGAGACAACATCCCAGTGGGATGCAGACTGGGCAGATCCCAAGGGCTGTGAATGGATATTTGGATGTATCTCCCTCCCCAAACCCAAAAATGAATCAGAGTGATTTGCCACCTCCCAGCTGGGATGATACAGGAACACCCAAAGGTCTTCTATTAAACCAAATTATCCTCTTGATGTAGCAGCACCTCCTTACCATGGATGGGCTGCTCATGGCAGATCTCCCCAAATGCCACTGATAGCCATGTGTTCATCCTACACCACTGCAAACACCCAGGGCTGGATGAATGAGAGGAGAGGCAGGGCAGATGCAGCCTTGTTCCCTGAAGTGGGATCCAGGTCTCCACCAAGAGTCAGACTCAAAGCCTGATCCCTCTTCAGCCTTCCCAAAAGCTTCTGTCCCATGCAAAGCCTTGATGGTGCCTCCTCATTTCCGGTCATGAATCACCTAAAACATCATTGTGGCCATACCTGGCCAGGGCCCCTCTCTGTGGAGCTCAGTATGGGTTGAGTGGGCACCTCTTGGCAAGGAGAGATCACGACTCTGTCGGCTTCAGGTGTCCTTGGAGGCTGGGAATATTTGGCACTGGGAGAGACCTGGAAAAATGCTCCAGCCCATGTAGTTGAAAAGATTGCTTTGGCTTGGGCTTACGAGTTTAAAAGGATTTCTTGGCCACTGTGTAAAGAGCAGGATTTTATGGTGGTATTGAGAAAGGCAGATGTGCAGCTATGCTTTTATATAAAATGCTGCCTGTACCAGCACAGGAGAGCTCAGGTTTAAGAGCCAATTTCCTGGCTTAGTCTAATTCTCTCATTAGATGTTTTCCTTCACACTAAGTGAAATTCTGACTGAATTAAAGACCCGCTTTCCCTCTTATCTGCTATTGCTCTTATCTAACTCCGAGGAAAGGCTGGGAGCAGAGACAGCCAGGGCTTGCCATTTTACAGCTCTCCTTCCCACTTTTCCCCTGGCTTTGCATCACACACCAGGAAGAATTGTTAAAAACCAGCTTGTCATTCTCAACACATCCATACAAGGGGAATAGCAATGGAAAAGCCACCAAATAGGTCCATTTCCTGAATATATATATATATTTTTTTTTTTCTTTTTTCCTAGGGGGATCTCCCAAAGCCTCCTACAAACCCCAGTGAAATGGTCTCCCTGGAGCAGGGACCATCCTTTCCATTAGAAGATCCAGGCCTATTCACTTGTGTGAGTCTCCAAGGGTGTCATGAAAAGGTAAAACCCCAACCCTGCTCATTATTTATTGTCACTGCTCCTTTCTGGGTCCTGAGCCGGGTTGGTACAACCAGCAGGAGCCCAGACACCTCAGGGCCCTCCCTGACTCCACCACTGACTCACTGCTTAGCCCTGGGCAAGTCCCTTCACTTATTTTCATAAAATCATAAAATAGTTTGGGTTGGAAGGGACTTTTTAAGGGTTTCACCTCTTTCTCAGCAGAGTCTCTGTCTTGATTCTGGAGTTTGTCAGTTTTAAGCGAGTAGGACATGTTGGTCCAGCACCAAATACAATTTTTCAGCTCCTACTTCCAGCTGATCCTCTTCATGCCATGGTGAAGCAATGCTCGTGCCTAATTAGGGTAGCCCTTAACTAAGAACCCTCTTTTATCCTTGGATTTTTCACTAGAGCCTTGTCCCAATGTTTTCAGTGTTTCAGTTTTATCCATCTTTCCTCCATGTCCTCCCGTGTCCCAAGCCTCTTCCACCCTCCGTGTTTGAGTGTCCCAGACTTTGCAATGGAGTTGGCTCTGCCAAGAGCTGCACTTCTCACTCTGGCCAGCTTTATCAGGGCTGCATTTCCACTGCGTGACGTGTCTGGTCCCTAAATTCCCAACACACTTCCAGGCACAGAGGCATTTCGAGCCCTTGAAACCAAATTAGCCACTCTCCATTTTTCTCACGCGCAAGTTTTTTATATTTCTCCCTAATTCAGGGCTCTGGCAGCCCAACTTCTTCCAGCAACCTGCTGTCTCTGGCAACATCAAACAAAAAGCACCCCAAAAAAGCACCAAAAAAGCACCTCCCGTGTCCCAAGCCTCTTCCACCCTCCGTGTTTGAGTGTCCCAGACTTTGCAATGGAGTTGGCTCTGCCAAGAGCTGCACTTCTCACTCTGGCCAGCTTTATCAGGGCTGCATTTCCACTGCGTGACATGTCTGGTCCCTAAATTCCCAACACACTTCCAGGCACAGAGGCATTTCGAGCCCTTGAAACCAAATTAGCCACTCTCCATTTCTCTCACACGCAAGTTTTTTATATTTCTCCCTAATTCAGGGCTCTGGCAGCCCAACTTCTTCCAGCAACCTGCTGTCTCTGGCAACATCAAACAAAAAGCACCCCCAAAAAGGGTCCTTTCTCACTGGATGTGGACATCCTTCCAGGAAGGGCCCTGCTCCACGGTCAGCTGGGAATTTCAGCAATCTTTAGAAGAGAAGGCTCTGGGGAGATCTCAGAGCCCCTTCCAGTGTGTAAAGAGGCTCCAGGAGAGATGGAGAGGGACTTGGGACAAAGGATGGAGGGACAGGACAAGGGGGAATCCCTTGTCCCAGAGGGCAGGGAGTGATTGGATATTCTGCCCGTCCTCCCAGCTTTCCCCCTCACCTCCTGGTGAATTTTAGGAAAGTCTCCTGCTTTGATTTTCTCCCCTTTAAAACCCAAGAGAAATCTGCTTCCCCTGAGACTCTAGTGAAAAGGGATGTACAGCATCATGAAATGGTGGCTCCTGGATGGATGTGCCTCTTCCCAATTGGAACAGATACAGATCTGCCACAACAATCCCACAAAAAAATCTCAGTCTGAAAATCTTTAATACACTGATCTGATTTAAAAAGAAACAGAAACCTGGAGTCAAAAAGCAGGTGGGTTTTATCAACTCTTTCATTATTTAATTTGGCTGGAATGTCCTTTCTTTTCTTTTAAGACAAATGAACATTCTTGCTGACAGCAACTCCCTTACTTTTTGCTTTCAGACTAAAATTGACGGGATTTTAGGGGATTTTCTGCTAGGGAAAAAAAAAAAACCACCTTCCTCATTGGAAAGTGCGTTCACCTGTGGTCATGAAAAGCTCTGGAAAACCACAATAGCCTTCTGGGGAAGTTACACCACCTTAGAGTAGAATCATGGAATGGGTTGGGCTGGAAAAGAGTTTAAAGATCATCTTGTTCCAATCCCCTGCCATGGGGAGGGACATCTTACGCTATCCCAGGTTGCTCAGAGCTCCATCCAAAATGTCCTTGAACACTTCCAGGGTTGGGGTAGCCACAGCCCAGAACATTTGTGGTGTCTCTTGCTCCAGGTTTGGACAACCAGTCCTTCAGTTGTCCATATAAATTGGGCCATGGTGAGGACAGTTCTAGGGTTCCTGAGATCAGGTGAGCATCCCTGCACCTACATCAGGGCTTGGAACCCTATAAAGTTCTGATGGATCAGATTTGGGGCACTTTGGTCAGTACCACCCAAGTGTGCTTGAGCCCCATGTTGGATCACCACAAACATCACCTCAGTGACAGGTAAGCAGGGATAAACCTCAGGATTCCTAGCATTTGCTTAGTAAAATGCTTTTTTAAGGAGGAAATTTGTGGCTTACCCTCCAGACAAATATCCTTCTCAAAGTCCTCTGTCCAGCACAGCATAAACTGGAGACCTCCAGAACTTTCCTGAACTACATTAGATTTTCCAATAGAAAATAATAGAGTCACTTCTTTGCATTTCTTCTAGTCATCACATGGGCCTGAATAAAAAATGCTGCAGCCAGCTACACATTTTCTTTAGACAAGGCTTGTCCCAGACAACTGGAGCCTGGACTTTGCTTCTTCCCATCCTGTGGATTACGAAGGTTTTTTCTTGCTCCAGCAATAGCCTGTGCTCAGTAGAAGCCACCTCTGCATTTCATGGGCTCTGCCAAGCAGACAGGAAATTGATGAAGTTTAAATGAAGAGCTGCTCCTTCTTCCAGCCTTCTGATCCTTGCTTTTGATTCAGTAAAACCCTGGCAGAGGACTCCTGATCTAATCACGGGAGCTTGCACTTGGTGATCCAATTACTGCCAAGTTTCTGGACGTTGTTTTTTTCCCTTGATGAGAACATTTAAAGGTGTGAACTTCTCAGGGGCTGGCTGACGGCTGTCTTGTCTCTGCTATCTCATTTGGGGAAGGGAGGAATAAAATACTGTGATTTTCTACAGATTTGGACTTCTTCAGTCAGAGTCTGTGAATCCTGATACCCAGAGCTTATTTCTGCTCTTGCCTGCAGGTCTCCACCCCTCTGCCAAGCCTGGCTTGAATGAATCAGTCCATGCAAATACCATCTGGGGAAACGTGCAGCCAGCACATTCACACAACCTCGATTTTAGACAGAGATAATATCGGGACTCTTCTCCAACAGCCTCCTCCAGTCCAAATGTGCGCAAGCTTACAATGGCCATAAACTAAAACACAAGAAGTTCCACCTCAGCATGAGGAAGAAATTCTTGATGTTGAGGGTGGCAGAGCACTGGAACAGCTGCACGGGGAGGTTGTGGAGTTCCCTGTCTGGAGACATTCCAAACCCACCTGGATACGTTCCTGTGTCGCCTGCTCCAGGTGACCCTGCCCTGGAGGGGTGGTTGGACTAATGATCTCCAGAGGTCCCTTCAACAATTCCTGTTGTGATCCTGTGAGAGTTGGGCTGAGAACTGATTATTTCACTTTGTGAGAGAGCCCAGGACACCTGCTCTGCCCACTGATTTTCCAGCCCTGTTGCCCAAACACCCTCACGTTGCACCCTCAGTCTTTCATGTCCGAAGGTTGCCGCAGTCACCGATCCCACCACGTAGGGGAAAGAGGCTCCCAAGGTCTGCCCTGCGAGATAACATCACCCCAGTGACTCCCAGAGCCTGTCTTGAGGTGCCGCTGCCCAGTGTTTGCTCATGTCCTCGCATTGTCCCCAACGCTGATAATGCCTCTGGTCAAGGCTATCAACTCATCAGCACAGCAGCATCAGCCCCCGCGTTTGGCAGGGAGGACACCAAGCCCTACCCGCTGATAGACTCATCCCTAATCCCATTCAGGAGTGTTTTGATCAATGGATAAATCTCTGTTTGTGCAGCCAAATCCCTCCCTGCCTTGTCTGCAGGCTGGGTGTGGGGATGAATGTCCTCAGTGTCCCCCTTGGCTCGTGCCATCCCAGATCCTGACGATGTGGAGAGCACGTTGCAGTCAAAGATTAACCCCACGGGGCTTTATTACTTTGATTTGAGCAGATGGACAGCTGAGGTCCCAAAAAAAGTGCAGTGGCCTCTCCAAAATCCCAGGACAATTGAAAATTGAGCTGGGATTTCCCAAACCTTAGGGACATCCTTCTCCTCCAACAGCACCGCACCAACGCAGGGTGTTTTTGTGCTGACAGCTGAACACAGAAGCCTTGGCCAGAGACACTTTTCCATCTGAATTCGGGAATTTGAAGACGTGACCATTTGCTAAGCCTTATTTACCCAGCAACCCTTTTCCAGTCAATGGGGAGGAGATAAGGACATGTAGAGATCTTGATGCAATCAGGACTCATCTGACAGGATAAGAATAGGCTGGAGAATAAGAAAGAAAAATGTAAAAGTAAAAGCTCTTGATGATCCAGACTCCAAGAGAGGCCAAATCTGAAGGGAAGAGTTCTCCTCTAAATAATTCTATTTTTTTCACAGATGTCAATATAAGGCATTTGGGCTCCAGCATCAAACCAGCAGCAGAGAGAAAAAAATGAGAGAGGACGAAAGAGAAATCAGAAAAAAAATTGATAAAAATAGGAAAGAAGCTCTATATTTTCCTTCCTGGTTTTTTTTTTCCCCAAACATGAAAAATATTAAATTGGCCCAGAATTATGAAAAAAAAAATACCCCAAAAACCCATCACTAACAAGGGAAGGAAACCAGGAGCATTTCACAAAAGGTTCTGCCCTGGAGGCCCAGCTGGACCCTCTTCAGATGCTTCCCAGTGGTGCCCGAATTCTTGTCAGTGGAGAGGGACAACCCTTGGAGGTGCCCAAGGAATGACTGGAGGTGGCACTCAGTGCTCTGGGCTGGGGGACAAGGTGGGGACCAGTCACAGGTTGGACTTGATGATCTTGGAGGTCTTTTCCAACCTAAATGATTGTGTGATTCCACGATTCTCTGATGTGAACTCACGGCATCTTAACTCACATCACCTCTGCTCTGGGGATGAAATCCCAAGGACAGACAAAAGGCAGGAAATGAGGCAGGTGCAGATAAGGCTCAAAGATGTTCTTCACACAACCAGTCACTGGGAAATGGAAGATTCTGGGGTGTCCTCAAAAAAAAACTCCTGTGATTTATCCCAAATGGGATATGACATGTGGAGATCAAAGAACCGTAGAGCCATGAAATCACAGAATGGTTTGGGTTGGAAGGGACCTCAAAGACCATCCAGTTCCAACCCCTGCCATGGGCAGGGACACCTTCCACTATCCCAGGTTGCTCCAATCCATGCCCAACCTGGCCTTGGACACTTCCAGGAAGCAAATAAAAAAGCGCTGGGGACTTATTTATCCTGGTATTTGTGGTGGAGATCTGTGGTTCTCTTATTTTTAATTTTCCATGTAAGAGGAAAAGCCTGGAATAAAGGATTAAACACAAACAGCCTCTTTTTTTTTTTTTTTTTGTCTTTTTTTTCCCCCTTTGTGTGTTTGGTTTTTGCTTGCAAGAATATAAAAAGTAACAACTTTTGCCTCTGCTGTGGTTTTCCCACTGCCCGTTGTGAACTGTCAAGGCTTTTTCACTGCAGTAAGAAGGCTGAATTCTGAAAATGTTCTTTATTCCCTATATGAACTACCCTCCCCCAAAACAAGAAGGAAAAGAATTGTTTTTCATCTATAATTAGTAAACCCCATCTGAATTCACGCTCCCATTATATTGTCCTTTCTTGAAAAAAACCTAATCCCAAACCTAGCCGAAAATTATTAGAAACATTTAAACTTCTTGCTTAGAGCAGTTCAAGCCCAGCTTTCCTTTTCATTGAGTTTAAACAGCAACTCATCCAGAAAGGTCGTAGAATTTTCTGAAAACAAGCAAACCAACCAAAACCAAACCAAAAAGCCCAAAGTGAAAGTAAAGTTCAATTAAATTGTAAAAAAATGGGAAAAAAACCCCCAAACTATTAAACTTTGGAGATCTGTCCAGCCAGAAATGACAAATATTGAACCTTCCAGTTCGCTCATTTTGTCTTTCTACCTCTTCCAGATGGAATGCAAATGACATTTTTCTTGATTTCAGGAGTATTTTCCACTGAAAAAAAATGTGATCCTTAATGAGTTCTACCTCTGCCATGTGTGTTTTCCTGGAGTGAACATTACACGAGCAGTTTTACCACAGCCTGGGCAGAAAGGTGCTAAAAATTATCCTTTCTTCACTGCCAGAAAAAGGCAGTTAATCCAAAGCAGATATTTTGGGAAGGAGCCCTCCGTGGGGTGCCTGCACCCATTTCTCCATGGTGGTTTAGGTATCTTTGGGTGTTAACAACTGGAATATGCTCCAATGCCTCCGGTGTCCCGCTGGAATTACAGTGAGATGTCACAGCTGTTCTGCCAAAAATCCATAATCCTGTGAAAAGGCACAGGACTAAGTGCTCTGGGAGCGGCAGGTCCTGTCCTGGATCTGCTGTCCCTCACAAGGCCTTTAATCCCCTTTTCCCTTGTCTTCCCAGATAATAAAATCCACCTACCCTGCAGTGTTGTTGCAAGGCTTAACGTGGTAATCTTTATAAAGTGCCATGGGATCTTTTGGAAAAGAGAAAAGAAAAATAAAAGAAAAAAAGGAAAACCTACAGTCCAGCCTGATGCTGGTGTCACATAGCCAAGGAGTGACGCCCAGGGAGATACAGATGATCTCTAAGTTCCCTTGCAACCCAAATCATTCAGTGATTCCATGATTTTGTGACAAAGACAAGCCCAAGGTCAGCTGTCCCTCTCTGAGTTATCGCTGCAGAGCCCAGCAGCCATCCTTCATTCACGCTCCTGGGTGCCAGCGAGGGTGACACTGCAGGGGCATTTTTCCAGCCCATGGAAAGACCTGTCCCTCTGAGATGTCTTCACCTTTCTGCACTGAACCAAATCTGCTTTGTTCACCTTGTTGCTGGTGGGTAGGACAAGATGGGGCTGAGCCTGAGGTGCTCTGTTGTGCAAGTCAAAAGCCAATTTCTGGAGAAGGGAATTCTCTGGGGAGACCTCAGAGCCCCTTCCAGTGCCTAAAGAGGCTCCAGGAGAGTTGGAGAGGGACTTGGGACAAAGGATGGAGCAACAGGACACAGGGAATGGCTTCCCACTGCCAGAGAGCAGGGTTAGATGGGATATTGGGAAGGAATTGTTCCCTGTGAGGGTGGGGAGGCCCTGGCACAGGGTGCCCAGAGAAGCTGTGGCTGCCCCTGGATCCCTGGAAGTGTCCAAGGCCAGGCTGGACAGGGCTTGGAGCACCCTGGGATAGTGGAAGGTGTCCCTGTCCATGGCAGGGGGTGGAACTGAATGATCTTTAAGGTCCTTTCCAACCCAAACCTTTCCATGGCTCCCTGATTCTGTATAATGGCCAGAGCTACACATTCAGGTCCAGGATTCTCCTGTCTCTAATTGGTTTGGTGGGATTTTTGTTCATTTCTACTAATACCCTCCAAAACTCAAACCATTGTCCAGGATTCCACCTCTCTTTCACAGCAAGTCCCAGGACTCACATCACTCCTGACTTGTCCAGTGCATGAAAACTCAGAGGTGCATCAGTCACCCAACAGATACCACAGTTTATTAGCAATATCAACACGGCAATAATGATCCAAGAACGAGGGCTAATTACACATAAATTTGGCAACACACCTGAGTATTCTTTCCCCATGTGTTGCCCTGGAGTTCTGCCTGATGATAACAATATCATTTCCTGATAAAATGAACTTTCATGTTATTGTGTCTTTTGCAGTTACAGCCTGTGATGTATTTCCCTGCTTTTCCCCATGGAGACAAAATGCTGCCATCACCCAGGGTATTCCATCTCGGACAGCAATCCTAGGTGGGTGTGAAGCAGCAGGATGGGTCCAAAAGCCAAAGGATTTCAGCAGATTTAAGGGACCATCAACTCTGCTTCTCTCTGGTAACGCTGATGTATCAAAAATATTATACCAGAGATAATTTTCTTTACAAACCCAAAAGAGAAGAAGAAGAAGGAGCAGGCTATTCCTGAGGGTAGAAGGAAACTGGGAGCTTTATTTTGTGCAGCCATAAGAATCTCAGTGGCATAGTCTGAATTCCTGCTGCCCTGAGTGAGGCCGGGGAAGGCTGCACTGTTCACTTGGCTGGAGAACAGCAGTGCAAGGGGGATTTTGGTGGGATATTTCTGGAAATTTGGGTGGGTGTTAATTAGGAAATGAAAAAAAATCCCATGTTGCCGCCTCAGCTACAGAAATTGTTGTGTAAATTACATGGAAATTAAATACAATCCAAAGGAACTTCAGCAGCACTTCATAGAATCATGGAACTGTTTAGGTTGGAAAAGTCCTCTAAGATCACTGAGTCCAACCATTCCTCCAAAACTGCCAAGGCCACCACTGACCCATGTCCCCAAATTCCACATCCACACGTCTTTTAAATCCCTCCAGGGATGGGGACTCCACCACTGCCCTGGACAGCCTAAGCCAAGGCTGGACAACCCTTTGGATCCTCCTTTCCTTTACAAAGCTGAGGCCAGGGGATCTGGGAGAGTCTGAGTGACCATCTGGTGAGTCCCAGCCCAGTGTCCCAAGCTCAGGAAATTCACCTGTAACAGATCTAGGAGAAGAGAGGAAGACTCCCAGAAATTCCCACCTGCCCCCAGTGTCCCTTGCTGGAGGACATTGCCAACCTCAGATCACAAATTCACCCTGCACCAGGGAATTTTTTTCCCTGTTGGAAAACACCAGACATTTTTCACCTTTTTTTTTTTCAAGGTTTCCTTTTTAAAACTGTCAAGATTTTGTGGTTTTTTTGACTGGCATCTTGTCCAAGGTCAGACCATCCTCCTGCATTACCACTCAGTCCTGCCAGCTCTGCCTGCACATGAAACCCTTCTTGTCCTTTCCTCATGCGAGTGCATTTCACATGGATTTGGGCTTAGAAGTCCAGTGCTTGGAATTTTTGGTGCATGAAAAACTATTTTGTCTTCGTGGCTTTACTTTTATGTGAAATCTGCCTCTTTTTTTTTTTGCTTTCCTCTCCTGAGTAAGTGGATTAATTCAACCGATGATACCTCAGTGCAGAAACAATTTTTTCAGCCCCCGAAGGAACTCAGCGATGAAACCTCTGTCCTGACCCCGCATCTGCCACCCAGGGGCGGAGGATTTGGGTCAGGATTGGCTTTTTTTTCATCATCACATCCAACCTCGGCGCTGCATCTCCCAGCAGCCGGAGCCCGGTGCGCGATGCTCGGAGGGAGCGCTGGGGCATCGCCTGCGGCTCCGGCCCTGCAGCCCTTCCCTTCCCGGCGGCGGCGGGGCTGCCCGGGGCACTGACCCCAGCGCCGGGGAGTCTGGAGCGGAGCCGGCGGCCGCCGCTCGCCGCCGTCAGCCCACACCTCATCAATAGGGGCTGACAGCCCCGGCCCCGCCGCCCCGACGGCACCGCTGCCGGCACGGCACGACTTGGCACGGCCCGGAGTGCGGGCTGCGAGCGGGGAGACCCCCGAAGGTGGGGTTGGAGGCAGCCCCATCCATCCGGGATGTGTTTGAGGAGACAAGTGGAGGAGTCGGGGTGCAGAGAGCCCCACGGGAGTCAGGGTGAAGGTAACCCCACAGGGATCCAGGCATTCCCGCAGGCAGCAGCCCCACGGGTCTGGGATAGCGGCAGCATCACTTGTGAGGGGGTAGGAACTTCCCAGTGGGGCAGATTGAGGGGGTCAGGGGGGCTGGAAGGGGGGTACAGGGGTGTAGGGGACCCCACAGCGACAGGTAAGGACATCCAGTGAGTGGTATAGGCGAGTACGAAGGTAAGACACGCAGGTAAGAGAGGTGTAGACACATGGAAAAATGTACGGACAAATAAATCAATATTCAGGCAAAGTAGACAGGCACAAAAAAGCAAATAGACATAGGAATGAGTAGGGAGTTACAGAGATGTATGGATATAGGGATATAGGGATAGATACATGGATATATGGCTAGATGACGGATAAATGGATATATGGCTAGAGATGATGGATAAATGGATATATGGATTAATGATGGGTGGTGATACTGATTGAGGTTCCACATTCCCAGGGCTCCAGCCCAGGCATTTCCAGGCAGAGCAACTTTCCCCGCCTGATGCACGCGGCTTGTCCGGCCTCCCCGAGAGTGAGAAGGGGTTTTCCATCACCGCTGCTGTTCCTACCAGACGCGAGGGGCTCTGCCGGGGCCGGTCAGTCCCCGACCGCCGGGATGTCACAGCAGGTGTGTTCCGCACGAGTGGTTTCACTGTCGCTGCGTCAAGGAGCGGTGACAACGATGACAACAGAACCACACGTGTGGAGGGCGCTGCGAATGGGCGACGGGAGCCCCGCTGGTGACGCACCCCCTTCGTCCCCAGCGGGTTCCCCCCACCGCCGGTGATGTTCGCCCACTCGTCCCTGTGCTGGTGGCCCCGGCACATCCCCCTGCCACGGGTGACGTGTGCTCACAGATGCCACGCAGACATTCGTCACACCGCGGTGGCACAGCCCCTGTCCCCCGGGGGAAGGTCCCTCCGAGCTGGGCTTTCCTGTCTCCCCACCAATTCAGAGAACCCCGGATCGGGAAATTCAGAGCCCTGACGTTTTAGGCTCAATTCCCTTGATTTTGGCAGTAAAGCTGACAGGAACGCAGCGCATTGATCCACGCTGTGTTTTCAGTGTCCTCTGGGACAGATCTGTCCCCTCCACGCGCACACACAGTGGCACAGACACGCAGGGCAACACGTGTCCTGTGGTTCCCGGGTCCTAAAGATTCCCGTTCTAGGTCGGTCTCAGATCCTGCCTCTCCCCAAATTGCCGTGGCACTGACCCTCACTTCTCAGCCTCTCCCCTCCTGCTGCATCAGAGCACAGATCGCTGCTCCACGCACCTCTGCATGCCATGGTTTTGACCCCGAGGAAGTCACTTGTATTCATTTCCACTGAGGGTAAAAATAAAAAAAAAAATTAAAAAAAAAAAAAGGAAAAAGCAATAATATAATATTTGGGGTTAGACTGGGTGGTCAGAAGGGATTTAGAAATTCTCCTGAAGCTCCACTGAGCCATGATGCTCCTTGGCCACCCTTCTCCCGAGGGCAGCACCCGGCCTTTGGGATGGCGGGGTCTGGAGGCGGGGGGTTGGTGGCATTTTAGGACCGCTGCTGTCCTGTAAACAGATGTGACGTTTGTTTGGGAAAACGTCTCTGAAAGGCGTGACAAGAGCCTTTGGTTAAGCCGGGGCGGGGGTGGCAGCCACAGCAGGGTCCCCTGTGAGCGGCTCACGCTCCCTCGGCTGTGGTGGCGGGGTTGCGCCGCTGTCCCTTCCAGCTGTGCTGCCCACGGTGTCCCGTGGGTTTTCCTTGCGCTGGGGTGTCCTGGCACGCGTCTGTGGGCAGGGGGGTGCAAGGGGGCCTCAGAGCGGGGACTCCAAGGCTCCCCAGGGAGGAGGGTCCAGGATCTGTCCCCCGGGAGGGTGGAGGGTTCATCCCTCCCCCCGCAGAGCTCCACCGGGGGATGACGCTCGGGATTCCTCCCCTTTGCTGGAGCAGGGGAGGGCTGGAGGGGCAGGGCCGGGGACAGCAGCCCCCTGTGCATCCCCACACGCCCAGACGGGTGGGAAGGGGGCGGGAGGAGGCGATGCCGTCCCGAGACGTCTCCTGGCTCGCAGGGAGCTTCGTCCCCCACTCCCGGCCATCCCCCCTCCCAAACCATCCCGGTCCTGCCGCGCAGCCCCAAAAAATCGGGGGTGCATCTTGGGACCCCCCTTCCCGTCCCCGATTGCACCGGCTGCTCTAACACAAATCAGGGACAGCCTAGAGATACCTATAGATAGATACCTATAGATAGATCCCTATAGATACCTATAGCCGATCCATACCGCCCGCAGATGCCACCCAGCCGAAGGCACCGGAGTTTTTGGAGCCGATTTCTCCCCCCTCCGCTGTCCCAGGGTGTCCGGTCCCCTCCCGCAGCCCGTAACTCTCAGATTGCCCCCAGCCCCCTCCTCCAGACCCTCCCCGGCCTCAGCCAAGGCAAGGAATAAATAAAATAGTTAAAATTATATTAGTAAAAATCCCAAATACTCCTAAATACCCAATACACAGCAGCTGCCGGCCGCATTTATCCCTTTTGCTCTGCTAAAACCGCATTTTCCCCGCTGATTTTCCCCCCTCTTTTTAACCATTTTTTTCGTGATTTTTAAAAAAATTTTCAGCACAGAGAAAAATTTAAATTAACTTTCTCCCCTCTTCTCCTCCGCTCTCCCAGTTCCTAAAGTGGCTTTGGGTGGGGTTTTAGGTTTGTTTTTTGTGTGGCTTCTTGGGGTTTTTTTGCATCCACCAGCACCCGGAGCTTTAACTCTAAAACCGCCGCGGAAGTTCGATACAAGGAAAAAAAGCAAAACGAAAAAAAACTTTTAAAATAGGCATCGAATCGATTTTTTTCCTGCTTGGGGCAGAAGTGGGGGCTGGAAAGGAGAGAGACCAGGCCAAAGTTTGTTCCCCTGGGTTATTTTCAGCCAGATTTCGTTAATCGCAAGGGAAAAAAAGCTCCACCGAGTACAGAACAGAGTTTTGGGTTTGGTTTGGGCTTTTTTTTTGTCGCTGCGCTTTGCTGTGTCCCATCTGCTTTTTCCGGGAGAAATTGTGTCCGAAATCCATCCTGTCCTTCCCGGCTGTTGGGTCACGCCAGGCTGGGCTCAGCGCGGTTCCTTAACTCTCCGATTTTCGGGATGCGCGTCCCGGCGATTCCCGGCTCCACCGACCGACAATTCCCCGCAGAAAGAGGCTGGATCCGGCCACAATCCACGGGAATTGCTTTTGTACGTTTTTTCCTGGAAGTAGCAAAGCCAAAACAGGTCCTTGAAATCTTCTCTGCTCCAAGTATTGCTTCTTGGCCGGGTTTAATCAGTTTAAATTGCATTTTTGCTTTTTTTGCCTTTTTTTTTTTTTTTTTTTTTTTTTAAGGAAAGCGCTGATTTTCAGCAGGAATTCAACGAATCTTTAGGAAATCGCTGCTTTGGAAAAGAGAACCGTCAGGGATTTTGCAAAGGAAGGGAAGATGAGCGTCCCGAACCCGGCACATCTGGATAGGCAGCTGCTTCGGAGAAGGGATATAAAAAGAGACATCGAAATACTTAAATCTCCTTTCTTTCCCTGTGTGCCGACAGCCCCGAGCTCCAAAGCATATTTTTATAGATACATGTATTCATATACATTTTTTGATGTACGTATTTACACGTTTGGATATTATATATGAACTATTACACATTATATATTATTATTATTATTATTATATGAACTATTACACATTATAGTTTATATATTATATATGCATTTTTGTATATTTCATAGTTTACATATATTAAAAAAACCCAATTTGTACCACAGGGCGTTACAAATTATAAACAATAAATTATTTAGGTATGAAAGTACATCCATGTTTGCATGCAACACACTTTCCTGTGAATTATAACATATATTGAGTCCCGTCTGTACTCAATTTTTGTATCGATCTGTATAAAATGACACACTTTTTATTAAATACATATTTTCCCCCGTGTGCTAAAAGTACAAATATCCACAGTGACACCGTCGCTGACATTTATTTGTTACGCATTTCTGTGCCCATAACTTTATTTCTATACGGATCTATAACTGTTTTCATCCTGATATTTGAGGCAGTCTCCAACTGTGTTTTCCCACCTTTTGGGGTTTGGGAAGTCCCTGTGCCCCCTGAGTATTCCAGAGTAACGGGAGGGCAGAGCATGAGGGGATCGCACATCCCCAGGGACTCATTCCCGACCCGGGAGCACCCCCCAGGAGCTCCCTTCAACTTCCATCCCCCTTCAATAAATCTCTTCCCCCCATCCCCTCTTCCCCCCCACCCCGTCTCTTTCATAAAGAGATTTTAAATTTTAATTTAATATTTTTATTTCCAAGCATCACAAGCCGCTGCCATCTCCCCCCCCCCACACACACACTTAGGGTAGGAACCCCAGCTTTCCACGGGAAACTCCAGAGTGTGGGAAATACGAATGGTGCCAGAGTTATTCCCGGGGAACTGGGCAGGGGGATCCCCCTGATGGCCGGAGAGACCCCAGGGTGAAATGAGCCCCCGAGAGAGGAGGGGGCTGTGGGTGCACGGCTGAGCCCCACGTGGGATGGGGACCCCAAATTGCAGAGGGGTGCATCACCCCCCACCCACTTCGCCATTAACCTTTAAACCCATCAGCCTCTGCAGAGCATGGAGGGACAGGAAATGGGTGTCCAGTTTGGGGGGAGCACCCCCAGACTGGCTGGGATAGAGACGAGAGCAGCTGCCACCTCCTCACTCCATGATTTGGGATCACGATTTGGGGCAGAAGCACGGAAAAATCTTCCCTGTGCAATATCGCCAACAAAAGGGATTGACTGCAACGGGATTGGGGGGCAGGGGGGTGTCCGTACCCCTCGGAAAATCCCCCTGATTATTTCTGGGAGCCGGGCACGGGCATCGCTGGGGTGCGCAGGGACGCGGGGCTGCCCAGCCGGTGGGGCCATGCCCGTGGGGCTGGTTTGATTTTATTATTTTATTCTTTCCCCCCCCCCTTTTCTCTCTCCACAGGCATGAAACCTGGCGCCCGGCTGATGGTGCAACAGATACCGGCCCCCCCTCCACCCCCCCTTCCCTCCCATCGCCGCCCACTTCCACGTGATGTGGGCAAACCAGTCAGCGAGTGGGACTGGGCAGCCTGGCCATACTGGGGAGCCAGGAGGGGGGCAGCGCTGCCCCTAATCCCCCAAGGAACCAGGAGCCGGGCATCTCTGAGCCCTCTGCCTTTCCCACGGGGGGGGGGGGGGGGGGTTCCTGCCCCACGGCCTCGCCCCCCTCCACCCCTGTGCCCCCCCCAGCACTGAAGGTGGGTAGCGCTTCTCTGTCTCCTCGCTCCTCTTCCTCGCTGTCACGCTGGGACCCCAGCGAGCCCCTTCCTAGAGGCCTCCCCGAAAGCTTCCTCCTATTGTCTCCTCGGGCTTGAAAAGGGACTCGATTTTGCTTTTTTTTTTTTTTTTTTTTTTTAATCACCACTGCTATTTGTAGGGCAGGAGGGGAACTTGCTCCTGGTTCCCCTCCTGTGAATCCTGCTTCTCTTTAGGGAATCCTGAGGAAACGCTCCGTCCTAGGCCGGTTACACACCAACCATTCCCCGGGGGCCGGGGGGACACAGACCTATTTTAAACCCGCTTCTTCCCGGCTCGCTTCTATCCTTACCCCTTCCCAACGCTGCCTCCGGCTTCTCTCCTTTTCCTCGGCCGCCTGCCCGTCTCCCGCTGTCCTCCCAGGGTATCAGTCCTTATCTGCCGGTTATCTCTTCTGCTGCTAAATTCAGCCCAGCGGAGGGGTTCAGCCGGGGGAATCTGTTGGTTAAACCAAAAGCAGTCCCAAGAGTTATCTCTCCGGCCATAACTCCCCCCCGCGCCCCATCCAGCCCTTCTCCCGGTGTGACGTGGTTTTCATGGAATCCTACAATTCCAGAATGGTTTGGGTTGGAAGGGACCTAAAAGCCCATCCAGCTCCGACCCCCCCTGCCGTGGGCAGGGACCTCTTCCAGCAGACCAGGTTGTCCCAAGCCCCGTCCAAGAGGCTCCCTCCATGATCTGAAGAGAAAACAGCACCTCAAATCATCCCACCCCCTTCCTGGACACTCCTTGGGAAAGGGGTTTCACCCCGACCCCTTTCCACAAGTGGGTTTTGGGGTCTTGCCATTGCAAGCCACCCGCAAGGCCTCGATGGCATCCCAAGGCCCAAATCCACCCCGAATTCCCCCAAATTCCTCCAAATTCGAAACCGACCCAACATGAGGTAAAGCACCCCTTGCTCCCGCCCTGTCCCATGACTCTGGGACATTCCTCCCCATCCAGACCTACGGCATTCCCAGCTCCCAGCGGGTCACACCACTGTGCTCCCAGCTTCTCCCAGTTTCCCATACGGGAAAAATGGGGGACACGGATAAAAAACACGCGGGGGGGGGAGTTTTGTGGGCGCTGCTTGGGGTCTGCTGCCCACCTTGGGCAGCACTAATGGGGGCTGCAGTGGCTAATGCCCCCCTTCTCCTTTGAGCCCCCTCGGTCACGCGTGGCCGGGCTTTAGGGGTTGCGGACACACGCGGGGCAAGTGCGGGGTGGGAGGGTCAAGCCATCCTTCCTCCTTTCCCTCTTTTCCCCCCACTTTTCCCTAATTTAAGTCCCCCCCACCCCAGCCCTCCTCAGCCGCCTCTCGCCGCCCACATCAAACGCCGGCCCCGGGGGCCATTAACAACTTAAAGCACCGATCGTACCTGCAGGACAAAGGTTTTTGCTCCGGGCCAGAGGAGAGAGCATCGCTGTCTCTCACCTTCCCGGCTGTGTTCCCCCTCCTTTCACCTCCCCCCCTTCTCTAACCTCCTTATCTCCCCGCCCGGGGGGGTCCCGGTCCGGCCGCCGCCGCATCCCGCATCCCGCATCCCGGCAGCATCTCCCCCTGCTCCCCCGGGGGGTGTTGGAAGGAGCGGGCGGGGGGGGGGGAAGGAGGGAGGAGGAGACTGACCGAGGGTTTTAAACAGCCCAGCCCCATGGTGGAGGGCGGGGGGGGGGGGGGGCGGGAGGTGATGGATGGAGCCCGGTGGGAGCAGCTAAATCCAGGCGGGAGCTAAATCTCCCCTCCGGAGGGACCTGGACTTCTTGCTTGGGGTCTGGAAGAGGCGGCGGGACCTGCTGAAGGTGGGGAAGGAGGGCGGTGGGGAAGGTGGGGGGTTGGAGGAAAATCGCATCGCTGGTGGTGTTTTGGTTTTGGCTGGAAGGCTCTGCCCACGCGGGACCGCTGCGGGGGAAAGTGGAGCCGAGGGTTTTCCACGCGCTCCCCATCGCTCTGGATCGCGGCCGGGGAGCCGGCTGGGCTTTGGGGAGGCCCCGCACGAGATGTACCAGAGCTTAGCCATGGCAGCCAACCCCGGCCCTCCGGCGTACGAGGGGGCAGGTGGCTTCATGCACAGCGCGGCCGCAGCGTCCCCGGTCTATGTGCCCACCACGAGGGTCACCTCCATGCTCCCCAGCCTGCCCTACCTGCAGAGCAGCGGCTCTTCCCAGCAAGGCAGCCCCGTCTCCAGCCACTCCATCTGGACTCAGCCCGGAGCCGAAAGCGCCGCTTACAACCCTGGATCGTCTCACCCTCCCGTGTCACCTCGGTTCTCCTTCTCCACCAGCACCCCCATCCCGGCCACCTCTTCCCGGGAAGCGGCGGCGGCTTACAGCAGCTCCTTGAACCTTTCTGCCAACGGGAGGGAGCAGTACAGCAGGGGCTTCGGCGGCTCCTATTCCAGCCCCTACCCGGCCTACATGAGCCCCGAAATGGCCACGACCTGGACTTCCTCGCCCTTCGACAGCCCCATGCTGCACAACCTGCAGAGCCGAGGGACGCCCGCGGCCGCCCGCCACGCCAACATCGGTGAGCACAGGGCTGGGAGACGGGAGGGAAGGCTTCATCATCCCATTACCCCCCAGATTTTGGGGCACGCACCCCTCTGTGCGTAGGCGCAAAGGGCAGGAGGGAGGAATTTGGAGTATTGGGGTTGGCGCTGTCGGAGTGGCCTCTCTGGCTGGAAAATATTGGGGTCCTTGTTCTTACTTATTCTGCGAAATCACCGTTCCAAAATATCCTCAAAGGCCACAGTTTCCAAAAAGTAAATGAAATTTAGGGCAGGCCCGGAGCGGCAAGGAATGATGAGGCGAGCTCCGGAGCGAGGGCCTGCTGGCTCCTCAAATAGCTCCGAGGGGATTTAGGGGCTCTGATGGGGATGATTGTGGGGGCAGGACCACGATGTTCCCTTGACACGCAGGCAGCCCCTTCCTGAGCTGGCTGTAGGCGTAAAAGGGGGAGCATTAAGAAATCAAAGTTTGGTCCATGGGTTCCCTTTGGGCTGTTTTACATGCTGGTTTTCTTAAAATTTTTTTTTGAAATGTCAGGCTACAAAAAGGGAGAGCAAAGATAAATTTTGAGCTGAGGTGGGAGAGATGATGGAGAAGGATTAAAAGAAATGCATCCACATTTATATCGGTGCTTTTTGGGGAACACGGGCACATCTGAACAATACAACCTTGGTATTTCAGAATCTCCTCACCCCAAAAAACCTTACCCTGATCTCTTGTGACGAATCCAGTCTCGGAGCCTTTCATTTCATTAAATTCCTCTGGTTCCTACAACGAAAAGTTGGTCCAAATGGCTTAAAACCCTGCTTTTATATTTTGTGGGGTGGAAGAGGGATAAAACAGGAGAGAAATGCGGGCACATCTTATGTGGTTTCATAAACCCTTTTTTCCTTCCCGCCTCCTCTCCGTGAAGGTATTTCTGTTGGCTTTGGGGTTGGGGTTAACAAAGAAAACACCTCAGATTTGTCTCCAGAGCTATTTTATGATCATGTTCTCTAACCTGAATTTTGGAGGGTGATTTTTCCATCGTGTCCAGCAGGATTTGCCTTGTCTTTAGCATTAATTTTAGATGTTAAAAGAAGGAAAGCTGGGCATCGGTGAAGGCTTGGCCTTGCAAATACCTTGTGCTTTTCTTTGGGTACTATGAAATTTCTCAAAACGAGGAACAGATTACGGATAAAAATTTAGCCAATCGGGCAATGTTTTTCCGGAATCCATGAAAAGGTAGAACGTAGAGGGAAAAATCAGGATAAATTAAACAATCAAATATTAATTGAATATCTATATGCACATATGAATATTTGCATTTTACCCCAGTGCCACCTCTTCCTTGGGGGGGGGAAAAAAATCACCTTTTTGCGGTGGTCTCAGAAGGGCTCTTAATAATAAAAATAACCTAACCCCAAAATAATGCAAATGAAGATTTGCCGTTGCAAAAACACCCATCAGCTTTCAAGGCACCAGGGGCTGAACGTGGGGATTTGGGGGTTTTGAGCCCGCTGGTTTGTGCTGCAGCTCCGCGTTTTGATGGCAAAAAATGGGGGTTTAAATAGCACTGGGAAGAAGGGATGAGTTGAGCCAGCCCAGAAGTTGGTTTTTAATGAAGGAGGAAGGAGCCGGGACTCCTCTCCACGGCCAGGTCCTGACTCGGGTGCCGGATTCTCGGCAGCGCAGCCGAATCCACGGGATTCATTAGCACGGGGCTAATTACGTCTCTGCCTTGGATATGGAAAAGCTCTCGGATTTTAAACTAAAAGTGAGTGAGTTTTTGTAAAACAAATAAATAAAATGAGCTGCCTGAGAGCTGGCAGGATTAAACTCAGGATTAAAATGGGTTTTTGGAAGGCAGCTCCTCCGGGAAGGAGTTTAAGGTCCAGACCTGTCCCGTTCCCTCTTCTCCCTGAGTCGAGAGGCGGCCGCTGCCGGGTCCCTCCTGGAAGCCGAGCGATGCTTTGGGCACCGAGAGGGCTGTGTGAAGCATGTAGAGGCTGACTGGGGGGTTCTGAGCTGGGAAAGGGTTTTATTTTAATGGTTTTAAGGATAAAAACCTGAAAAACTGAAGACACTGAAAGATGTAGTTGGGGGGGCGCGGGGAACACCGCTGTGGATTGCTCCCATCACAGACCTACTTTAATGCCGCATCCGAGCCCTGGTCAGCACCTGAGAAATCCCTGGCACGGTGGAGTTGACTCCTTCTTTACCTTTTCTTAGGGCTAAAACTAATTTTATTCTCTGCCCAGCGAGAAATCTCAGGGTGGAGACGCAATCCTTTTCAATCAAGCGGTATTTGCAGCACTCTCATTTTCTTTTCCTAAAGAGCCACCAACCTTCGGGCAGTGCTAAATGCAGAGCACCCCTGGGGTCATTAAAATTTTAATTATTATCTTTTTTTTTTTTTTAAAAAGATCAAGTCTGGGCAGGTACAGCTGGATATGCAGACACGAATTCACAGTCTATGCAATTGGGCATGGCTTCCCCCCCCCCCCCCCCCCCGTTTTATATAAATATATCCCTGTAAAAACAAAGCAACACACAGGGAAAAGAAGATTAGTGAAAATGTATTCGAAGAAAATAGCACTACAAGAAATACAAATCTTGTTTTTCCCTAAACTGAGGGATTTTGGCTTGGCTTAAACCGTGGTATAAAGCACTGGGAAGGATGGGTGGGTAAAACACACGGGCCCGTTTGAAAAACTTTCCCTGGTGAGAGTTTAAAATACCAAATTTGGGCTTTTCAGGGTAAGTTTGGTGACTGATTTCATTACCCTGAAGAGCAGGATCAGACCCTGTGGTCGAGGCAGTGAACTTGCCCCAGGCATTGCCTAGGATGGAGTTACTGTGAATTCCCGACTTAATGAGGCATGAAAAGGACCAGCTGCAGAATCCCCTCTCAAAAGACTTCCCCGCCAGCACCAAAAATCTCTTGAAATCGCTCCCAAAATGAGCCTGGATGGGCAGTTTGGCTCTTCCCCCTTCTCCGGGCAGAAGGGAGCGGGGATGGAGGGCGGCACGGGGGTCCGAGCGCGTCCATCCCACAGCCCCTCGCTGCCTCCTGGGTCTTTCCAGGCTGGGCATGGACGCTCAGATCCCAGAGCGCCATCCCCATTCCCTTTTATTTTGCCCACAGCGGGGGTTTTACTTTTGCTGTGGCATCGCGGAAGTTGCTGTGGTTGGGAATAAATCGGGGCGAGGGCTGTGGGCATTCCTGGTGGGTGCTTTTTGGTTTGGTTTTTTTTTTTTTTTTTTTTTTTTGGCTAAATCCAAGTCAGGGCTCCTCAAACAGGCGCTGCTGGAACACAGCAACAGCGTCCTGGAAGATCAAAGCCTGGAGCAGACACTGGGTTGGAAAATGTCCCTTCTGCTGCTGGTGGGGGAGAGATTGGGAACCAGATCTTAAGCTTTCCCATAGGGATGCTAAAAGATCTGCCCTGTCGCATCCCGGGGCTGACATTTCCAGTGATTCATTGGCATTTGTTACAGCCCTCTGCCCTACCAGCAGCCCCTGACCTTCCCCACGCACCAAAGGACAAGGTGGCCCGTCCCTGTGGGGTGGCAGGCGATGAGGGGGGCCCAGCACCTCTCCTGTCCCTGATCCCGGAGGGATGGGGCTGTAGGACGGAGGGATGGGGCTATAGGATTGAAGGATGGGGCTGTAGGATGGAGGGATGGGCCATAGGACAGAGAGATGTGAACGTAGGATGGCAGGAAAGGACTGTGGGACAGCGGGAAGGGGCTGTGGGACATCGGGATGGGGCTGTAGGATGTGTCTGCATTTTTCTCCATCCCCCGTTTCACAAGCGGCCGCATTTCTCACCTCAGCCCCGCCGGCGGGGAAGGTTCACCCAGGGCTTTGTTCCCCCCTCTTCGGGTTTGAATCCACCTTCTGCTCTCCCTCCTAATTTAATTGTCACCCGTCAGTCTGGGATTTGGGATGAAACCCACAGAATCGGGGTTTTTAATCTTTGAGCAAGATCAAGCTTGAACACACAAGTGTTTATTCCCCCCTCCGAGCCCCCCAAGCAGTAGAATTTAAATTGCAAATAAATCAATGATAATAAAAATAACACAATCACAGGAATGATTATTAATAATTCAATTCCTTAATTAAAAATTGCACTGTATTACCAAATACAAGTCCTTATGTCGCACAGAACAGCCGTGGGGTAGAATTTAATACACGATAAATGTTCACAAATTTTCGTAGAGCAGTAAAGTTTAAGGCAGTGGATGGTGGTACTTAATCTAAGATTTTATTAAGCCAGGATTAATTATTTTTCTTCTCCACAAATGTGCATGTGCATTTCTTTACCCCTGTAACGATAACAGCAATATTTTTTTCAAGAGACAGCCTATATTTTGCTCTCTGCATATTTTATCGCCAGAAATTTTAAGGGAAAAAGGCGAAATTCTCAGAAACAGATGAGTATTTATCAGGCAGTGTATTCCAAAGGAAACCAGGCCAAATCCTGACACCTCTGTGCTCTTCTGATGATGGGAAAATCTTGGCTTGGCTAGCAGAAAGGGGTTCCCCAAAACTGGTTGTCCCAAATGGAGAGGGGTATTTTGAGTGGGGAAACCATCTCACTGAAATTTAAGGATGCATGAGAAAAAAAAAAAACATCAACAAACCACCAAACAGCAAATAAAATCCCAAACTTGGCAAAAAAGGGGCATTTTATGTGCCTGAAGGTCGGCAGCCTGTTGTTTGTGAAGGAGGACATTTGCAGGGGCTGTTAAAAGTGGGAAAATCCAATTTTAAGGAAAATTCAATTAAAAAAAAAATTATAGTGTTATCCCAAAACCTTCAGAGGTTTTGTTTCTCATCGGCGCAGGGCTCTGGGCTGAAACTTCTGCTCCTTGAGCCCTGCGGAGCTTTGCAAGCAGAGGAATAAAAGGAATGCAAATATATCAACCTTGAGAGGTTTTATTCCCAAACTCACGCACCAGCGCAGCGTGTCCTTCCCTCCCTGCAATTTCCTTATTGAAAAGGAGGTGCAGAAATGAGATATTTGGGGATCTCGCCCTGCTCGGTGATGCTCCCGGGCATTCACAGAGCAGAGGAAGCCAAAATCTTGGGTTCTTCGAGGCTTTTGCAACCCAACTCTAAAAAACTTAACAAAGGGTCTGCTTCCCCTTTGGGGCTCATCGCTGGCTGCAAAACCAGGTGGGACTTTACCTCAAGAGCTCAGTCCACAGGCTTAGAAAAAAAAGTTTTGCTGATGCTGGGAGGGAAAGCCAGAAATGCAGATTTTTGCTGTGCCAGCCCCGCGTTTTGGGGACGTGGGATCCCAAAAAACACGATTAGGCTGCCAAAGTGTCTCAGGTGTAACAGCCAGGTTGGGTTGTTACAGGTCTGAGTTGCTTGGGAGTGGGGAATGTGTGTAATTATGCCTGCAGGATTGCAAAAAGGGAGATGGGAATATCTGGAAATGCCGAATATCCACCTTGCCGGCGGGTCGGAATCCGCGCTGCCGTCTGGCAGGAAGGCGTAAATTTGCCTTTGGTGTGCGAGTGTGAAATGCTGCTTAAATAACCAGGGAAATAGGTGAGAATTTGCTCTGACCTCCCAAATTAACCCAAATTATAGAAGCAAATTTCATTATAAGTCAGATTGAGGAGTTTTTTTTTTAATTTTAAGAAAAATTGGTGCTTCTCCTTCATGGGACAGAACCCTCACAGCTGTCTACGGTCACGTCCCACACTGTGGCAAAATATGAAAACCTCTCCTGCCTTTCCAAGTCTTCCCCACATGGTCGGTCACGGTGACCGGGCCCGAGCTGTAAATACATCTGTAATGACAAATTAAACCCAATTATCTGCCAGGCCTGAGCACTGAGGTCTTTCCACACACGGCCGCTTGCAAGTACGTGACAGCCCTCGAAAGTAATTCCATCACCGTTGGCATGAGTGGCACTAAAGGGTCTTTTGAAAACACCTGTGGTTTTCAAACCTACTCCGAAAATGTTGGTTTGGTTTTTTTCCTGTATTTCCCTTTTTTCCAGGAGCTCCTTGCTGTGGGACATGTTGAGCTTGCAGCATTCCTCGCGCTCTTGTATGTTTTTAAATGCTCGCAGCGCTCGGCGGTGATTTCTTTTTCAATATGATAAGCTCGGGCTGGATTTTCTCACCCCCCCAAAAAGAAGTGGCGGGTGCTGAGTCTGCTCCAAAAGAAGAGCCAGGCAGAGATTTTCCAAGTTGGATGCAGATCTGACCCCGCCATCAGCGCTGAAATGTTTCAGCTTTGGAGTTTTGGCAAGACCTGGATTTTAAAGCCAAGTTTGGGGTAGCGTCAAGTGGAAGCGAAAATAACTTTTTCTTTTCCAAGAAGTGCCCGGTGATTAATTTTTTTCTCCATTATTTTCTGGCACAGAGGGGTTTTTTTCCTTAATGAGGTGGATACCTAATTGCAGAATGAAGTCTTCACTTGGGGGGAGCAAGACGGGTCTTTCAAATGTCTTTCTGCTTTCTCTGTCTTTCTAAGGCCAAACCTGCCCAGGTTTTTAGGATCAGCCATCCCCTAAAAAACAGATTCTGCATGGACTGTGACAAAAAAAAAAAACAACCTCAAAAATACCCACGTTCCTTGCTCAGAGCTGAAACCATCCCTGTTTTAAAACACAGGGAGGTTCACCGACAGCTGGTGCAGGATCAGGCCCATGCAAGTAGAATCCATAGGGAAGAAACTCGGCCCACTGCAAATTACATGGGAATTTACATGTGTTCTCAAGGAGGTTAAACCCCAAAATCCAGTGGGACCTTCCTTTTTTGTCCTGAAAAGTGGCCACTTGGTTTATACGTTGCAGCATGAAGGAATTCGTGGTGGTTTTTTAAATTATTTTTAGTCACCCCTAAAGCTTGTGAGACCCTTATCGGAGCTCGAATCGCTCACACCAGCCTTGGGAGAGACTCAGTAATTCATTTTGTTTGTGAAAGAGGAAAAAAAATAACGCCTGGAAAGCCAAAAATTAATAATTTTTCCAGCAGAGGTGGGGTGAGGGCAGCCGGATGAGGGATCCCGCAGGGCTGATCTCCCGTCTCCACCAGGGACTGGTACTGGATTGCTTCTGAACCTGGGATAACAAAACCGCTGCCTGGAAATGCTTCCTCCTAATCCCTGGGAATTAAGTTGGTGTCTGCCGGGGGAGCATTTCAGGAGAGGTCCCGTGGTGGGACGCTTCTCCCTGCTCCTGCTGCTCTTCCCAGAGCTCAGCCCTTTTCCACTGGGCGATGCTTCCAGCACAGTGGATTTACAGGGAGCTGCCACGGGGCTTAGTTCCCGTTGCCATCGGACTCTCCTAAACAGTTAAAACCCAAATTTGGGGGCAGAGATGAAGCAGGGAGGGAGAAGGAGACCACGCCAGTCCCTCCAGGCAAGGTTTTGCCAATTCTTCCTGGTTTTTCCACGTGGAGCTCTCTGTGTCTGTAACATTTAAGCAAATTCCAGGTTGTCCTCTGACCTCGAGGGCCAGGGGACTGAGATGTCCCCTTTGGCTCTGCAAACACCTCCAGACAGTTCAGGAAACATTTCCCCCTTGCTGGATTCCCAGCTGCCCACCCCCGGCTGTCACCAGCCCTCATGCTTTCTTGCACCTCAATTTTCCTTCAAGCTCCAACTTCTGGAGTGCTGTTATCATATGTCAGGCTCTGCTCTTTCAGAAAGCAAAAGAACGGCTTTCCTGGACAAGGGAGAGGCTGGAAAACCCTGATTCCTTCATGCTGAAATCCTAGATGAGGCAAAAAGAAACCAAACCCTAATATTTATTATTTAAACTCCTATGAGTTTCCAAGCCAGACTCCTGGATTTGCAAGCCAGTGAGCCACCATTATTCAACATTCAGGGCTTGCAGTGCTGGAGTTGTAAAAGAAATCAGTGAGGCCCTGAGCCCCAGACATCAGGGCTCCTCCGAATGACGTGTAGACCCAGATGTCTGAGATTATTTTGGGAAGGGAGTGCTGGCCCCAGGGGCTGCCTGCCCAGGGGGCTGGCTGCTGGGAAGGACTCTGGGTTTGGACATGCCTGGGTGGTGTGGAGCATGAGAGAGGCAGATGGTTTGGGGGGAGGATGTCTCTTCCTCATGCTCCCCTGGGCTGGGATGATGCTCTCGATCCTGGGCATGACTTTTCCCATGTTCAGTCCTTCATTACTTCCCTGGGACAGATCAGTGATGCTGTAGTTTATCCTGACCCTCTGGATATGAAGATCTGAGCTTGAGGGTCTTTTCCACTTCCCAAAACAAGCAGGACTTCAAGCAGGAGGGTGAAATCCCCCTCGCACCCCCTTCTCTTTGCCTCAAGCCAGGGAAAGGTCTCACTCTGCCAGAGCTGCCTGCCCTCCCCAAGCACTTCTCTTCCCAAACCCACATCCCAGTCAGGCTCTGCCACCTCCCTCCACACAAATCAATAACAACGGGTGAGCAGGTTAATTATAATCACAGAATAAACGCCGCAGTCTCAAAGTTCACCCAACTTCAGCAGCATTTCAAAACGAGTGGACGGCGCCAAGAAACTTTCATTGATTCCTCTGGGGCAGGTGTGGGAGTTTGAACCTGTCCCCAGGCTGATCTTGATTCGAGGCCTACTCAATTTTCCTCCTTATCTCGACTTTCGCCTATCTTATAATGCCTGTTATTTTAGATAAAAAGTCCAATCAATTGGGTTAGAAAAACTGCAAGTTATATGTGGCTCTGATAAGTTCCGTACCTGCCTTTTATTGGCCTGGGCTGCGAAGTGACCTTTGCAGATGCTTTATCATCCCCTCCTCCCGCCCCGCTCGGGGGCTGAGTTGACTTAACATCCAGAATAACTAATAAAAGAGGAAAAGAGAAGGGCCAGGGGTTAGACAAACTCACTATCCCCTCTAACGTGATGAGCTGTAGTAAACACCTTTTTGTTTGTCCCTGGCTGGAGTCCCGCAGGGAGGCCGGGATGTGGCCTGGCTTGTGCTGGTGCAGCTCCTCGGAGTGGGATTTATCAGTGGAACAGCTCAGAACTGGAGGCAGAGCCTGTGTCTAAATCAGTGAAATTAGAAGAAAACTGGGACAGGGGTTTGGATATGTTGATATTGGTCGGTGCCCTCATGCCTAGGGAGGGATTGGACATGTGGGGTAGTCCTACATATTCCATATATTCCTACACATGGTGTAGACATGTTTTATATTTATAAAGTGAGGTTTTTTTTAATATAGCATATATATTTTGCACATATAAAATGAGTTTTTAAAAATACGTGTGTGTGTATTTGTGCACATATATAGAAATATATATGCACACACCCTTCTATGTAGCTAAGTTCTATGCAGCCACAGAATAAAAATAATAATTTTAATATCAAAACCTGAAAGAACTGATTGGAGATGATTCCTACAACAGCATTCTTAAGGACATCCCAGGCATCCCTGCCTATGAAAGAGGGGCTGGAACTACATGATCTTTAAGATCCTTTCCAACCCAAACCATTCTGCGATTCTATGACATGCTATGTGTATATATACAAATACATACATTTATAAATATGTATAACACACACACAAATATGATAACAATAATACAATTGATTGTATTCCTACAAGAAAGATTTTGCTCGTTTGCTTCAGATAAATGTCTCTCCTTCCGATCTGGGAAAAAAACCCACCCCAAACTTTGAGTTTCTGGAGTTGTAGGATTGTGGGAACGCACGTTGTAAGATCCTTAGCGGGACAACCACCTCAGTAATAGCTGAGGGCATGTGGATGAGGCTTTGGAATGCCCATGGATGGACATTCCCCCATATCCTAATGAAAACCCAACAGATCATGCTCTTCAATCATTGGTGAAGAATCATCTTGGGGTGTCCTGTGCAGAGGCAGGAGTTGGACTCAATGATCCTTGTGGATCCCTTCCAGCCCAGGATATTCTGTGATTATGTGACAATTGTTAGCCCCTGGCATGGTCCAACCTCAGACCATCTCAGCCTGAGCCCAGCATCTCCTCAGGCAGCTCCTGGGCAGTTTGGGTGCAAACATTCTAGATTGGAGTCCCAGAATATCTGAACATGGCCAGACACTGCTGGCTGGGCTCAGGGTCAGGCTTCACCACTTACCTAGTAACTGGCCCGGGTTCACCAGTTACCCCGTAGCCATAAGGCCAATTCCCATGGCTCAGCCATGGAGCAGTGGCTTGGCAGGACTCCACAGCACACCTGCTTGTGGTCCCCTGTGGGGACACCAGGAACAGCTGCTCATGACCTGTTCCCAACTCAGAAACAGCTGCCAGGAGGGATCATGGCACTCTAAATCCCAAGCTTTCCCATTCCTCTACATTTTTCCCCACTGTCCCTTCCCTGAGGCCACCAAAGAAGAGTCTCTTGATGGGCACATCCACTTGGAGATGGGCCAGATTTCAAGGAGGGCAAGGCCATGGCTCCTTTTCCTTTGTCAAAAGAGAGAAAGACCATTTCCAGGTGCCTCCTGCCAAGCAGACCCCAGACTGTGGCTGACCCCATCTTGCCCATTCCCTGGGCTCACCATGCTAATCTGAGATGTGTTAAAAAATATTTGGACAGTCGATAAGCGGAGGAATCTCCTGTTTATCAGAGGAGCCTCAGATATTTACAAGTGTAAGAACTGCAAGGAGGAGTAAGGAAGGGGAGGTCACCTTGGTGGGTGGGAGTTCACTCAGGCACAACTTGACAGTCAGCAGAAGCTGCTGCTGGACACCAGGTCGCTCTCAAAGAGGTGGCCAAGAGGCTCCCACCAGAAGATCCTCAGGGATGTCTGCATTCCTGTCTCCTGCAGAGCAGGCTGTACACCTTTGGGATGTGGGACACGGTCCTTCAGTGTGTGTGTGGATTGTCTCTCCACTCAGCTCTGGGACAACCACGGGGCTGGATGGTTTGGGGTCTGGTGGGTTTGGTACGCTGGAGAGCTGTCAAGGCTTTTCCAGCTCCTGCCCCTTCCCAAAACACTGTTTAGCTCTGAATTAGAGGAATCCAGCTTGTTTCCACCCATCGTTCTTCCATCCATTTCTTGTCTCCACATCTGTGCCTGTGGCCTTTGAAAGTTGTCCTCTTGCGACCCTCCAGTGTCACCCCTTGTCACAGGGAAAGGACAGTGTCACCATGAGATGCAAAGCCTTGCTCAAGGGCATCCTATTGCAGAGCCAAGCCTGAACTCAAAGCCAGGCCCAGAATTTGCCCAACCTTTCCATCATGGCCCTCTTGCACATGATCTCAGCTGGTCCTTTGGCTGCTTCCACCTCCACCGTCCTTCAAAGCGCAGAAAACATCCCCGAAGGAAAGGAGTATTCCTGGCTGCTGGCAATGGTGTGCACCACAGACCTTGGCGTGCTGCAGGCAGAGCAGGGAGTGCTGCAGGGGAGGGACACAGTGTTCCCTTTGCCTTGACATGAAACATTTGGCCTGGGAAGGGTTGCACGGGAACAGTCTCACCGTGATGTTTCGCGAAGCCAGGGAAAAACAGATTTCTTCGCCTTCTGGAAAGCCAGATTGTAGGGTGAATGTTTCCTCAGCAATAAGTGGAGTCTTTATGTTTTCAGAGGGAAAACTGTTTGGTCCAGGCAGCCAAACGGGTACACAGCCATCTTCTGCACCATAGATGTGTCAGATAAACCCTAAAACCTTCTGGAACAGCATCAAGCCGTTTCTGTGAGGCTGCACAATGATGCTTTTTGCTTGAAACCGTGTTTCTGGCTAAGTGTGGGGAATTTACCTGCTTCCCCACTTCCTGCAGATCCTCAATCACACCGGTGATTCTTTCTGTTAGTCCAGACCAGGGGAGAGCAGGGAGCCACATTCCCACAGCACCCAGCCCAGTGATGGGCACTGCTTAGACAGGCACTGTCCCACTCTCCCTGTGTTTAGATCCCATTTGTCTCTTAAAGAGCGGGACCCTGGGTGAATTTCCCCCCAAATTCTGTCAGAGAGGAAACAGGAAGAGAAGAGGGAGCAGAGCAGGAAAAGCCAGTGAGCAAAACCTGGTTTTGCAGAAACACCCTTGGATCTTTTAGCTCCATCCTCACTTTCTGATCCCAGCCTGTGTGCTAAGCTGGTGAAATC
Organism: Corvus moneduloides; assembly: GCF_009650955.1. Lineage (NCBI taxonomy): Eukaryota > Metazoa > Chordata > Aves > Passeriformes > Corvidae > Corvus > Corvus moneduloides. The sequence continues at coordinate 3,387,198 of NC_045478.1, forward strand.
CCCACGGATAAAGGAAAGGCTCACTGACAGCTTTCCTTTGACTACAGAGCTCCCCCAAGCATAAATTTGGGATTTTTAAATTAGCAGTCACTCCCTTCCCATTCCTCTTTCATCTCCCCTCTTTTTTTTTTGCTGCCACCTTCCTTTCCAGTTCAGTCCTTCTCTGCCACAGTCCTGGACCAACCAGCACTTTTAACTGCTGTGATCTGACCCATCTTTTGATGGGTTTTTCCCCTTGAAACTTTGGCTTCTGGAATCATGCAATTCATGGGAACACCTCAACCCATTCCAAAGAAATAGAAGATGTGACTTTGAGCTCCTCTAGCTCCAGCAAAATGCTGGTTAAAAGGACCCCAAAAGGCTTGAAGAGTAGGAAGGATTTCCAAACTGCCCCTTTTTAATGGAAACAATTTTGGGATTTGGGACAAAGCGGCTGAGAATGGCAAACCCTGTTTCCCCTACCATGCTGTTGTGGCTGTCCATTGGAGCAGAAGGTGAGGGTGTCCTGGGTGGGATTCCAGGGTGTCCACGTCCTTCGCCTCAGCTGCGAGTGCCCCTGAGAGTCCATTTGGGATTTGTGTATACACAGGATCGTGGCTCTCACCTCTTACCATAACAAATTGTTTTAGGAAACTGCTTCTCTGCTGGGAAAACTGCTCTCAGGCTCTGTTTAGAGCCTGTAAGTGGCCTGGCTGTGTTTGAAGGACAGTTTCTCCTTTGCTGAGTTGCTTCATTGGGTTGAGAAGATACTTCTGCAGGGGGAACTGTTGATATCAAATATCTCTCCAGCTGTAAACAAAACTCCAGTGCTGTATTAATGGAAGTCTCTTTCCATCCAGAGAGGGTGAAGGCAGGAGGGGGCCGGAGGGACGTAGAAGACAACCTGGTTGTTTCTCATGCAGGAGGGTCTGACCCAAACCAGGGTAGGGAGGGCTCTTTGTCCCCTTCCATGGGCTGGCTTGGGAAGAGAAATTTATAAATTGGATGCTGGCTCTGAACTGAAGGATTCAAAATATTTCCTTTTTCTGTTATCATTCCTTAGTGTCCTGACCCATGAGGTTTATGCATTCAAGATGATCTCTCCAATGTGAACAGATTTAATCACAGAATCCCAGAATGATTTAGGTTGGAAGGGACTTTAGGGATCAGCCCATTCCAACACCCTGCCATGGGCAGGGACACCTCCCACCAGACCAGGTTGTTCCAAGCCCTGTCCAACCTGGCATTGGACACTTCCAGGGATGGGTTGATAAAGAAAAGCCCAAAGGTCTGGACCTAGGAATAGAAGTAGTGCCAGGCTGGCAGAGTTGGGGTTTGCAGAGATGGTGGGAAGAAGTCACTTCAAGCCACTCTCCAGGCTCAAGCCTTGGGTAGAGTTGCAAGTGGGTGTCTGGTTCTCCTGTTTGGGAAGGCAAAATTCCTCAGACTTTTGGTGAGCCAGAGGTGCTGGAGATGTGGGCTGGCTGGGGGGGCTCCGGTCTGCTTTCCTCTTGATCCCAGCAGTGCCCATACAGGCCGATGTCAGTGGATGTGAAGGACTCCTCCCAATGACCAAGTGTCACAAAAGGCCACATCCAAGAATTCTTTTTTCCCTACCAGACCCCCATGCCCGCTTAGGAGTCACTCCTGGCTCCCTGGGGACTGGATGTCCCATTGTGGAAAGTGTTTCTGACATGAGTGTGCTCAAGGCCTCACCCAAGATTAGGAGGCTGTTGTGCAACACACAAGTGACATTTCCTGCCCTGGGGACCTTGCAGTGCTCATAAACAGTAGATGTGAGGGGAAAAATCTCATTTTACACAGCAAGCTGATGATGACCAGGATGGGGATGGAACATAATCCATCCTCTCCACTGGTCATTCACTGAGTTTTCATGACCTGCTTTCAAGTGAGAAGCTCCTTCATTGACTAAAGGCAGGGTTTTATGAAGAATTAAGTAGAAGGCCATCAGGATTAGTCAACACCAGGGACCCAGGCCATAAAAAGGACCGAATGATCCCAAGATAGAAGATAAGGGCTCGGCAAAGGCACGTGGGGAAGCTGAACATTCAAAGAGGAAGATGAGGCCACTCAGCACACAGGAGGCTCCCCCAGCCATAGGCTGATGTCCTTCTCAGCCTGATCAGCAAATCCTTCCCTCAACCCTGTCCCAGTGCTGGCTGTACCTGGCTTCAGGAGAGGGAGTAAATCTTTCCAGCAGAAAGGCCATTACAGAGGTCACCGGATGGACCCATAAATCTCCATTATCAGGCAGCGGCTCCTGTGCCACAGAACGGAAATCATTGCCCTGAGTGCGACTGGGGGAGCCTTTCCTTCCCCCCTCATTGTTCAGGGCCCTCTGGGAGCCGCTCGGGCCATTTGCTGCCTGAATAAACGTTTCCTTTCCCGGCTGCAAAGTACAAGGAATAAGTGTCAGGGGATCTCATAATGCCAGGATTTAGAGCTTCAGCCCCGAGCCAGAAGCCAAGAAAACACTTTGCTGCTTTTTCCTGGGGAGTCTCCTTAATCCCCATTATTAATAACAGTGACAAATTAAACAATTAGTGCACTTGAAGCCCGGTGGCCTCCATGCCCAATATAGCTCAGCCTGATGGTGGATCCCGGCTCCTGTGGGCTCTGAGCCCTGGGAACATCCAGGTTTCCTGGGTCCTGGACACCCACCCACATCAAACTGCACAGGCTGCAGGTCTTCAGGTGATACTTTCTCATTATTTTGCAGATCTTCAGGGTTTTTGAGAGCGGGGGGGATGTGTGGACAGAAGGACAGCTCAGAAAGCTCCCCTCGGCAACTTCATCCTGGAGTTTAGTGATGCTGTGAAATTATATATATAGATATATATATACAAAATAATAATTATAAAAATATAATTTCTTCTAGAAAGAAATCCAATCCCTTGTTTCCCACTTTCTTAGGGCCCAAACACCCTTTGTGCAATAAATGACATGCCCCAAGCCTCTATCATCACCTCTATGCCAACATCCAGCAGTGTCCAAGACACCTCCTGTGCCATCCCAAAGCATTCTTTGAAGCAGGTGAGGATATTTCTCCTCCAGGCAATATCTCCTGAGGTCAAAGAGCTCTCCCTACACTGACAGGGCTGCAGGAACAGTTTTAATGAGGTTGCACTCTTCAGATGTCATCTGACTCAGCACTGGGTGGTGCCCAGAGGGGACACACCCATCTGATATGGGCTCGATTAGGGAGAGCCACCCATTGCGTGGGGCCTCGGTGTCCCCTGGGAACAAAGTCTGTCCCTTCCCCTCTCAAACGCCAATGATTCCTGTTTATGAATGTCCACAAGGATCACCTTTGCCTGCAGCTCAGAGAGGAAAGTCTCACAAATGTTATTGCCATGGAAGCAGAAGGGGACTTTTGGAAACTTCAACTAGTGAAAGTTTGGATGGGGCTTGGAGCAACCTGGGATAGCTTAAGGTGTCCCTGCCCATGGCAAGGGGTTGGAATGAGATGGGCTTTAAGGTCTCTTTCGACCCAAATCATTCTGTGATTCTGTGAAAGTCCCTCAAGAAAGACGCTCCAGTCCGAATCCCACGGAAACTGGGAAAAACCCCAAAACCCAACCCAAAAGCACCAAAGAAATAGGGAAGAATATCAGGCAAATGCAGATGGAAAAGGAGAGCAGGTCTCAAGACAGGTTTGCGCTCGTCTTTTGGATGTTGATGAGAAACCAACACTTTAAATATTGTGGGCACTGGAGCTGAGTGTCCCACTCTTGGGAAATAACAATCAGCATTTGACAACAAATTATTTATTGCCAGAAAATAGGAGACTTACATTCTTCTAAAACCAAAAATATATCCATACCTGACATTTTTTTGAGGGACCTTCTTATTCAAGAGCTAGTCCAAGTCTTAACATTTCCGAGGGACTGTTAGGAATTTTCTCCTTTGTCTTTGATCAAAAACTTTTATATATTGGTTTCCTGGTGGAAAAACCTCCAAGAAAGATTGTATTTTGTAATTAGTCACAGGCACAACTCAAATCACTCAAGCTTTAACTTTTACATTTTGATTACCTCTGCTCTGCTAAATTCTCCCTGGATTATGTCCACAACTCTGTACTGAATTATTTTCGAAGAAGAAGGGATTTTTTACAGGACAAAAATTACTGTGAAAATACTTGGGCTTTTTCTTTGGAAAATTATAATCAAAAACCTCAACAACTTCTAAGATGAAAAAAACCCCAGTGAAATGTTTTCCTTTCTTGAGATTTTTCAAGGAAACGAGTTCTTTCCTGACCAGCTGTTCCAATCCCTTCTCTTTTCAAAGGAAGTTTATTTGATCTAGATTTTGGCTGTGACTCAATTGTCATTTTAAGGGGGAAAGTGAGGGTTATGGTATCACTGAATCCACGTGGACAAAAATTGCCTGGAGGGATTCCCATCTTTTCAAAACCACCAGAATTTCTCCAGGGTAATGAGATTTTCCTAAACTGCCGGGAAGATACTGGATTCCTGCTTTTCTGGCTCCAGAGCTGCTTGGGTACAATAAATTACTGCTTTCTACCATTTCCTCGTGGGCACACGGTGTAATCTCCTGCCATTTTTAGCCTGATTTTCTAGGGAGAATTAGGCTCACGTGAACATTTTCCTCTGTCTCTGTTTACTGGCGCCACTTCATTAAATTTTTTGTCCTTTGGCTGCTTCACAGTTATGCAGTTTCCTGCAGATTTTCCAAAAATAGTCTGGAGAAAAGAGAAAATAAGGCCATGTCTGAACATAACCCTTGCTAGACATCAGAGAATCCACATGGGATTGAGGCACAGCTCAGCAAGAAACCAAATTTTGTTGGTTTGCTCCTTGGGGAGCAATTGTCTTTGAGCAGGAAGCTGAGGTTTTCATGTAAAAAGCAGGTGGACAAGCAAAAAATATAGTGAAGTTCTTGGCTTCTGGAAGGCTTTGTATGGAACAGGGAGTGAGTGGTGTCTTTCCAAAGGATGATACAGTCAAGCTGTGTTGTGCTGACCTTTGCACCTCCTGGTCCTGCCACAGCCAGAGGGACTGGACTGGCCCAGCCCAGGGCAGTTCATAGAATCCCAGAATGGTTTGAGTTGGAAGAGACCTTAAAGTTCATCTCATTCCAACCCCCCTGCCATGGGCAGGGACACCTTCCACTGTCCCAGGGTGCTCCAAGCCCCGTCCATCCCAGCCTTGGACACTCCCAGGGATGGAGCAGCCACAGCTTCTCTGGGCACCCTGTGCCAGGGCCTCCCCACCCTCACAGGGAAGAATTTCTTCCTAACATCTGATCTAAACCTGCCCTCTGTCAGTTTAAACCCATTGCCCCTTGTCCTGTCCCTCCATGCCCAATTGTCCTCCCCCTCACAGCCCAGCTGCAGCCGAGCCCCAGTGCAGGAGGTACCAGGGAGGCAGTGGGTGAATGCAGCAAGCCCTGGAGTGTGGCATCAAGCACGATGCAGACTTCCATCAAAAGCTGAGCCTCTGACACACATAAATTCCCAACAATCCCTGTTATCTGTCAGCCTGAGCTGGGGTTAGAATCCCAGAACCATGGAATGGTTTGGGATGCAAGGGACCTTAAAGACCATCCATTTCCAACCCCCTTCCATGGGCAGGGAACCTTCACACTTTAGATGTGGATTCCTGTAATCAGGAGATGTTTCCCGTGCAGAGAATGGGGTGAAGGCACACAAACCTCCTCTCCCTTGGCTCTCTGCAGCCATTCCTCCAGCAGAGGGGCTGGGTGAGGAGCATTCCCATGGAGAGCAGGGCACATGGAATGGTTTTCCCTGCCCAGCTGAGATGCAGCTGCCTGATCTCTGGGCAGTTCTCCTGTGTGGGGTTTGCGTTTATCCGTGATCTCAGGAATCTGCCCTCATTGTAAACAGGGCTGTTCGCCTGCCCCAATCTGCTTGCCCTGGCCATGGTCAATCTCGAAAATTGGATAATGTCAGAGCACAAGGGGTGGTTTCTCTTTCTGTATCCTGGTATCTGTGTCCCTGCTGCCACAGAAGTCCTGCAGCCATGGCAGGGAAAGGAGTCGCTCTTCCCAATAATCCCTGGGGGCTTGCTTGGGGAAGGAAGAGCTGTTTCTTGCAACCTATAAAATCTGAATGTGATTTCTTGAAATGTCCCTTCTGGGCTAAACTGAGAACCAGAGCAGCAATTAAATGTATGGCCACCTAACTAACTGAGTCTCTTCCCTTCTCTCCCATCCTGGCAGCAGAATTTTTTGACGATTATTCCGAGGGGCGAGAATGTGTCAACTGTGGGGCCATGTCCACCCCGCTGTGGAGGAGGGACGGCACGGGGCACTACCTCTGCAACGCCTGTGGGCTCTACCACAAGATGAACGGCATCAACCGGCCCCTGTTCAAACCCCAGAGGAGGCTGGTAAGTCAAGAAAACACACCTGGGGTGAGGAGGAGGCAAAGAGACCTCGGCCAGCTGGAGATGCCAGGGGTGCTTCAACTCCATCTGCCCAGCTGAGATCCAGATTTTCAAAACAAGACAGATTTTCTCATGCTTGGGACACTCCAAGACCTTGTACTGCCCAGAGCAGTCCTCCAGACGCTCAGCCAGGCAGTGGAAGGGGCTGACGGACACAGGGTGATTTTGGGATTTGTGGTGTTGGTTCAGCAAAAGCCAGTCTTTGCTTTAGTATCCTGCAGGCATTTCAGGAGGAATGGCAACTCTCCCCAGTTCCAGGACAGTACCAGTACATCTTCTCTTACCCACAGGGGTCCCTGGTCACTGCTGGGTGACCCCCTCACTTCATGGTGACTCTTCTGGATACCTTTTTTGGATACTCTTCTCCCAGATCCATTGGGTGAGGTGAAGCCCCCACTGCAGGTCAGGTCAGGTCAGGGCATCCCAAAACCTGTGGGGTCAGGGTGGGGTATGCACAAGGAACCTGGGGGACAGGAACAGGATTGTTCAGCCTGGAAAAGAGAAGGCTTTGGGTTGACCTAATTGCAGCTTTCCTGAAGGAAGCCTACAGGAAAGATGGGGAGACTATTTCCAAGAGTGACAGGATGAGGGGAAATGGTTTCAAACTGACAGAGGGCAAGGTTAGATGGGATATTGGGAAGGAATTCTTCCCTGTGAGGGTGGGGAGGCCCTGGCACAGGTTGCCCAGAGAAGCTGTGGCTGCCCCTGGATCCCTGGAAGTGCCCAAGGCCAGGCTGGATAAGGCCTTGAGCAACCTGGGCTAGTGAAGGTGGTTGGGACTAGATGAGCTCGAAGGTCCCTTCTAACATCTTAAAATTCTACGATTCTACAACATTCTACGATTCCATAACGTTCCACGACCGTGAACCCAAGCTAAAAGCAGCCACCAAGCCACCCCCGAGAGCCAGGTTTCCGCACTCCTTGCTTCCCACGAGGCTCCATCCCCACCCTGCCCTGCCCTTTGCATCGCTCAGCCCTGTCTGTGCCCGAACACAGCGAGTGCCAAAAGCAGCCGGAGCGCTGCCAGCAGCCACGGGCACCCAGCGCCCTCTTGTGAAACGCCTCTCCGGACACCGCCTGATCCCGGCAGGATCTCACCCCGGCACCCAGGACCTTCCCTCTCTCATTTACCGGCCTCTAAAGCCTGAGCTTTGAAGGATGATGGGAAGAGTCAGGCAGGTGTGGAGCACGTGGCTTTTTCTTCCTCCACCTCCCACTCTGCTTCCAAGATCAAAGCTTGTATTCTACATGGCTTCAAGCCCATTGCTTTCTCCTCTGGCCTTCTGAGCCTGACTAAACAAGTTCACCCAGAAAGGGAACTTCGGGTCTGCTCCCTGCACTAATTCATTAGTGAGAATTCCTATTAATTATCCCTCTTTATCAAGAGGAGGAAAATGCTGCCGGAAGGTGGTTCTTCTTTTTTTTTTATCTTCCCCTCAAGCTCCTTGAGCAACATATCACAAAGGAACATGTAACATTTATGGCATTGGTAACATTTTCTTGGGATAGCCAGGAAGGTGAAGGGCTTGGGAGCTGGAAAAGTCAGGATGGTCTGAGATCCAGATACCTTAGTGTAGGCGTGTACACGTGCAGGGGGGTCTCTAAGCTGTCACCAGACCTGCTGGAGATCTGGGGATCTGTTCAGGTGATGTGGGATTCTGGAGAAGGAGGCTCAGGGGGCACCTTCTCATGCTCCACAACTCCCTGACAGAAGGTTCAGCCGGGGGGGGTTGGACACTGCTCCCAGGGAACAAGGGACAGGACAAGAGGAAATGGCCTCAAGCTGTGCCAGGGGAGGTTCAGGTCAGACATCAAGAAGAATTTAGGTGGTCAGGCATTGGAATTGGCTGCCTGGGGAGGTGGTGGAATCCCAATCTCCAAAGGTGTCCAAAGGTGGATGTGACATTCACTGCTCTGGTCTGGTTGACAAGGTGGGGATCGGTCTCAGGTTGGATTGGGTGATCTTGGACGTCCTTCCCAACCTTAATGATTCTATTTCATGTCTCTGGCACCATCTGAGATGCCTCAGGACACCTGGGACCTCCTGCAGGCTGTGGAAAGGCCAAGAGGGGCAGAAAGAGGTAGTTGGACAACTGCAAAGGGGCGAAAAGAGAGGCAAGAGCAGAGGGGGTACCCTGAGGCGTGCTGGAGCAAGCTGGTTGGAATCTGGAGCGCTGCTGGTGAGGGCACTGCAGGGCTGACATGTTTCCTTGCTCCGCTGTCCCCACAGTCAGCGTCCCGCCGCGTCGGCCTCTCCTGTGCCAACTGCCACACGACGACCACCACGCTCTGGCGCAGGAACGCCGAGGGAGAGCCCGTCTGCAACGCCTGCGGACTCTACATGAAGCTCCACGGGGTAAATCCTTGCTGTGGGAGGGTGGCACCAGGCTGGGGGCTGGGTTCTTTGCACACCTCTGTGCTCTCCTGGAGCTGGTTTTCCTGCTGTCCCTTTCGTTTAGTCCCCCTCAAGGTTACATCATGTTTATACCTGCAAGGGGGGGTGCACACTGGGTATTTCTCACTTACTAATTAGGTCCCCTTTGCAAATAAGTCTTAAAACCTAACAAAACCAGGCCCAGATTCTTTCCACATAAATGCAGGCACTTTAGTTAAAAAGGGAAGTCAGAAGCACAAGGAAGGGCTGAGCTCCTTCACATGAGCTGTCAGATCCCAGCTAAGGCTTGGCTGTAGACTTGTCAGGGACTGATGGGTCACTTTTCTTGTACAGGTGTCCAGATAGTCTCTTCCTGCCAGTGGTAGCTTCATGTATTGATATCACACCTGATATATCTAGAAGAGTCCTGCTGGTGTCCAAGGCATGGCAGGAATTCAGGATGTAAATCTCCAGCTTTTCTCCCATCACTCAGCGGCAATGGGGCCACCTCCATGGCAGAGACAGAAGCCCTCAACACCCTGGTGATTGCTCAGTGGCAGCCCCCTGTTCTGTTCCTCATGGCACTGGCATCCCTGCCCATGGCAGAAGGGTTAGAACTAAATGATCTTTAAGGTCCCTTCCAACCCAAACCATTCCTGGTTCTGTGATTGCTGCTCCTAGGGTTTTTATATTCCATATATAGATATGGAAAAAACCCAACCCCTATGAGGCAATAAACAATTGCTTTACATTTTGCATTTCTTGCTTGAACAGTTTGTGTCTGACTAAAGATGCTCTCAGTGATGTCCAGTGCTTGAGAGGAGATGACAGAATATTCAGCAGGGTCAGGTCAAAACTGGAAGTTATGGTGGATCAGGGGAAGTCTCACCTAAACAAAAAATTCTTCCTAGAAATCCCAGTGTCTTTCTGACCCCCTCCGTGGGATGAGCTCCTACGGGAGGTCATCCCACATAGGTTTGGTGCCTTTCAAAAAAGCAGGTATAAGCCAGACAGATGTTTCTGGTGTGAGTTAAACAGGAAAGTCAATCAGATGAGCTGGTCTTCCCTTCTGGCCCTAAAACACTCAGAACCATGGTGTGAACTTTCTTCCTATTCCCATTTGGATGCATGTCTTGAATCTCTCTTGACCAGGGAATTTGGGCTCCGTCTTGATGTTGCTTTCAATTAAACCAGCTCGACCACAAGTTAGAACTGGAATCATGTTCTCTTAGATGACCTTAAGGACATTCAGAAACCAATGTGCTTTTCTATTTGTATCCACAGGTCCCAAGGCCTTTAGCCATGAGAAAAGAGGGAATTCAGACGAGGAAACGCAAGCCTAAGAACCTTAACAAAACAAAGGCACAAGCAGGTAAGTGTTGAATGGAGGAATTTATTTTATGATGTGTATTTGTGTGTGCACTTGTGTTTTTGACCACAGTGCCCTGCAAGTCAGAGACCCAGTGACAAAACAGGCCAGTTTTCAAAAAAATGGGGGATGCCTAAATACCTGAATATCCTTCCAACTATTTTAAAATTTATTTTTACCACGCTAGCGTCTGGGTGGGTGGGCAGAGCTCTGTGCTGAAAGCTCTTTGGAAAGAGCCTGTTTTACCCTCTGGTTTCGTCCAGGCCCATCCAGCAGCGAGAGTCTTACCCCAACCACCAGCTCCACCAGCAGCAGCAGCAGCAGCACCACGACCACCGAGGAAATGCGCCCCATCAAAACAGAACCCGGGCTCTCATCTCACTACGGGCACCCCAGCCCCGTTTCTCAGGTACGGAGAGGAGGTGCTGGCAGAGGAAAAAAAATGGGAAATAGGATGGAAGACATGGGGAACATCCTCAAAACCTTAATTAGGTACTTAAAGATAAGCACCTGAAGGGAGGCTGCAGGAAAGATGGAGAGAAACTATTTGCAAGGGCCTGGAGTGATAGGACAAAGGGGAATGGCTTCAAACTGACAAAGAGCAGGTTTAGATTGGATATTAGGAAGAAATTCTTCCTGGTGAGGGTGGGGAGGCCCTGGCCCAGGTTGCCCAGAGAAGCTGTGGCTGCCCCTGGATCCCTGGAAGTGTCCAAGGCCAGGTTGGATGGGGCTTGGAGCAGCCTGGGGCAGTGGAAGGTGTCCCTGCCCATGGCAGGGAGTTGGAACAAGATGATCTTTAAGGTCTCTTCAAACCCAAATCATTGTGTTTCTAGAATTAGAAGGAAAAGCAGAGAGCAGGAAAGAACCTGCCCAAAGTATCCCACGTCAGCTGCAATCTCCAGCCCTGCACCAAATCCAGACACATTTTTACAACAGCACCAGCTCACACAAAAGGGATTCACACGGTCCTCTAAGGTTTGAAGCTTTTTTCATAGCATTCTCCTTTTTCCATAGGCATTCTCAGTCTCTGCCATGTCTGGACATGGATCATCCATCCACCCTGCGATCTCAGCTCTGAAGCTTTCCCCGCAGGCTTACCAGTCAGCCATGAGCCAGTCTCCCCAAACCAGCTCCAAACAGGACTCCTGGAACAGCCTGGTGCTGGCTGAGAACCACGGGGACATCATAACTGCATAACCTGGCCCTTTCCCTATGAACTCCAGGCTGATCCGCTCGAGAGATGAAGAAGATGCCACATAATCATCAAGTCATTGTTGTCTCCCACCTCCCCTGCTCTCCTGCCTTCTCTCCCCTTGTGAGATGTTCCACCAGAGAGGTACAGAGAACTTATCCGAGGTGTAGGGGAGCTCTCATGAAATGAACAGAGAAGACTCAAATCTCAAAGTAACTCAAGGATTTGAAGCCTTTTTTCCCCACTTTAAATGAGCCTCTCTGATTGTCACCACTTACTACGAAACAGCCAGAAACACAGAGATGGACACAGTTCTTGAGTTTTATTTAACAATATCTGGCATTTAAGACTCAGACAATGGTGGAGCAGAGACACTTCTTCTGTTGCCACCCATTCTTTTCCTGAACAGAAGAAAATGCCACCATCTTCTCATGAGCCAAATTCAGTGATCTTCCACCAAACAGAGCCAGTTCCAGCACAGTTTGCTGAACAGACTTCACTAGAGATTCTTTAGTGGCTTTAGTGGATTTGATATGATGTAGGGCAGAGAAAAAAAGAGACATCCCCCTTCCTCCTCAGCTCACACATGTAGAGCATTGTCTTCATTTTCCTAGATGGTCTGGAAAGCTCATGAATGTCCGTATTTAATAGTAACTCCTTTCCTATTTATCACTACGAAATTGTGGGACTGTGTTTCCAAAAGGTTGTTGGCTAAGCCTGGAGTAGGTCTGTCCAAAGTCAAAGAGGGATTTTGGAAGAAGGAACCTTCTGGAAGAAAGTAGATGAGACCCATGCTGGTCATCAAATCCTGGAGGAAATGGCTGGGCTCTTCACTGATGGATAGTGACAAGCCAGGCTTAGAGATAATTCAAGAGCACAGCAAGTGAAAGATGCTCTTCTAACACTGCTGTGCCATTGCTTTTCAGACAGATAATTTAATTATTTTGCCTATTTTCATGTTGGTTTGGATGCCACTGATGAAATCTGACTGTCACTTATTTTTGGCTGTACTGTGAGTGTCCACTGTCCCCCTAACAGCTGGCTTGTGACCATTTCCCACATCTAATCCTTTAGGATTTCACTTTTTGCAACAAGCAGTGGCTTCAGCCCCTACTGGAGGTGGCAGGGGCTGTTTTCCTTACCAAGCATGTGCACAGACTTGCTTGCCTGCAAGAGAAGCACAACTCCATTAAACAAGACTCATCTGTTTGCTTGCCCATAAGGCTCTCAGCTACCGGGGAATCCTGGCAAATGGAGCTGGAAGAGATGCTAAGAGCCCGCTGGGATCAGTCCTGCCTAATCCAGCCCTGACTGCTCTGTCTCTGGCTTAACAAACTCAAACTCCAGCACTGCAGATGCCACAGCTCCCCTGGGCAGTCCAAGTGCTTCACCAGATGCTTCCCATGACGTTTGCATCAACATTTCCAAGGAAGGACAGCTTTGCCTGTCCACGCAGAGAATTTCTGGGAGACCTCATCCCTCAAGATTCTTCACTCTTGTCTCTGTCTGCTCCCAAGCTCTGTGACCCTTCTTGCCTTCCCAGCTCCTCTCTTTTCTTCCCCGCATCCAGAACTCGAGTACTGAACTATCAAGTGAAAAATCTCTAAGGGGGATTGTGCATCCCTCCCAAATGTGCCACCCTCTGTCTCCTACTTTTCAACATTCCCACAAGGAGTATTTTTCCACACAAACACTAAGGCACATGGCTTGGTGAAGAGAAGAGCCATGGACAGGTTTGAGGCAAAAGAATGGCATTGTGTTGTCTTTGTCTGAACTCAGCCTTTCCCTCCTGGTGGTGTAAAAGCTTCTCTAAGGAGAAGGATTCAACTGGACTGGTCATGACTGGAGAGTCCTGGACCCTCTCCCATTCCCCGTTCTCTCCATAGCTCAGATTTGCAGGGTTTTGGAGGGGTGATAGAGCCTCCACACTCCCTAGAGAAAAACACCATGGCAATGATGCCATGGGAACGGCTGGATGGTGTCTGCACCAGTTCCCACTCTGTCTTGCAGAGCTAATGCAGTGTTTATGCAGCCTCATTAGTGCTAATTACAGGTGAAGGAAAGACATTAATGAAACATGAATAAATAAAATTCTGTGATTCTGTTCAGACCTGCTAGGCTTCAGAGAAGAGGCCAGAAATAACACTGAAAAATATGAATTTGAGGTGAAAACACAAAGGTGTTTCTCCATTGGCAGGAAGATCTTTACCCAAACTCTCCCTTCAAGTAAATCCCTTTGTAAATGGCAGTAGAGCCCTCCTGGGATCTGGCTGTGAATTCCTGGCCATAACACAGCAACCTGCACCACAAAATCCCCCTTGGCTCATGCCAACTTTTGAGATATCCACAACTACCCTGGAAAGCCCAAGAGGGAGTAGAGCCTCCTAGAGAGGAGCTAAAGTCCAGACCAACAACACCTCCCATTTCTCTTTCCATCTGGAGGCTCACAGTGGTTCTGTCCACCTTCCCTTGTTGCTGTGTTCCTCCTCCTTCCCTCAAAGCCAAATTCCCCAGTGGAATTTTTCTCCCACCCTTAAAACCCACTCAGAGATGCCAGAAAGGGCTCTGCTTGTAATGCCAGAGGGAAAAATCCCTGCAGAACATAAGTCTGCCTTATGCCCACTGGGTAGAGATTTATAAACTGGTTTTTAGCCTTCCTCGAAGCCCGAAAAACAATTCTTGAAACAGAGTGAGGAGCATTTACAAGTCCCTGCTAACAGAACAAGAAGTCTGCTTTCAAAAGATGAAGCTTTGGGGGCCACGAGGACAGCTTTAGGGGTAGAGGACAACTCTTTAGGGGTAGAAATTAGCTCTTTTGTCCCTGCTTTTGCACCAGAAGTTTGGATACACCAGGTCCTGTGGTTCTTTTCAATCACCCAAAACTGTTGTACAGCTGTTGTTGGCCCAGGGGAATTCGTCTTTTTCAGGCCAATGCTGACACCAAGATGGTGAGAGACTGACCTCAGATGCAGCATCACCATTTCAGGTGGGGTACAAACACACCATAATTGATGGGTCCCCTTCTTCAGAGCTTCTAATGATCAAATAACAGAATAATTCAAATCAGAAGGGATGAGATCAGGTTTCCCAGGGCCCTATTCAGGCAACTTTTGAATATTCCTAAGAATGGAAATCCCATCACCTCTCTGGTTTCCTGTTCCAGTGTTTGACCACTCTCATGGTGGGATTTTTTCCAAGAAACACTGGCAAATTAATTGCTCAGACTGGGGGATTCCCATGTAATGAGTCATTGTGGGAGGCTGAACGTGGTCTCCAAGCCCAGGAATCACTCAGAGCCAGTCTTGCAGGTAGGGGCTGGAGTGGCCAATGCAGGATGGCAAACTCCAGAAGTGACAGACAAAGGGATACTCACAGGACAAGAGGATTAAAGTGCCACCACTTGCAGGACACTCAGCTCCTTCTAGCACGAGGGGCCACTTACAAAAAAGTTCCCCCGTGATGGGGGAGGCAGTTAGAACCTGCTTTGGTAATGAATTAGATACAATTATTAGAGACCCATTAAGGCAAAGTAATTATTAGCTTCATAATTGCTTTTATTGCTGGAGAACCCAGCAAGATCCATACCAGGTCCTACACAAATACAGGACCGAGAATTAATCCTTCCCTGAGAAGGAGGGAAGGGCCCACTCCTGCAAAACACCTCAGCACGTATGAAAACGCATTTGTGGGATTTGTTCCCCTCAAGATCATCCCTAATCATGAAAATTTGGATGCTGAAGGGTTTGCAACACGAGGTTTGGTTGTGTCAGACCACACCTTGTCACTGGCTCAGTGGCCACCAAAAGGAGATGGGCATATGAGAACCAGGACAGGGAGCCAAGAAAGGTCATTTAACCACTTCTAAATGTCTTTGCTCCTTGTGGAAGTGCAATATCTTGATTCACTTCAGCTATTCTTTGTAAACTGATCAGACAAGATCCACAGATCACTTGCAATCTTACGGGCTTGGATGGAGAGAGTGCAATCAGGAGGAGCTCAGGAATATTGCAAGGGAGCTTTAAAACCAATCAACAACTCTCAATGTAACACTGAAGCTGTGACTATGTCAGGGGTGGTGTTTTGTTTTGCCTTTTTTTTTTTTTTTATTCTCCCCATATATAAAGTTTGAAGCTTCCCAGGTCATCTGGGAAGGTCTCATGGAAACAGACACTTATTTGTAAGGGGGAGAGGGAAACCAACCAACTGAACAAGCTGTAATTATTTAAAGATGTAAAAAAATATCTATTATGAAGTAGTATGGCTACCAATCCACGTAACTTCTACACCTTTAGAACTAATGGAAATAAAACAATGATAATAAAACCAGAAGGTTTCTGCCTGACTCTGTCTACCCTCATGGGCTTCTTGGAGAGGGCTGGGGCTAAATGATGAAATATTGAAAATATATGAAATGCACCTGGAGAAGAAATGGTGCAGTGGGTCCTGTCCCAGGGAGCTCACAATGAAAGAATTACAGAATAATTTTAAGTCAAAAGGGACAAAATCAGGTTTCCCAGAGCCCTGTTCAGTCAAGTTTTGAATACACCCAAGGATGGAAATCCCACCACCTCTCTGGGTTCCTGCTCCAGTGTCTGACCCCCCTCATGGTGGAAATGTTTTTACAAATCATGGAACGTTAAGGGGTTGGAAGAGACTTTAAAGCTCATCTCATTCAACACCCTGCCATGGGCAGGCACACCTTCCACTAGGCCAGGTTGCTCAAGGCCTTATCCAACCTGGCCTTTGACACTTCCAGGGATGGGGCAGCCACAGCCACCCTGGGCAACCAGTGCCAGGGCCTCCTCACCCTCAAAGTTAATAATTTATTCCCAATATCTAACCTAAATTTCCCCTCTTTCAACTTGTACCATTACTCCTTGTCCTACATAAATGTCTTATATAATAAATATTAGATAATTAACGAGAGCTAAAATCTTTGGTAAATTAATTGCCTAGACCTGGGGATTCCCATGCAATGAGTCAGTGCAGGAGACTGAATGTCGTCACCAAGCCCCAGAGCCTACAGAGCCCCTTCCTTTATGTAGGATTTGGGATGGCCAATACAGGATGACAAACTCAGAGGTGACAGACCCAGCAGTGATGCAACTCAAAGCCAGGCTGGACAGGGCTTGAAGCAACCTGGGATAGTAGAAGGTGTCCCTGTCCATGGCAGGGAGGTGGAACTAGATGATCTCTAAGGTCCCTTCCAACCCAAACCAGTCTGTGACTACGATTTTAATACAAATGCGGAAAAGCCCCAGCACTGGTAACACCCCTAACACAGCAGAGAGGGGAAAAGCCCTTGGGAGCACTTAAAAACCGTCATGACTTAGCTTTTTGGTCTTCTCACCAAGTTTTACTTAGTTCAGCCTGAATGCTTCCAGCTGGACTCAGAGACAACACCCTCAAGCCGAAATCAGGTTGTCAGCAAGGGCTGTGCCCCTACAGAGTGGGAGGTGGCCGAGCACAGCCCTCCTTTAAGCACCCAATCACCCTCCCAGGGTGCCCTGCTTCCTTCCCAGTCCAACCAGTTCCTACAGACCAGTATAACTGGTGGGGTGAGTGAGGCCAGCACCTGGAACCCGCCCATTCCTCCCCCAGCAGCCAACTGGGGAGTTCCCCTGCTATTTGGGGGGAGGATCTTTGTCCCCTATAAAAGGAGGTGGGTGGAAGGGGTTTGGCTGTAGGAGGTCTTCTTGAGGGTGGGTAGAGGTGCTGTGGGAGGTGGTTGGGGGCAGAGGAAGGGCTGTGCAGAGTAGAAGGGAGGCAATGAAGTAGGGGGGGAAGGCTGCCCAGCCTGCTCCCCAAATGGATGCGCAGGGTGGGCCTGGGGAGAGCAGTGAATGAGAGCTGGATGCAGGAATGTGGGGCTTGGGGGGAATGCTGAGGGTGCTTTCACTGCCCTGGGGAGGTGTGGGTGAGAATGGGGTGGGAACTCAAGGCTCTGTTTTTTACAATGGTTGCGAGTTGATGCTTGGCTGAATGTGAGAAGGTGGGGAGCTCTGCACCCCAGTGCAAGCAGAGGGTCAGGGCTGTGCCTTAAAGGCCCTGCAGGAGCCTTGCCCAGGGGCGTAAGGTCACAGGGAGCCTTCCTGCAATCCCTGGCTGCAGGCAGAGCTGGGGTGAGCTGCATGAGCCCTGTCCTTGCTCTGTTCCCTTGTGGGTGCTGGGTTGCTGTCCAGCCACAAGGACTGGGAGTGAGCCCATACAGGGGGAGGATTTCTCCTGTAGGCCTGGCTCCCTGCTCCAGAGCTGCAGAAGGCACCAGCTCAGGTGGCCATGCTCATGGAGAGATGGATGTCATGCCCTGCAGAGGGCTGGGGGTGGTTTTCCTCCTCTTTCTCCTTGGAGGGCAGAGTGTTTTGGATGAGACTGAAGTGAGTCTGGAGTAAAAAGGTGAAATGAGGAGGTACAAGGGGATCAGAGATGGCAAATACTGTTCTTTTAATGTCCTGGGAAACAGGTCAGTCTTCCTTCTTGAGGAGGAGTGTTACTTTACTGTCAGACAGGCTACAGCTGGGGCAGGGTGAGCATTAACACCTCCCAGCGCTGGAAGCTCCCAATGCTTCCAGTCTCTCACAGTGAGCCTGTGGAGAACCGATGGAGCAGCAGTCAGAGCTCTGCAGGGGGTGAACTTCCCTGGGATGTGAGCTCTGTCTGTGCTGCCTGACATGAAGCCAGTGCCTGGAAATTTGAGGCAGACCCCTTGGATGACCTGTGGCCAGCTGCATCCAGGGATCCAAGCTGCTGCTGGTGCCTTTGGCAGCAGGAGTGTCTCTTTAGCTGTCTCTTGATCAACATAATATGCAAGTTTTCGGGTGCAAATGGAGCAGGCCTGTGAGTAATTATCACATGCCCTTGAAGGCAGAGGACTAAAGCTCAGTCCTTTACCCTTGGTAAATCTAGTTTTGATGACCACTTAACATCTGTACCTTGATATAAGACATTAAATTAATGTTCCCTAACATGTTTTCCTCCTGAGCCCTTCCAAAAGGGATTTGGTTTGTGCTGCAGCACAGGAAGGCCTTTACAGCCATCCTGTCATGCCTGCTGCTTCTCCTCACAGCCATGCCTAGGATGTCCCCTTGCTGTGGAAGGAGCGTGTGGCATTGGAGGCTTTGGTTTTAGTCACTCTGAGCCAGCCCAGGCAGTGGAGAAGCCAAGATGCTGGCATGAGGTGGGAATGGCTCTTCTGGTGGGGGACCCCAGGATTGTTGTTGATTTTTTTCATCAAGCTGTCTCACAGCTGTGCCAGGTGCCTCAGAGCCCTGTACTGAGTGCTGTGGAGCTTGACGCTGAGCCTCTGGTCAGTGCTGGTCCCTGGGATTAGTTTGCAGGGAGAACTGGCACTGTGGGATGAAAGCCAAACTGAGCTTTCCTTGTACACCCACAGCCAGCAGAAGTCTCAGAAGAGCTGCAAGTGATGGAGGCTTCATGCCTGAAATAACTCCTTATGTATTGGTGTGAGTTCCTGGAGGGAGCTGCAGGATGGTGCTGCTTCATCTCGTCCTCATCCGGAGCCTTCTGCTCCCAGATGCTGCTGGCAGAGTGTAGGAATGCTCCCCAACTGGTTCCGTGCCATTGCAGTCAGTGGGGCAAGCAGTGGGTAAAGCAAGGGGTGGAGATGTTCTAATTCCAGGGCTGATCTTTCCATGGGAGCAGCACTTCCCACGGTGTATCAGGGAAAAGATGGGTCACTGGCCTGTGCTGGTTATGGGTCATTAATCATAAAATCACAGAATGGAATGGGTTGAAGGGACCTTAAAGACCATCTACTTCCACCCCCCCTGATGTGGGCAGGGAAACCTTCCACTGCTTCAGGAAAAAGGACTTTGGGAGATTCCCAGGCCAAATTCCTGCTTGTGGGGTGAAAGCTGCCATGAGAGCAGGTTGTTCACGGCTCTGCTTGGATAAATGATATATATCCACTAGGATGGAAGCTCCCCTACCTCCCTGGTCCTGAAAGAAACCTATTCATCTTCATGGACTTTGCCACAGGGACATAAGAAGGAAAATTAGGAGAATGTTTTGTGTATTTCTGAGTTGCAACTTCCCTTCAAGTCTAGGGCAGAGTGTGCCAAGGACCTGCTAATCCCTCAGCAGCTGCTGGAGATGCCAGAAGGCCCATCAGTGAGGAAGTTCCAGCTGCTGACCTCCCCTTTTGTGGGGCAAGTGGTGGCCAAGGTGGGAGGAAGCAGCCGGAAGCTCAATGTGAATGACCTGAATGCCCTGAGGCTGCAGGACTCCCAGGTGAGCTGTGCTAAAGTTTAATTTACAGATCCATGACAAGTCTGGGGGAGGCCACCATTGCCCTGCACCTGGGTGACAGAAGGTGCAGAACCTGTGAATGTTTCCCTGAGGGTTTCACCTGGCTGAGTTAAGGCATCTGTGCTGTAGGTGATGCCATGATAATTTTTTGCCTTTTCTTTTACACCCCTTTTATACCTTTTTACAACTTCTGTACTCTTAGTGCTTTTTGCCTACATTCTTGGACTTGTTTGTCAAGCTAGGGCACTCAACATCTTAGAGGCTTCGTAGTTAGGGATCAGTGTGCCCAGACCCCAAGGTCCTCTCCAGAACACATTCTGTAAACTGAGATAGAACCATCCAGGGGAAGGTTCCTTGGGGACAGGGGCTCATTTGAGCCTCTCACTGGGGAATTTCTGATAGATATGCTAATTAGTAAGGCCTATAAGATTATACCAGATCTTTTGGGGGTGGGCATTGTGGTGTGCATTAAGGTGCGTTCAACCTGGGCTTAGTGCACCTAAGGATCCTTAAAATAAGTACCAAGGTAAAATCCCTTTTTCCCTTCTAACCCTGTTTGACTCTTGATTTTTAAGACCAGGAAAAGGAATCACAGGCACTTGTCAGAATTCACACTGGGTTGGTCCTGATGGGACTTCACTGGCCTGACACACCCCAGATGATGATTTGGACCTGAGTGGCCAAATCCTGGTGCAGCCTCACCTCCAATTAAAGGTGGGGAGCAAAATGAAAAGCACAAAATGCACCCAGCACAAAGTTCGAAGGTGAATCAGAAGCAGTGATAACAAACTTCAAACCACTGAGTGTCTGTCCTGGTGGGCCTGATAGGAGCCCCTGAGAGGGATTCAGAACTGAGTGGCATCTGAACACCTTATGCTTCAGGCAGGCAAAGAAAGGAATCTGCAAGGATGACCCCAGCTCTGATGGGAATGGCTTGGATGCTGACTAATCCTGTGTTCAGGGTGGGGTGATGTGTCCTCTAATAGATGCTGTAGAAAATAGTCACTTGTATGGAAACAGCCAGAGGTTTTATCCCTGGATGTGTTCAAAGTCGGGTTGGATGAGGACTGAGCAACCTGGTCTAGTGGAAGGTATCCCTGTCCATGGCAGGGGAGTGGAATGACATCATCCTTAAGAGCCCATCCAAGCCTTTCTAGAATTCTATGATCCTTTATGGATCATCAGTACATCCCAGCTCTTTTTCTCAGGTTCATGGGAAGAACTTGTACCTGGCATTTGTGGCGGCTGGAGGTCCCTTCCGACCAACCGCAGAGGAGACGGTGCTGCAAAGAGAGGCTGCTTGTGGGGCACACTGTCCTGCCCAGGGAGGCCAAGGACAGATTGGTGCTCCACATGCCCATTCTCAGGATGAGGAGCTGCAGGACCCCCAGCACTCAAGATCTGAAGCCCCAGATGGAGCAGAGGGTCCGGGCAATTGGCTGCGCATCCACTTTGGCATGCTCGGCAGCATCCGGGCAAACGAGTTCTCAAGGGCAAACAGAGCCAATAAAAGGGGGGACTGGAAGGACCCTGTGCCCAGGTATTTCATGGAATCTTCTCTCTCCCTGCCTTTTCTCTTTTCTCACAAACTAAATTTGTGTGGGGATGCTCTTAGCCTTGATTTTCTCGGATATATGCTAAAGCACAAGAGATGGCATGAGTGGACTTGGGGTGTGTTCAACCAGAGAATCCCCAGTGAAATCAATTGTAGGATGTGTTGCCTGCTGGCCTGGGGATCACAGTACCAGTTCTGCTAAGATTTTATCTTAAAGAGTGAAGTTTTAGGATGCCAGTCTGCATCATGCCCTGAAAGTGTCAGTTTCTCCCAGTTATGTGTTTTTTAAAAAGCCCTGGATAAATAGCAAACATCTCAGCTGGAATCACAGGCTGGAGTGATGCTGTTGAAGGTAGCAGTGAATTGAAAACATGGTTATGGTTTGTGTCCTGTATCCCACTGGAATTGTACAGAGCAAGGGGGAACAGCTTCCCAGAGAAGCTGTGGCTGCCCTATCCCTGGAAGTTTCCAAGGCCAGGTTGGACAGGGGTTGGAGCAACCTGGGGTAGGGGAGGGATCCCTGCCTACGGCAGACGGGTGGCCCAAGATGATTTTTGGGTTCTCTTCCAACCCAAACCAGTCTATGATTCTATGATTTTTTTGAAGGATGATTTGATTTCTATACAAGTATTTTTAGACAGTTTTGTGTGCTACTTTTAACATCCATTTCCCTGATTTGTCAACCCTCCTGCTGGAGCCCTGGTCATCCAGGGAGCACGTGGCAGCAGAAGGAGCAACTCTCCACCAGTTGTGTGTGTTCACCACCACGTTTCATGTCTGAAATCATGAAAGAGGCCACCTTGCCTTGAGACCATGGCCAGCTGCAGAGTACAGCAAGTAGGTCAGAGATGTTTCTGACGAGAGACTCCCAACTTCCTGGCTTCTCCCAGGCTGGTTCTGCACTTTGAGAGTGGAGGCTTCCTTGTTTTCTACAACTGCCGGATGCTCTGGTGCTCCTCTCCGAGGGCTGATCCTGCTTCTGACATCCTGTCTGTGGAATTCCACCGTGGCCGGGCACTCTGTGCCCTCCGTGCACCTGATCCCATCTGCTACACCCTCCTAGACCAAAGACATTTTTCAGGGCTGGGTGAGTTCCAGGGAATAGTGGCAGAAGGAGAAATGGAGGAGCGTGGGTGGGATGTCTACAGATGCAGAAGTGCATGTCTGGGCAGTTTTTTCTTTAGTCTAACAGCTTCTGGTAGGTCCAGCTGAGGGCATGTGGTCATCTTCAAGGTCTGTAACAAGGGTAGAGGGAAGAAACCTCTTCCAGCCCAATCCCAGCTCTAAGTCTACTCTTTGGATGCCACCTCTGATACAGGGAATGGCATTGCTGGCTGCAATCCTTGAGGCAGAAATCACAGGTTGGAGCCAGCAGCCTGTGTTACCTTTATTAGAAATATCCTTATTGTCTCTTTATTTCTGACCCTTTCCAGGGAACATCATTAAGAACGAGATCTTGTACCTGGCCAGGATCCACCCATTAACACCAGGCTCCCTCTTGGCTCCCTCAGATCTGGAGCATCTGCTGGACTGCGCCATTCAGTTCAGCTCTGAGTGGCTGCACAACAAACTGCGTGGCCAGGGGCTGCACCCCAGGGTGTACCAGAAGGAGCAGTGTCCCCTGGGGCATCCTTTGATGAAGGGGACTTTTGGACCCTTGGGTGGCTTCAAGAGACTTACATGGTGGTGCCCTCAGTGCCAGCCTGCAGTGCTGCCAGGGGATGGGGACCCTTCCCCAGTCACTGAGTGACCTGTCCTGGAGGGTGCTAGGTGGTATTTCAGCCATGCTCTTCATTGTCCTAAAAGGTCTCAGTGGTTTTTTTGAGGCTGTTGAGTTTGGTCCTTAGGGACCTGCAGAGTTAAGTGCTCAGTGGGGGTCCCAGGTCCCCTGAGTGGCTGTAGAAAGGAAAAAGTGGCTGTCCATGTTTTGTTTTTTTTTTGTCACAGTGGCAGAACAGTGTAAAGAGTTTGACCAGTTCTGAGGTGTTTTGGTTGCCCTGTTCAGGTGGCAGTGGATGGGAAGTATAAACGGTTGAGCAGGGCACTGCTGTGGTCTGAAGTGACCCTGTCCCTTGACCCTGGAGGACTCAGCAAAACAGAGGATACCCCTCTGCCTCAACAGCTTGATTAATTGGGAATTAAATAATCCTGCCTCTGTCTGGAGCTGGATACCTGTGGGATGGGTGTGGTTAAACATGAGGGGCTGTTCCCTGTGTCAGATCTGACAGGAACAGCTCCCTCCTTCCACATCAATGTACACAAAATATACGTCAGCAGTGCTTGGTGGAACTCATCTCTGCCACCAATAGGTTTCAGCTTTGTGGCAAGCTGCCAATTCCAGATCTCGCTGTAGAAGTAATTAAAAAAAATTAGAAATACACTGTGTGATGGGGATTGCATAAAACTCAGGATCTCCAAGGAAACCTGAAAGCAGAAAGGTTTGGAAATAGACCTGTGTCTCTAAACACTAGGCAGGAACTGCTGCTGTCCTCTCCCCCTGGATTTATTTTAATAATAACCTGTTGAGCAAAAAAATAAAAGCT
Source organism: Corvus moneduloides (assembly GCF_009650955.1). Lineage (NCBI taxonomy): Eukaryota > Metazoa > Chordata > Aves > Passeriformes > Corvidae > Corvus > Corvus moneduloides. The sequence continues at coordinate 3,410,927 of NC_045478.1, forward strand.
GGAATTAGAACTGGTGCTGTTCATTGCAAGTGTGTCCTTTCTGGCAGTTTCTTGGTTAAAAGCTGAGGTGTACAGGGAAATTCCAGCTGCATGGAGTTGGTTAACAGCTACCTCTGTGGTGCTGCCTGTAGAGGATGGTACCAGCAGCTTTCCTCAGTGGTGTAAAGGTTCTTATTAATGGGAATTGCATTTAAAGATGGATTGCAAATCAGCTGGGAATGCCGGAGGTAAACACCTCCATTGTAGGCAGCTGCTTCCCAGGCAAGACTTGCACAGCCTCTCCCCTGTGAACTGCAACACCCTAGAGTGGTTGCAGGTTATGGGATTGATGAATAAACCAATTAATGGGGTTATGGGGCCAAAGAAGGTGGTTAATGTCCCTTCTGCAGAGTGTCAGCAAAGTACCCTTTCAATGCCCTTCCAAAACAAAAGAATTGTAGAATATCCTGAGTTGGAAGGAACCCACAATGATGATCAAAGTCCAACTTCTGGAAGAAAACCACCCACAAAAAAAAAAAACAAAAACCCAAAAGCCAAATCTTGCACTTCGAAAGATGAGGATGGAGCTGGATAGGTGTTGGGTTCTCGGCACAGGAAGGATGTGAACTGTTGAAGCAAGTCCAGAGGCGGCCACGGAGATGCTCTAAGAGCTCGAGGACCTCTGCTCTGGAGTCAGGCTCCGAGCTGAGTGTCCACCTTGGAGAAGAGAAGGAGCCAGGAAGACCTTAGAGTCTCTTCCAGTACCTTGAGGGGCTCCAGGAGAGCTGGAAAGGGACTTTGGGCAAGGGGGGAGTGGGACAGATGGGATAGTGGGAAGGAATTGTTCTCTGAGAGGGTGGTGAGGGGCTGGGAGGCCCCTGCTCTAATAGGAGGTGTCCCTGCCCGTGGCAGGGGCTTGGAACTGGAAAGTCTTCAAGCTCCCTTCCGTCCCGAGCCCTCCTCTCGCCCCACGGCGGTGCCGCTCCCCTCACGCTCACCCGCGGGGGTCCGGGCTGCCGGCTCCTTCCCGTTCCGCCCGTGCTAACGCGCGCCTCCGCCAATCAGCGCCCGCGGCCGGCCGTCACACCAGCCCCGCCGCCTTCCTATTGGCTGGCGCTGCCCTGGTGCGAGCGCGCCTCCGCCAATCGGCGCCGCGCCCGCCCCACCGAACGATGCACCGGGCGCTGTGATTGGCTGCGGGGCTGGCGCGGCCCCGCCCTTTCTGGTTAAGCGGCGGCCGGGTTGGGGGCGGCGGGAGCGTGCGGCGGCACCCATGGAGCTGCTGCGGAAATGGCTGGGCCACCCCGAGGACATCTACAACCTGCTGCGCTTCAAGATGGGCGGCTACCGCGCCGTCATGCCGCGGATGGACACGGTGAGCGGCGAGGGATGCGCGGGCGGCGGGATGCGCTTCGCTGTCACCCGTGCGAGGTGCCGCCGGTGGGGAGACTGTCATGTCCGGGTGTGGATACGGCGTTGCCATGGGTGACCGTCCCATGTCCAGCGTGTATAGGACCAGCCCGGCTTTGTGCCCCTTGTGTGTGGCCTCGGTGCTTCCCGGCGTTGTACCGGTTCCGGGCATCCTCTTGCATTGCTCGTAGCCTGCGTGCATCCCACCGGCTCTGCGCGTCCTGTGCATCGCTGCATCCCACGGGCTTTAGGTGCCCCGTGCTCGGTGCTGGTACCCTGCGAGCATGTCGCCGGCTCCGAGCATCCCTTGCACTTCTCGGTGCCGGTACCCTGCGCGCATCCCCCGGGGCTCCGCACATCGCACGGCCCCGGCGCTGTCCCTACACGGCCCCGTCTCCGGCCACGGCGCGGCCGCGGAGCCGAGACGGGGCGGGTTAAGGGGCGGGCTAAGGGGCGGGTTTCGGGCTGGGGGCGGGGCAGCCGCAGCCCCCCGCCGCCGCCGCGCCCCCATGGCGGCCGGCTCCCGGGCCGTGTCCGTGCTGCGGCGGACACTGACCCTGTCCCCGCCGCGGAACCCCCCGCGGGCAGCGGGCCGGCGGCGGGGCCAGCAGCAGCAGCAGCAGCAGCACTGCGGAGCCCCCGCGGCGCCCCCGGCCCCGCCGCCCGCCGCTCCCCGCCTCCAACCCGCGCCCTGCGCCCCGCTCTGCCCGCAGGACTCGCTGGGATGCGGCCTCCGAACCTGCTACCGGTACCTCAACCAGACCAGCCGCAGCTTCGCCGCTGTCATCCAGGCTCTGGACGGAGAGCTGCGGTGAGCGGGGGGACCCTCTGGAACTGGGTGTCCCTGGGAGGTGGCAGATGGGACGCCACGCCAACACTGGGGGTCCTCGGGAGGGCGTGGGTGCAGCTTCCCCCCTGACACCGGGAATCCCCCGGAGGTGGTGGTGGTAATTCTCCTCCCTGGGAGTTGGTGGGTATAATGCCAGTCCAGCACTGGGGAGCAATGGGTGCAGTGGCCCCCCAGTATCAGGTCTCCCTAGGAGTTGGTGGGTGTGATGCCCCCAATAGCAGAGCTGGCAGGAGGTGGCCCATGCAGTGCCCCCAAACACCATTTTTCTCTAGGGGAGCTGCTGGGACGTGCACCCTCTCCTATCAGGAGCTGGCTGGGCTCACTCAGCTCAGCCCCACCCCGTGCAGCAGGACGTGGGATTTTTCACGTCCCAGCTGGCTGTACCACATCCCCTCTCTGCACCACATCCCCCCCTCTAAACTGGGTGTCTGGGCTGAGCCTCCTGGCCAGCAGACTGTTAAACACAGTGCCTGGCTCTGTGCCCTGTGTGACACCCTGGGAATGTGTCCTGGCAGTGCCAAGGCTGGAGCTGGACAAAAGGCTGGAGGGAGGAGGTGAGGAAAAACCTGGGGCTGACTGAGGGTTTGGGCCTTGCCTGGGAGGTTCTTTTGGAAGCAGCTGCCTCAAAACCTGCACAGTTGTCGCCGGGAGTTTGTTGCACACTCATTTTTTGCTGTGCAAATTTTGCTGCCCCATGCAGGAAAGCTTCAGATGGGAATAGTAACAGAAGAAGTAAAGCTCAGCTGGCCCGTGGGCCTCGTGCCATGTGACTACTCTCCATGTAATTCCTTATATTCATTTGGTAATTGCTGATTTCAGTTTGTAAATCTCCAGTGAATCCCAAGATGGGTTGATGATCAAATTTAGTGGTTCTGGAAGTTGTTCCGGACGCAGTTGCAGGCACCACCCCAAAAATACTGGGTGATAGGTGGGGTTTCTGAGCCCTGGTTTGGCATTTTGGATGGTGCCCCATAGCTGTGTCCTGTGTTTATGAAACGCTGTTTGCAGCCTGGTTGACAGGAAAGGCAGAGAAATTCAGCGGTTTGGCTGGAATTGCGTGGAAAAGTACAACTGGGGCCAAGAATTAAGCTTTTAATTTTCCATGCTTTTTCTGTGCAGGAATTAAGAAAAAAAAATTAAGAAAACACTGTGAAACCTGGTAGCAATGTGCCTGCCCTGTGCTTGCCTCAAGCTTCCTGCAGTTTTCTCTGTCTGTCTTTTTTTGTCCTTTAATCCTTGCCGTGCAGCCCACTGGGATCAGCATCACCCTTCAGGGCACAGAAACTTCTGCCTGGCATCCTAAAAATGCTCTTGCCAGATCTTTGCAACCCACGGTTGGGCAGGGATGGTGGTTGGATTACAGCTGGCTCAGTAGTGGATAGGGAGAGACTCATTTTCAAAGCTCTGCTGGAGAATTTAGGGACAAACAAAGGAAGTACAAAACAGAAAGGCTATAGCAATAGGTGGAGCAGCAGCCTTATGGAAGGAATTAATTTTGGTGGATCAGAACAGTGCTTGCATTGATGTTGACCCCATCATGGAGTTCAGCTGAGCCCCTGTGGTTACAGACAGGCATCCCAGAAGGGCTGCTGGAAAATGGGGAACTTCTGGAGGAGTGCTTGGAGCAGTGCTTCCCTGGCCAGACGGGGTGCTGGTAGTTGAGATGAAATGTCTGGTTCCTCCTTTCTTGCTTTTTTTGGCCCCTTAGACCACCTGTTTTGCTGGCCAGAGCCCTATCCAGCTCGTTGCTCCATGATTAGGGTGTTTTCTTGGCAGGTGGGAGGCTCAAAACTGCAGTTTCATCCACGGCTCAGCCAACAGCATCATAACTGCTGCTGGTGAAAAAAAGTTATGATCTAAGCTCATAGCTCCTCTCCTGGTGATGGAGAGGAGAAGAGGGATGCTCCTGCCTTTCTCTGCTGCCAGTTCCATGGTCCTGCCTGTCCTTGGGACCCTTCAGGATCCACTCCTGAAGGTTCAACAGAGGCTGCAGGTGCTCACAAGAAGAAAGGAGACCTCCTTACCTGGGCAGGATGGGGCAGGAGCTTGAGCTCTGAAAGATCCACACTTGTTCTTGGGAAGTGGGTGCTTGCATTTGTGCCCTGTGCAGCCTGACCTTGAGTGTTTCCAGGGATGGGACATCTACCACCTCTCTGGACAATCTGTGCCAGTGCCTCCCCACCCTCACAGCAAAGAATTCCTTCATTTAATTTGCCAAAATTGCCACGGATCTAAATTCAGTATGTGATGGAAGTTAGGGAGGCAGGTGAGGTCTGGATGCAGAATTGGGGTTAAATAAGTGCTTTAACTGTGTTGGGCTCTGGAATTAACTGCTGGCTCTTCCCTGGGCATGGTGCCCCTGTGAGAGGTGCCTCTGGGATGGCATTTCAGGTTCTGCCCTGCCTTTCTTGGTGGCTCCTGGAAGCGGGTTGGAGCCTTGGGCACTTGCATCCTGTTGGATGAACGTTTGTAGCCCAGCTGGAATGGAAAAATGGAAAAACTCAGTCATGCAAAGGAACAGGAGCATGAGAGAGCTGCCTGCTCATGTGGTTTGACAGAGGTGTTAAATATCCTTTTAATCGAGGAAAAAGAGCCAAATTTAACAGTATTGGCTCTGAGAGCAAGTCAGTTTTCCCTGGATGCTTAATCACTGCTTGCACGTGTTCATTCCAGGAGGACAGCACTGTCACCTGGTAATTAGCATTTAGCAGACTACTTTCCATTTGTTAAACAATTAATAAATGCCTTGTCTCCTTGATGTATATCCCTGTGCTTGTGGAGGTCTGGGGATTATTTTATATAAATCCTGGAGTTGCAAACAGCATTTCTTGCCATCTGGATTTGTTTGTTTTGGTTTTGGTTTTGGTTTTGGGTTTTTTTTTTGCTTCAGCTGCAGAAATGTCAAAGCAGAGATGGGGAAGGCAGGGAATGGGGAAGGAAGCAGGGATAGGGAAGGCGGGGGTGGTGGGAGCAGGAGGGGAGGTGGCTCTGCAGCAGCTTCCTGCCAGGGTTCTGGGACCCATGGGCTGCCTCCAGTGTCCTGTTCATGGAGATAGAAAATACAGGGTGGTTTTGGCTCTTCCTGCCAGTCCTACTGTTCCTGTTGCACAGTGTGACCCCTTTGTTCCCCCCCAACAGGATAAAAGGTGTGCAGAGAGGGGGAAGTGATGGGAAAACCACACCTGGTTTTGTCCCTCTTCCCTACCTTATATTTGCTTTTCCAATAAGCCGACCTCAGGCTCTGTCCTCTGGGTCCAGCTGAGCGCTGGCCTTGCTTGCAGGGTTAGGTCTTCCCTGCTCAGGTTGGTCACAGGCCTAGACCTTTCCCTGATACACATCTTAGAAAGCCCAAAGTCATGCTGTAATTCTCCTCATGAGGGAAAATCCTGGATTTCCTAACCTGGCTGGTATCTTCCAAAGGCACCAAGGAGCTGGCAGTGCTGGTGTGTGTCATGTTGAGCTCCAAGTGTCTCTATTAAAGGTTCTCTGGTTAATCCCAGCTGTTTGTCCTCCCTCACAGGCACTCCCAAGTAAGGATTACTGTTTTTTCTCTCCTCCCAGACATGCAGTCTGTATATTCTACCTGGTTCTCCGTGCCCTGGACACTGTAGAGGATGACATGAGCATCCCCTTGGATGTCAAGGTCCCGATGCTGCACGAGTTCCACTCCTATCTCTACCAGCCAGACTGGAAGTACATGGAGAGCAAGGAGAAGGACCGGCAGGTGCTGGAAGACTTCCCAACGGTAAGGCAGCCTCCTCCTTGCTCCTCGTGGCACCTTTGGGTGCCTGGTTGTTTCCATGTGGTGCCTGCAGAGCTTGTTCAGTCCCACAGCTCTTTCCAAGGGCTCCATCACCTCCCTGTGGGGCTGGGTGCCGAGCTGGGGTGAGAAACCCAAACACTCTGCAGCTCTGTGAGCCAGAGGGGGTCTGGCTGTGGAAAAGTGCCAGCTCTGATCCAGCTTTTTGCCTCCTCTGCTGGAAGAGTGGATGACCATTGTCTTGTGGAGAGAGATTTGGGGTTGTTGCCCAACACTGTGCATTGCCTGTGTCCCTAGTGGGAGGTGTCCCTGCCCACGGCAGTGGGTGGAATGAGATGAGCTTTAAGGTCCCTTCCCACCCAAACCATTTGATAATTCCATGGTATAAGACAAAAAGCACCCTCACTGTTATTGGTAACAATATTGCATTGATTTTTTTATTATTGAGTTGATTCTTTAGGGTTTTTTTCTTTGTTCTGTTTAAGAAAAAATATAATAGTTCTAGTGAGGAGCATCTCATTTTCTGAGGAAGCTTTGTTCAAGTTTTTACCATTTTTAATTTACCCTATTCAGGCTTTCCCTAGCAGTGGGAATGGGGTAATTGTTTGGAGAACTGAGGTGTGTTGCGAGTTTTGTTGCTCAGCCCTGGGATGATCATGGCTGTGTCCTGTCTGGAGGGTGGAGTGTTATAGGGGATATCTGTGTTGGGATTCTGGGTGTGTAGGGATACAGTAGCGATGTCAGTGGCTTGGCTTTAGAGGAGCTTTTGAGAAGGTATTTGTGGCATTTTGCTGTTCTCTCTTGGTGTATATGTTACTTATTTGAGGCAATCCGTGCTCAGGTGTGATTTTAATTATCACAGAATTGTAGAACCACGGAATAGTTGGGTTGGAAGGGACCTTAAAGCTCATCCAGTTCCATCCCCTGCCAGGGGCAGGGACACATTGCACTAGACCAGGTTGCTCTAAGCTGTGTCCAACCTGGCCTTGCGATTTTTGGGGGGCATTCACAACTTCTCTTGGCATCCTCTGCCAGTGCCTCACCCTGCTCAGATTGAAAACCTTCTAATAATATTTGCTAGAGGTGCATTTGCAGGCTGTGCTTCTCTCTGCCGGGGACTGAAGCCACAGAGACAGAAGCAGAGTGGATACTTTCATTTTACTGACAAACCCTTATTGCACACAAACCCTGGGCTGGCTGCAGTCACCCACTGATGGAGGAAACAGCTTAGCACAATAAAACGTGATGCTCCACAGGTTTGGGAAAGTGAGGATGCATTTTTAATATTTTTTTTTAGTGTGAGAGCGATGGAGACACTGCAGGTGTCCCTGCCCCATGGTGGGGAGGTTGAAATTAGAAGTTCTTCAAGGTCCCTTCCAACCCAACCCATTCTGTGATTCCATGATCATGTTACTGGACATGCAGCAGAAGGATTTCACACTTCCCTCACTGCTTGGTGCCTTGCCAGTTGTGCAAAATGTGCCCTGTGAAGCCAGAGCTGGAGAGGGCTCCGGAGAACAGAACACCAGAAACCTCCCATGGGTCTTTTCCCGTGGCTGGTGCGATGGAATGCTCTCAAGTTACAGAGGAAAACAACTCTGTGTACCAAGTGCAGTCAGTTTTGTCCTGCAGCTCCCAGATGACACCAGTCCAAGGCCACAGAGCCTTCCCAAAGACTTTGCTGTCTCTGATCTCCTGCCAGAGACCGTCCCGTTTAGACTGGGAATGGGCTGAGCCTGAGCTCCAAGGACCTTGGAACAGCTCAGGTTGGGGGAGTTGTCCCAGATCTCCAGCCAGGGCAATATTAGGGCCTGGTAAATAGTATTTCTCTGATTTCTTGATAAATGTTGAGCTCTGTTGTTTTTTTTCCCTGAACATTCTCTTTCTGTTTTTACCATGCTCCAGATCTCCATGGAGTTCAGGAACCTGTCCAAGGTCTACCAGGATGTGATTTCGGATATTTGCCACAAGATGGGCGTTGGGATGGCAGAGTTCTTGGAGAAGAAGGTGGATTCTCAGCATGAGTGGGATAAGGTGAGTCAGCCCAGACAGAGGAATGGACTGAGCATGAGTAGGATCATGGAGTTAAGGTTGGAAAAGCCCTCTGAGATCATCCAGTCCAACCATTCCCCCAGCACTGCCAAGGCCACCACAGAACCATGTCCCCAAGTGCCACATCCACAAGTTTTTTGAACACTTCCAGGTAGGGTCCACCTTGTCACTATGGAAGGAGGAGACAGAGCATCCCTGTTGAGAAAAGCTGTTTGTTTTCATGGGAAGGCTGAGACATCGGAGGGCCATGAGAACCTGCATAAGATGAACTGTCAGTTGCTTTTTGTAAAACTCCCTGTGGCAAACAGGCAGCTCTTTGTAACTGCTCCTCTTACCTTGTTTTTTCCCCACCCTTTCCCAACTTGGCACCTCCTTGGCAGTATTGTCACTACGTTGCTGGGCTGGTGGGGATTGGCCTTTCCCGTCTCTTCTCTGCGTCAGAGCTGGAAGATTCCATCGTGGGGCAGGACACGCATCTGGCAAACTCCATGGGCCTCTTCCTACAGAAAACCAACATCATCCGTGACTATCTGGAGGACCAGATGGAGGGAAGGGAGTTCTGGCCCAGAGAGGTGAGGGAAAACCTCATCAAATCTCTACTTTTGGCTGTGTATCTTGGTTCTTCTGATGACAGATGGCTGACATCTGTCTACAGCTCTCTGGGTACAGATGTGGGGACAAGGTGATGTCACCCCATACTGCCAAGAACTACTTAGGCAGCTTTTTCTCCTCTCTGCTAGGTTTTCTCTAGGAATGAGGGAGGATAAGACTGGCTGAGATCCCAGGAGGGTACTTGTTCTGCTCCCAAAAGCAGGATCAGCTCTGCCTGTGCCTGACATGATGTCCAAGATTTTTTCTCCCCCTTTTCCATGTGGCTCAGCTGCCTCTCAGGGCATTTCTTGATGTGTGACTCACCTTTTTCTTGCCCTACCTAGGAAAGATGTGGAGATGAGTTGCACCCTCCTCCTTTACAAGCTCTTTGTGTACACAAAGGCCACTGTCACATCTCCACAGCCTGCCCTTCCTGCTTTTCCTTATCCCAGTGATGCTCCAAGGCTGTTGTGTGGGGGTTTTTGGTGCTTCTTGTTCTCCCAAACGTGGTGTCTCTCTGATGACATTGATGCACCCTCCAACTCCTGAGCCCTTATCTTGGTGTTCAGGTTTGGAGCAGATACGCCAAGAAGCTCTCGGACCTTGCCAAGCCAGAGAACATCGATGTGGCCGTGCAGTGCCTCAATGAACTCATCACCAACGCCCTCCACCATGTCCCTGACGTCCTCACCTACCTGTCCCGCCTCAGAAACCAAAGTGTCTTCAACTTCTGCGCTATCCCCCAGGTGAGTTGAGCTTCCAAGTGGTCCCTCACCCTCTGCAGCCCAGCTGGTGAGGAGTTGGAGTTGGAGGAGGTTCTGTATCGTTGGTTTGTTTTATTTCTTGGTTCCTGTCATTTCTGCTGTTGTTGAGATTGTGGCTCCAGTCCATGGATGTCACTATGGACAAGGTGACCCCTCGGCAAGTTCCTTGCAGTGCAGTAAAGGCTCTTCCTGTCTCTCCTCAGGTGATGGCCATTGCCACACTGGCTGCCTGCTACAACAACCAGCAGGTGTTCAGGGGGGTGGTGAAGATCCGCAAGGGACAGGCTGTCACCCTCATGATGGATGCCACCAACATAAAAGCTGTCAAAGCCATCATGTACCAGTACGTGGAAGAGGTAGGCTCAGCAGTTGGCTTTGAGTCATTTCTGGCTGTTCCTGTCCCTGTTCTTGGGGTGGAATTGGGAATACATGGGAATCTGTTCATTCCATCCTTGGCTCAGTGGTGGTGGGGAGTGGTGACCCTGATGTAGTTTTGGCCTGGACCAGACTGTGCTTGATGTGTTCCCTTGAACGTACCCTTGGTCTGTGCCTGGACCAGCAGTAGTGTGTCCAGCAGGCCCAGGGCAGTGCCTGTCCCCCTGACCCAACCCTGTGGTCAGTTCTGGGCCACTCACAAAAAGAAAGACATTGAGGGGCTGGAGCATGTCCAGAGAAGGGAATGGAGCTGGGGAAAGGGCTGGAGCAGCAGGAGAGGCTGAGGGAGCTGGGAAAGGGGCTCAGCCTGGAGAAAAGGAGGCTCAGGGGGGACCTTATGATTCCTGACTTCAAAGTCCTGTGGAGGTTAAAAGTTCACGTGGAGAACCAACCAGTGGGTGATTTAATGGGAAAAAACCACCCCACTCCCCAAACTCCCCAACTCCATTGAGGGCTGTTAAATAAAAAGACTTTGCTTCTGCGGCAGGGAAACCCCAAACCATGGGTTATTAGAGCTGCCCTTGTGAACTGGCCGATCCCATGGCAAGGGACAGTGACACTGCAGGGCTTTAGCCCAGGAGAGGGTCTTTGCTTGTGCCCACCGTGCTCAGACTCCTGCAGACGAGTATCTCAAAGGCCATGAGAAGAAAACCCCAAATAGCACAGAATTAGGTGATGATGTGGCTGTTTCCAGGCAGGAATGTCCCCACTGGTTTGAGGTGAGCTATACAGTGAGTGAGAGTTGCAGGGTGACAACCACTGGTCCCAGTAACGCCACCAGGGGTTGGGAGATCGTGTCCAGGCCCATGTGGTGGTCCGTGTCCCATCACGGGGTGCCCTCAAGAGGCAGCTTGGCTTAGTGCACTTCCCAAGGGAGATGGGCCTGGACCCATCCAGGTGTCCCTTACTTCATGGCATTCCACCACCGAGGTCACTGTTGAGGGTGACAAGCAGCCCGTAAAACTTCAGCCTGGTCCCATTTGCCTCCTAAACTCCCTATGGGAGCCATAACTCCTCTTCCCTTCTCCCCTAGATCTACCAGAAGATCCCGAGCACGGACCCCTCGTCCAACAAGACGCAGCAGGTCATCGCCTCCATCCGCGCCGCGAGCCTGCCCGGCAGCCCCGTGGCCTCCCGCCACCACTACTCCCCCATCTACCTGTCCTGTGCCATGCTCCTGGCGGCCCTGAGCTGGCAGTACCTCAGCACCCTCTCCAAGGCCGCCGAGGAGTACGTGCAGGCAGGGGACAACTGAAGGGCAGCAGCCAGGTGGGGGCACAAGTGGTGGCAGATGGGCAGCGGGGGCAGGAGGCTCCTCGTCCCCTGCTGTGGGGGTGGCCCAGCACCTGGCACTGGGATGGTGACAAGGATGGGACACCGGGGAGCTGTAGCCCCGGGGTGACAGTGTGGCACTGCTGGACTCCATCCTCACCGCCCTTGCTTGACTGCTTGGATGGCTGCAAATGCTGATTGGAGTCTCAGTGTTTGGGGTTGAGTATTTCTTTTCCCCCTTTTTTTCCTGTTCACCTGAATATTTTTGGTTTGGGTTTGTTTTTTTTTTTTTTTTCCCATTAGGATGGTTTGAAATCGAAACTCCAGTTGTTTCTTTTCTTCCATGAGATTTGAGGCATCTTTCCAGCTCAGAGCTGAGCAAAACCCTGAGGGTTGTGCCTGCCTTTCTTAGGCAGCCTCTTCTCCCTCACCTCTGGTGCCTGCTCTGTGCTGGAAGGACGCTGCTTCAGCCGGGAGAGGAACATGCTTCCTCATCCATGGAGAAACCTCTGGCTGCCTTCTGGCCCTCGGTGACTGACATCCTGCAGCCTGGAAACAAGCAGAGGCCGTAGTCACATTTCTGTTGTGCTGAAGGATGCTGAAATGAGCCCTTTTAATGTTAAATATATGGGAGGTGAGGTGCTCTGTCCACCTGAATGTGGCCCCAGCTGGAAGGCAGCTGTGCAGCTCCCTGCCCTGGGACAGATGGCCCCTGCAGTGACACAGCTCTGGTTTCGGCAGTGGGGAGGTGGTTAAGATGAGAAGGGAGCTGCCAGCACAGCCCTGAGCTCGTAACCCCAGGCCTGACTCCACTGTAGGCGCTGGGCTCTGCACGAACTCAGCCCCAGGGGATGCGTGGTTGTGGCAGAGCAAGGCAGGGGAGCGAGAGTTTGCACCTTGCTTGTCCCTTAGGGGATGCTTTTTTGGGGGGGCAGGAGTGATCCCTGCCCTGAACTGGGAAGGCTGGAGCCACCAAGGGAGTGACCAGGGCGGGTTTCCCTGGCCCACTTGGCTCTGGTGTTGGGTCAGACTGACGTGTGAGCTGGGAGAGGCTCCCAGTGCTGTCTTCAAACACACCAGGCTGGACTTAGAAGAGGAAACAGCATTCTGAAGGCAAGTCCTGTTCTCCTGGGGTGGATTGTTGTTTTCAAGGTCCCTACCCACCCCCCTCAAATGCTGCGTGAAGGGAGTGAGAGCCCATGGCCTGGTCCAGGACAGAGCTACCAGGGGCAGGGTGGTGGCCTTTGTGAGGCTAAGCCCCTGTGGCCAGGCTGTTCCTCAGAAGGAGAACCCCTACTCCACAGTTCCTGGTGTATAGTTTTAAGCTGTTGTTCTACAGAAACTCGCAGTAGCTCTCTTTGTGCAGCTTCCCGTCTTGTTGAAATTAAAAGTTTTCTTTGGGAAAAGAAAAAAAAAAGTGTTGGATCATCTTTTTTTGTTTTTTTTTTTTCAGCTGTCATTTCTTTTATACCAGTGATTCCCCCACAAGTTACAAGCCCTCAGCTCATGAAATTCCAGTGCTCCCTTGGTGCCAGCTCTGGGTATCAAAGTACAGCCCCGTGTGCCAGACCTGGAGGAAGAATTTTAACCAGGGGGACAGTTGAGGGTCCATAAATTTAGCTTGAAAGGAGTGGTGGCACAGCCCTGGGCTGCAGGCTTGTGCTCCAGAGCCCTGGTGCATCCTCAGGGCTGCTGGAAGTCCTGGGTGTTCTCTGATCTGGGTGGAAGCACCTTCCCCCCCACCAGCACACACACCAAGGGGTGGCTGTCACCAGCAGGGCCACAGGACAGGCCTGGCACTGACACCTGCACAAGGGAAGGGATTCTGCCCCTCTCAGGTGAGACTCCACCGGCAGAGCTGCCTCCAGCCCTGGGGCAACAGCAGAAGGACGTGGAGCTGCTGGAGCAAATCCAGAGGAGGCCCCGGAGATGCTCCAAGGGCTGGAGTCCCTCTGCTCTGGAGCCGGGCTGGGAGAGCTGGGGGTGTTCATCTGGAGAAGGATCCAAGGAGACCTCAGAGCCCCTTCCAATGCCTAAAGGGGCTCCAGGAGAGCTGGAGAGGGACTTGGGACAAGGCATGGATGGGATATGGGGAAGGAATTTCTGGCTGTGAGGGTGGGGAGGCCCTGGCACAGGGTGCCCAAAGAAGCTGTGGCTGCCCCTGGATCCCTGGAAGTGTCCAAGGCCAGGTTGGACGGGGCTTGGAGCAACCTGGGATAGTGGGAGGTGTCCCTGGCCATGGCAGAGGGTGGAACTGGATGAGCTTTAAGGTCCCTTCCAACCCAAACCACTCTCTGAAGACACAAGGGTCTCACCTGGCTTCCACACCAGACACCCACCTGAGGTGGTGGAAGTCAGGCAGAAGCAACCACGGGCCAGGAGCCGAGACACTGGAGAAATCATTTATTGGCACAGGTGTTCCAGCCAAATACAGCACAGCTCTGCCTCACTGGTGTCTGAGCAAGCAGAGGTAAGGGGCTATTTTACAGTGCATGGAGAGCCTGCTTCACACGTTTCAGACCCGTAGCCTCAGCTCAGTAATAGATTTTGTGCTTTAAAATTAAAAAAAGAAAAGCTCTTCGCTATATTAGTGTTGGCAAATCGCATGATTCCTCCTGTACACAACCTGTTACACCTCCCCCAGTAACAAAAATAAGGTTTTTTACCTTCCTTAACGCCTGTGGTTCAAGAAAAAAAAGCTTTAATTGTGTCCAAGTTAGTGAGACACCTCCAAGCATCTGCTTGAGCTGCCTGCAGCAGACTTGGGAACCATCCCTCATCTCAACATTCAGCACCTGCAGCCCCAAAGCACCCCAAATTTGGGTGCTGCACCCTTGCCCAGGCATGACCTGCACACATCAAGCTGCTCAGCCACGGAGGAGAAGGGCTTTGCTTTTCCCAGCTCCCTCGCAGCTGCTTGCAGGATATTTGATCACAGGCTCATGGAGCTCCAGCCAGGCCCTTCCCCAGCATCAACAACCCCAGAGTACAGCAGATAAAAAAGCCAGTGAACAGCTGAGGAAGAAGTGGTTTGAAAAGCCAGAAGGATGGAGCAGAGCAGGTGATGCACGAGGGACTTGGGGCAGGCAGCCCTGGCCAGAGCCACCCCCACATCAAGTTCAGCAGTATTTTGTCGTTGATAGGTCTAAATTTAGCCAATTCAAGGCACGCACTCACAGGAAATTCTTCCCTGCTTGTTTCAGGTGGTAACAGTCAGATCAACCCATCTGGGTGTGCACAGTCCCCCCTAGCCATGGCTTTCCAGCAGCATCCACCTCTGCTGCCCCACCAAGTCCCTAATCCCAGCACAAAGCTACTGTTTCCTGCCCTCCCAGTAGCAAACTGGGCTGGAAGGGGTCCAGGCTAACCAAATTCCAAGAGGCCAGTGAGCTCTCCAGCAGTCCTCTGAGCAGGGAATGCCCCCAATGTCCTGCTGTGACCCACCAGGAGCAGGAGGTTGCCAGAGAGCAGTTCCACCTCCAGCTCCACCATACCATTTAAAAAACAAACCCAAAAATTTAAAATAAAACAAAAAAAAACCCCAACCAACAAAAATGGAAAAAAAAAAAAAAGATAAAAAGCTTTAATAAAGTAACCTGAACTAGAGTCTCTTTTAGAAGGGGGGGGGTCTCTGCACCCAACCCGCTATCAGTTAAAAGCATCAGGGACTCAGGATTATTTGTGGTTTGATCAGTTACATCCTCTTCCAGTACTGCTCCGTCCTGGGGATGCCGGCCACAACCTCGGACTCGATGCCACAGTGGTCCTCTCCTCGCAGGATTTTGAAGAAGCCTGGGAGAACACCAAGAGCAAAAGAAAAGAAAAAAAGAAAGTCACCCTCTCCACCTATCCATCATCCCACCACGGGAATGGGGCGGGGATTCCCGGCGGCTCTCACCGTTCTCCCCCCAGTCGGTGTTCCAGGAGTTGGCCACCAGCCAGTATGGAGTGTCGTTCTCCACGCCCCAGCCCAGGATGCGGATGGCGTGGCCTCCCACCTGCTCCCCAGACACGTGCTGGTAGACCCCTGCAAGGGAAAAACACCCCAAAATGTGCACACTGCAGAGCGCTCACAGCCCGGGGCACAGCCGGTATCACAGCCCCCAGAGAGGCTGAGGAGGGGCTTTTGGTTGAATGCGAAACTGAAACTTAGTGCAGAGTCTGCAGGAAGGAGTTCCGCATGGGGGGATGGTGATAGGACAAGAGGGAAAGGTTTTAAACTAAAAGATGGGAGATTTAGGTTGGGTGTTAGGAGGAAATTCTTCCCTGTGAGGGTGGGGAGGCCCTGGCACAGGTTGCCCAAAGAAGCTGTGACTGCCCCTGGATCCCTGGCAGTGTCCAAGGCCAAGCTGGGCAAGGCTTGGGGCAACCTGGGCTAGTGGAAGGTGTCCCTGCCCATGTTCCTCATCTCAAATGAGATGATTTTTTAATCATTATCTTCCCACCCAAACCATTCCATGACTCTGTGACTGACACTCAGCACCAGCTGAGCACGCACCAGAGACATTCCCCAAGGGGCTCAAAGGCAGATCAGAACAAGAGATTTGAGGTCCTAAAATCTGAGCTGTTGCTGTCAGCTGGACTTTGGGGTGGTTCCCATTAGGGCTCCCTCCCTGAGCCAGTCCCAAGCACCTTTCCCCCTTGCTATAAACCCATGGATGCAGGAGATGGCATCTGCCCACGTCCTTGCCACACCAGATACTCGAGTGTGAGCTTGACATCTCCTCCCACACTGGAGAAGACAGACCAGGGCCACAAAAACAGGGACCCTACGGATGAACCAGGGAACAGGGCTCCCCCCACAGCCCCAGTGCTGCTGCTCACCTGATTTGTACATCAGGAAATCCTCATAGACAATGAAGGCTCCTTCCACTGGGCCGTTCTTGTAGATCTCAGCCATGATTTCCTTCTCACTGCGAGGGACGCCGTAGGATGTGATGCCTTAAAGGAAAAGAATTCCCACCATTAGGATGGCGTTGTCAGGCCACACAGGATGGCTCGACCAAGCCTGCTCACTGTGACCCTGCAAGAGGCCTCTTGCATCTAAATTCAGGTTAAACTCAAACCCAGCTGCTCCAGAGGCTCCTGACGCAGCCAGGCAGGAAAAGTGGGCTCCAGCCAGCACTCTTCCACAGGGAATTATTTAATCTGAGTCCTATTCTGTACCCACAGACCTATTCCAGACAGCTTTAGTGGGAAGGGACATTTTCTCCTTGTACATCCTCCTTTTTAAAACAACCCAAAAGGCTCAAGGAGAAGACAAATCTCCAGGAAACAGCCGGATTATCCTAAATGTACCAGGCTGGCTGCTGCCAAGGAGACTTGGAGTTGGCTTTGACACCAGATGGGGCTCAGCACCACACTCTTCAAGCCAGCCACGTGCACCATGAGGACTCAAACCAGCTCCACCAGTTCCCCCTTTCCCAGCTGAGTCTCAGCAAACACAAACTGTGCATCTGCCCGGCTCAGGTTTGCTCCAGGACCACCAGACTGGAGCCTCCAGGGACAGGGCACAGGAAATAACCACCAGGTGATGGGTCTGGTCCTGCCAAGCCCGCCCTGATGCCACAAAGAGCAGCTCCCTTACCATAGTGCTTGTCCTCCTTGTACGAGGGTGAGTACCCAGGCTCGCAGTGCCGGCTGCATCTCGGGGTGCTCCCTCCCTCCCCGGTGCAGGGGGGCCGGCTGCCGTTGACGTGGTGCTCGCAGGGTGGGATGGAGTAGGGCCGGCAGCCTGTCCAGGACAGAGGTGACATCAACTGGCTGTCCCCAAAGATCCCAACAGCCACACTGGAGAAGGCACCAGAAGCCCCAAGAAAGGGCGTTTCTGCCCCAGGAACCCCACAAATCAGTGGGGTGCAGGAGAAGGTCTTCCCCTGCCAGATGGGCAATCCCTCCATCAGCAACGGGTTTCCCTCCAGACCTGCTTCCCACCACCTCGCTCTCCAAAAGGTGATGGAAAAGGTGGAAACATGAACCAACTGATGGTCATGCCAGGAGGAGGCAGAGGGTTCCAGTCTGGAAGTTATTTTTTGAAGGGGAAACTTGTCAGGAAGACTCCCCACCTCATCCAAAGTGTATTGAACTGATTCAAAACCAGCAACAACACAAAATTCACAGCCTGATTCATTCCTGCTATGGAAACAGGAACCCTGGGAGGTTGTTAAGGGTTCCTGGCTCCCTTCCCAAATGGGCCTCCTGCCTCTGGGTGCTGCTCAGGGACCCTTGTCCCCAAGGAGTGACCAGAAGGAGCCACGGGGGCAGGAGCAGCCAGCTGGGGCTGCAGAGGTGCTCGAGTTGAAGGAGGGAACAGCCACAAGGATGCAGACCAGGAGCGAAGCATCCCAGAAAACATGAACCTTAACCAAGCAGAGATGCTCCTCTGCTTTCCCACAGGTATCTGCCAGGACTTACCCACGTGGGAGTCGTAGAGACCCCCGGACACGAGGCCTCTCTCTGTCCAGTACCTCCACGCGCCGGAGGGGTAACCACCATTGCACCTGGGGGAAGAGGCACCAGCTCCAGCCCCAGCCATCCCATTCTGGGAGAGGCAGGGGAATGGAGCCAGCCTGTGATGGTTCAAGGGAAGCTTCGGGCACATAAAACCTTTTTTCAGTCCGTTCCTGCCTTCCCTGGGATTTGCCTTGAGACACCAAGGCCTCAGGAAGAGAACCAAGAACACCCATGGCTCCACATCCCAAAGTGCCTC
The DNA here is from genome assembly GCF_009650955.1 of Corvus moneduloides. Classification (NCBI taxonomy): domain Eukaryota; kingdom Metazoa; phylum Chordata; class Aves; order Passeriformes; family Corvidae; genus Corvus; species Corvus moneduloides. Next base: position 3,428,749 of record NC_045478.1, read on the forward strand.
CTTACCAGGTCCCTGATCAGCTTCTGCTGCCTGCAGCAACAGGACTTGGAGACTCAACTCCCCACCCTGTGCTCAACAATTGGAAAAGCCATAGTGCCTGAAAACCAAGGATCTGGGACTATGAAAGATCTTTCCCTTAGCTTCGGCAGCTGCCAGCTCTGTGTGGGACAGCATCACTGTGTGCTTGCAGCCATCACCATCCACGATGCTGAGGGCAGGATGTGTCCCAGAGGCACTGTCAGTCCCTGGAATCACCTTTCTGTTCCCACCTAACTCCCTCATCCACCCCACAAACCTCTGGAGGAGCTTCCTGCTCGTTAGGGAGGTAATGAAGGTAGGGCTGAAGCAATCAGCACCTCCAGGGTCTGTCCCTGCTCCTCCCAACCACCTTCCCAGTGCACAAGGACCAGGAGCAGCTCACCCCATGCCACACTCGAAGCCACAGCACGACAGCAGGTCCTCAGCTGAGACCTCCACGCTGACCTTGGCGTTGGTGTGGACACAGATCCGGTCTGAAATCGCTTCCACGGCACCAAAAGCCTGAGGGCAACCCCAAAACACCCATTAGAGATGGTCAGGGGAGAGAAATCAGGAAACCTCCTGGAAATGAGTGCAGCAGGCATGGCCTGGCTGGGAGAAGCCACCCAGGAGCTCAGAGACTGCAGCATCCCACAGCATTCCCCCCACAAAGGGCAGCAAAGATGCTCTGAGGGCTGGAGCCCCTCTGCTCTGGAGGCAGGCTGGGAGAGCTGGGGCTGTTCACCTGGAAAAACCCAGGGAGACCTCAGAGTCCCTTCCAGAGCCTAAAGGGGCTCCAGGAGAACTGGAGAGGGACTTGGGACAAGGGATGGAGGGACAGGACACAGGGAATGGCTTCCCACTGCCAGAGGGCAGGGATGGATGGGATATTGGGAAGGAATTCTCCCCTGTGAGGGTGGGGAGGCCCTGGCCCAGGGTGCCCAGAGAAGCTGTGGCTGCCCCTGGATCCCTGGAAGTGTCCAAGGCCAGGCTGGACAGGGCTTGGAGCAACCTGGGAAAGTGGAAGGTGTCCCTGCCCATGGCAGGGGGCTCACCAGCAATTTCAAAAGCATGGGTTTTGCCCAGCAAATTTTATCAACACAACATGAAACCACCCCTATCCTTACCCAGCAGGAGCCACAGGAGCCCTGGTCTCTTATCTCGCTGATGGTGGGGCAGTTGGGCCACTGCGTCCGCGAGTCGAAGTTATCAGGCAGCTCCACGTCTGCAGCAAAATCCACCCTGTGAGGAGAGGGAAACACTGTCACAGGAGCAGCAGCGACCCACGACTGGGTGCACTGCACTCTCCAACCTCCTCTGAAGGTGACCTGGAGGACGAGGGCTGTTGTTTGCTTACAGAAGGAGCATAAATACTTGTGATGTCCTCAGCGGAGGTCAGCAGCTCCTCTGGCGGGTTCACTTTCAAGGGTAACAAATTGCACAACTTGCTCAAGTATCTGGCAGAACACGGGATGGATTTTCCCCCTCACGTGTGCTCTGTGCTTAATTCCATGAACAAGGTCCACCAAGCTCCACCAATGTCCACCCTGCTGCCCACAGCCTGCCAGGAGAGCCCCTCACCCACTCCAGGTGCTCATGGAAGATCGACACAAGCTTTTACTGCAGTGCCACCTTCTCCTCCCTGCACTCACCTCTCAGGGAGCTTGGGCCCACCCAGGAAGGTGCCACAGAGCTTCTTCACGTAGCTCATGTCAGCATTGTGGAAGTTGTGCCCCGCCTGGGAAGAGACACACAGAATTGGGACACGACTCTCCAGAGCCGCCAAGAGCATGGCTGGGACCACAGCCTGGTGCTCCAGAGCTCCCTGAATCCCAACCAGAGTCTGGGATTGCTGCACAGCCATGGGGCCAAAAGCCAACCACCTACAGACACAGAATACAGGCCAGGATCAGCCCATAAGGACCAGTAAGGTCCAGCTCGAGGCTTTGGGCACAGCAAACGGGCCAAGGAGGGACAGGTCACCAATAACTGGACGCTCGCTGCTTGTTTCCAGCCTCCTGCAGAGTTTCCTCCTCTTACATTGCTCCTACCCCACAAATCCATCCTGCTCTGCTCCAAGGAGGAGCTCCACAGTCCCCTGTCACTGCAGGAACCCCTGAGAACATCACCTCACTGGAAAAGTCAGCTGGGAACAAGGCTGGATTGATGTCACCACCGTGGTGACACTCCCAAAGCTCGGCCACTAAATCCCACATGCAGACTGTCAGCAGTGCATCCAAAAAAACATCCCCAAATCATCAGGCCAGTACTCACCTTCCAGGTGGTGTTGAGCTTGTTTATGTGGTTGACCAGGTCATCGGAGAGAGGAGGGAAGTAGGGAACACTGCGAGCGTTGGCGAAGGCCACCAGGACACACAGCAGGGACACGGACGGCCACATCTTGGCTATGGAACGGGACACTCCACCTGCAGCCAGATTGGAGCATTGTTGGAAACATCCCCAAACTGGGCTCAGCTGCAGCAACACGTGGGAGGATAAAATGTGTGGCTGCACCAGGTGTCCCTCCAGATCCCCAGTTCCCCCAAAGGTCAGGAGAGACACAGGAACAGAGTAACAACCCCCCTCCTGCAGCTCAGGAGAAATCAGATAAAGGCAGCCCTGTTTGTTGACCACTACAGGATTAGCAGCAGCAGGAAAATACCTTTTGAAGCAGATCCAAGGGATTTGGAGGGTATTAAAACCTGTGTTTACTTCCACAAAAACGAAGAATAAGGACCAGGAGAAGGAGTAAGTGGCATCCCACCTCCACAGCAAACTTCAGGCACGAGACTTGATAGGCCCTGGCCCTGCTCTTCCCTTTAAAGATATTACTCCAAAGTACATTTTTGGACTTTACAGCCTCATTTTGCCCAGCCTGCTGCCCTGGGGACCCAGATTGGGGTCACAGTCCCAGGTGTGACCCCCTGCCCATGCACAGGGGGGGTCAGCATTCACCAGAGCTGTCTGTGGCTGCTGTCCCCTGCTCCCCTGCCACTGGGGCTTTTCTCCAGAGAGGTGCAGGGCACGAGGAAAGCCCAAGTTTGGGGATCAGAGGTGCAGAGGAAATCCAGGAACAGGAAAGAATGGCCTAGAGCCTCCCATGCAGGAGCACAAGCACCACCCAGCCCACAGACATTCCAGGGCTCCCTGGTTTCCCTGCTCTCCTTTAACCTAATTCACACTGAATTGCCCAACTCCAAATTAACCCCCAGCGCCAGCAGCCACTTGTACCTCGTCCCCACCCCTGACTCAGACACATCATGAGGCCACGAGCTCCTTTATCTCTGCAAACACACCAGGGCACCCTCCTCCTCCTCCAAACCCTCCCAGCTCCCTCCCACCAGCCCCACATCCACCCCGGACCTCGGATCCTCCACGGCAGAGATATCCAGGCTTTAATTCCTGCTCATCTCATCAAGCTCAACATGTAATCACCTTTGCAAGCCCGGGCTTAAACCGGACACGCAGCTCCTGCCAGCAGCTCGGCAGCCCCACAGCAGCAGAGCTGGATGAGCAGGGGATGGGGATGGGAGACACACACACACCTCCCTGCCGGCTGCTTCCACCCACTCCCAGCCAAGTTTAGCCTTTCCAGAGTAGAAAACCCAGCAGGAGTGTCCTACTTTCTGGCAGCAGCGAGCCCAGGCGGCTGCAGCTCACTGTATAAAAGGGTTTTTTTTCTCCTTTCCCACTCCTCCTTCCCACCATTTATTTGTTCCCCCTTCTCTGCGCTTTCAGCAGGATGCTCAACCCAAAAAGAGTTTCAGCAGCACATGGGTCCTCCCACTCTTAAATCTCACCTCTCTGAAGGGGTTTTATGCGTGTTTGCAGGGGTTTCATGAGTATTTTCTTTGCTTAGAGGTTCCTGCAGGCAAGGGACTCGCTGGCAGTGCTCCCTTGCTTACACAGCAGGAAGCAGGTTACACCCAGGAAAATAAATATACATTTCTAATGCAACTGTGCTTTTTTGCCTACGACAGGCCACAGGAAGCCTGCAGGTAACCAGCCTGAGCTGAAGCACCTTTTTAATGGAAAATCTTAAATAAAATACACACCGACACAAATATCAACCCGCAAAATCCTCTGCACTTCCTGCAGTCAGCTCGGTGTTTCCCATAGCACAGGCAGGAGGCGTTTTTGAGGCCTGAAGTCACATGATTACACTTTGTTTTTTCCAGCAGGATGTTTGTTAATCTGCTGACAGGCTGAAAACCACCCTGCCAGGCATCGGTGCGCTGCTCTGCTCGCACCCAGCTTCTGAGGGACAGACACGGGACATCTCCCGGCCTCGGGTTACCAGACCACACACTCCAGGCAACCCGAAACCGAACTGAAAATCGATCCCAGAAGTTTCCCCTCCAACAGGCAGAGTTTCAGCTCTGCTGCTTTGCATCTGCACCACGGACATGGCCCAGGGCCAGCAAACCCAGCAAAGCAAATAGCTGGGAGCCAGATGGATCTTTAGGCAAAAAAAAAAAAACCCTCTTGCCAAGTCTCCTGTGGGCATGGAGCCTCCCTATGGGTCATGAAAGAGCTGGGGGTGTCCAGCCTGGGGAAGAGAAGGCTCCAGGGAGACCTCAGAGCCCCTTCCAGTGCCTAAAGGGGCTCCAGGAGAGCTGGAGAGGGACTTGGGACAAGGGATGGAGGGACAGGACAAGGGGAATGGTTTCCCACTGCCAGAGGGCAGGGATAGAGGAGATATTGGGAAGGAATTGTTCCCTCTGACAGCGGTGAGGGACTAGAACAGGTTGCCCCAAGAGATGGGGGATGCCCCATCCCAAAAAACATTCAATGTCAGGTTGGAGGGGGCTCTGAGCAACCTGATATACAGCTAAAAGATACGAAGGTGTCCCTGCCTGTGGCAGAGGGGTTGGAATTAAGTGCCCTTTAAACATCCCTTCCAACCCAAACCTTTCTATTATTCTACGAGGTCTCCTATGGCTGTGAAGTTTGGGGTGGTGGGCAGCTGACACTCTCAGCTGGCACCAGGTATCCCAAGATCTGTCTGGAAAAGGAAGGGGAAATCCTCAATCCCGTGGGATATTTTCCTCCCTAATCCCCCCTTCTCCCTGGCTTTATCCTGTGTACAGCAGGTCTATAAATAGGACACACAGGCACAGGACTGGCAGGACAGATTCCCACCAGCCACGGGTCACGTGCAGCCCAACCACAACAACCCCCGAGACCCTACAGCGAGAAAAAGCTGCTGATTTCCTCCCTCACCCCCCTGTCCCAGCTGATCCGAGCAGCAAGAGCTTCCCCTGGCAGCGTTATCACACTGCTGCTTCCCCCAGCACCGCTATCTCCTCCTCACACCCCTCCTCCTCCTAAAACCTCACAGCCGTTTAAACCCCAGAGCAGCAGGCCCAAAACCAAAATTGCATCACAGCTGCTGCACCCCACCATCTGTGGCCCTTGGTGCACAGCAAACAGGTCAGAGGAGTTTCTCCAGGAACCCCAGCAGATCCCTTCCCTTTGCACCCCCAACGTCTCCAGAGGTGCCTCAGTTTCAGGATAACACTGGCTAAGGCTGATCCACAGCTCTCATCCCACCACAGCCCATCAGCCTGGAAACAGAAACAAGGCTTCCCAGGACAGGGCAGCTTCACCCTGCAGAACTGCCCAGGTGGTGGCAGGAGGATGTCTGGGGCTTGCAAAGAGCCCCTCAGGTTGCTCCACCTTCCCCTGGACTGAGACCAGAGAGTACTTTGGGATCCAAAGCATCTGCTGATGCCATTTCTTGAAGGATGAGCAGGAAATGAACACCCACCAGCACACCTGACCCTGGGTGGGACAGGACACTCACGGTTCAGCCAGCTGAGTGCAGCCCCTCTCGAGGAGGGGGCAGCAAGGCCGAAGGCTCTGCAGGAGCTGCTCAGAACAGCTGCAGCCTGCGAGGGAGGAGAGCACCCGAAGGGCTGTGGCTGTGCTGGTGCTGCAGCATCCACCCACAGCCCTCTGTGCTGTCGCAGAGGAGGAGGGAAGGAGGAGACACCACCCAAGTGCCGTCTCCATCCCTCCTGACCGCATCTGGGAGCCAGGGGCAGCTCCCTGCCTGTTTTCTCATGGACACAGCTCCTGATAGTTGAACCCTGTCATTCCAGACATCAGCAGGATCCCACATTGCCCTCCCAGCAGCCAAGGCAGTGCCCACAGCAGCAAATCCCTTCACCTCTGCACCAAAATCAAAGCCCACAAGTCCCATTTAACTTTATTTAAGGAAAACAAGAACTACAACAACCCAACCCCCAAACCGGCTATTCCGAGCCCAGCTCACATGACTCAGCCGAGGCAGGTCAGACCACAGATAAGTCACAGCCCTGAAGCATCTCCCAGCTCCTGCACTGTCTGGGCCAACCCCCTGCAGGCACAGACAGAGGCATCCACACCTTCTCCAGGGCTCTGAGGAAGGTAAAAGCTGTCCCACCCTCCCTTCTACAACATCCCCCACTCCTCCAGAGCCAAGGGTGCTCAGCACAGCCCAAGCCATGTGTCCTGCTCAGCACCAGCCGTTCGCCCGGGCCGAGCTTTGTCCTTTGTTCTCTTTGCCAGGGCTTGTGACTCCGAGCCAAAACAAAGCAAAGCCATAAAGGTTCAGCTGTGGATCCCGATCCAGCTCAGCCTGCTGTGTCACCAGGTGAGCTCGGCGGCACCAAACCCGTGGTCTGGTGACTTCATCAGAGCTCTCGCTGCATTACCAAAGCTTGAATTACTTTTTCTTCAAGTGAAAAAAAACATGAGGCGCTCCTCCCCACACTTATTCCCTTCTAGCAAAGCCAGATCACTGGCACAGGTCAGATAACAGAATCCTAGAAAGGTTTGGGTTGGAAGGGATCCTAAAGATCATCTAATTTCAACCCTACTAGACCTGGTTGCTGTCTCTGACAAAATAAGTCCCTCCTGAGACAAGCTACAGCACTCACCTCTGCAGTTTCCATGCACACAAAGCACGAGATTACTCCCCAGTGAAGCTGCACTGATTTTTTTTTCCTCTTTTCTTACAGACCAATCCATTAACCGGAATCTTGCACAAGCCCCCAGACACCCCGTGCTACGGAAATCCCTTCCCTTCATCTGCAACCCAGAGGGAAATGCCAGAGGGAAGCGCTCTTTGCTGCACCACGCCCGCAGAGCATCCCTAAGAGTGGGATACAGGGGTGAGAGATTCATTCCAGGCCAGAGAGATGCACGGCAGCTCCTCCAGCGCCATTCCCAAGCCATGGTCCTGGTCCAAACCAGGCTGGGCTGTGCATCACGGGACGTTCCCAGGGTGCCAAACCGACCTCGGCGTCAGCTGACGAGCAGGGCTGCGGCGTTTTCCCTGTCTCTATCATAAAAACAAGGTTTCCTCTCTCCTCCCGCGACCCTTCCTGAAGGTTTGACGAGTTTTGAGGGTTCATTTTCCCTGCAACAACCCGCACCACTGCTCCGCAGCGCATCCCCCTCCCTCACGCCGCATTTCGCACCCCGCACTAGCCACGGACAAAATTCCCCCAAAACGCCACTGCAAAAAGCGGGAGACGCTGCTGCTGTTGTCCCCGCGGGTGTTCCGTGGCCCTCACGGAGCCGTGGAAGGGGGAGCCCCATTCCCCCCGCCCCACAGCATCCCCTCCCTTACCGGTCCCCGCCGCCGCCGCGCCCGCACCCGCGCCCGCTGCGCTTCTTATGCGCGTCCCCGACACTCACCGGGACTCACCGGGACTCACCGGGACTCACCGGGACTCACGGCCCCGCGAGCGCTCGGTAGCCACGGCCGGGGCAGCTCCCGGAGGCTGAGTCATTCCGGGCCGGCCCGCCCCCGGCGTGACAGCATCCTGCCGGCTGCCCGCCCCCGGAGCCCGCCTCCCTCCCTCCTTCCATCCCTGCTCCCGGCTCCATCCCTGCTCCTGGCTGCTTCCCGCCTCCTTCCATCCCTGCTCCCGGCTCCATCCCTGCTCCTGACTGCTTCCCGCCTCCTTCCATCCCTGCTCCCGGCTCCATCCCTGCTCCTGCTTCCCTCCTTCTCCCATCCCTGCTCCCGGCTCCATCCCTGCTCCTGACTGCTTCCCGCCTTTTCCCATCCCTGCTCCTTGCTGCATCCCTGCTCCTGGCTCCATCCATGCTCCCGGCTCATTCCTTCCTCCTGTCTGCTTCCCTGCTCCTGCCTCCATTCCTCCTTCTGCCTCCCTGCTCCTGCCTCCATCCTTCCTCCTGTCGACACCCGTCCCACCTACTTTTCATACCCCTAAGCTGCCTGCATCCTTCCTCAATTCCACCTCCATCCTGCCTGTATCTCTCCTCCAGTCTGCTTCTGACCTTCCTCTATCCCACAAGTGTTCCACCGTCTGCCGTCCCATCCCATCCCATCCCCTTCCCTTCCTCCTGCCTTTCTCCCCTCCTGCCGTACCCCATTCCATCTCATTTTCCTCTTCCAACCTGCCTGCATTCCTCCTCAGTCCCACCTGCATTCCACCTTTATCCCCTCTTGATCTCATCCATATCCTTCCTGCTTCCCTCTTCCATCCTATCTCCATCCCATCTAGTTTTCCTCCACCTACCTGTCTGCAATTTTCCTGAATCCCACCTGTATCTCACCCTTTGCTATCCCATCTCCATCCCTTTTCCTGCCTGTTTCTCTCCTCCAGCCAACTTCTCTCCCATCTGGTTTTCCTCCTCCAACCTGCCTGTATCCTTCCTAAATCCCACCTACATCCCACCCCCATCCCTTTTCAACTCCACCTGCATCACACAGGTTGCCCACAGAAGCTGTGGCTGCCCCTGCATCCCTGGAAGTGTCCAAGGCCAGGCTGGACAGGGCTTGGAGCAACCTGGGCTAGGGGAAGGTGTCCCTGCCTGTGGCAGGGGGTGGAACTGGATGATCTTTAAGGTCCCTTCCCACCCAAACCATCCTGAGATTCCGTGATCCTCCTGCTTCCCTCCAGCCTGCCTCTATCCCATCTGACTTCTACTCCACCCTCCTTGCACCCCACCACTATCCTGTCTCCATCCCACCTCCATCTTGCCAGCATCCCTTGAAGTTTTCATCTGGAAATGCAGGAAGATTTCCCTGTGTTACTGTGCTGACTGACCCTTTTTCCCTCTTTTTGGCTGATTTTCAGGAGTATGAGCAACAGAAAAATCATCTTAGGAGCCAGTTTCAAGCCCTGTTCTAAACTACAGTGGTACTAAAGCTTCTCTTAAATGACAAAAAAGCATCATTTTTTTATTCTTTTCTCACCCTTCTCTGTGAGAAGGAGTGAATAAACTGTACTCCCTACCATCCTCAGAAATGAAAAGACCATGTGGCCTGTCATCAAAAATAATTAATCAGTGAGCATATTACCTTTTTTCCCCCTGGCTCCCTTTATATCCAATGAAATTTTGGTCACACTCACATTTTATAGATTGATTTTGGCTTGAGAAGGTTTCCTAGTGAAGTGATGAAAAAAATCAGAGAACTAAAATTTAATACACTTGACTGCACATCCCAGTACTTCTGCAGTGAAATTGGAGATGGTTTTGATGTGTTTGAATGTTTTTATTCTTCAGTACTCTGTGTGCAGTGGCCCTTGGACCACTGCACGCTTTACATGTAATATTTAACCATCCCTTCATGATGTTTTTATTTGTGCTTTAGCAATTAAAATAATTTTTAAAAAATATTGCTTGTAACCTGACTTCCCTCTGGCTCCACAGGGTTTCTTCGCTCTCCTTGTGAAGGTTGATTTCAGTTTTCTATGTTGTCTGCGAGGTTTTGTTGACAAAAAACACAGGAGAAATAACCTGGATTTTGTCCTGCCCTTTGTACGATCCGGCTCCGAGGGCCTCGGTGCCTCCAGTCATGCGGAGCTGCAGTCAGGACATTTATTTCTCCACACCTCCTCATTTCCAGCAAGGTTTTTGCCCAGAATCCACATAAGAGCAATTTTAATCCTGTGCTTTTTAATTTGCCTTGTTCTGAGTCACCAGGGAGCCCATCCTTCGGGCTCTGCCTGTGTCCTCTGTGGGTTGTTCAGGAGGGAGCAGCCACCTGTTTTTCCTTTTTGGTGTCTTTTTCAAGAAACGAAAGCATGAACTAAAACTTTGCACAGACTGATGACTTTCTGCCCTCTTTGGGGAAGTGTCAAAGCTCCTGCCCCTATTTCAGTTGGTTTGGGCTGAAAACATGTCAGTTTTTGAGATAAGTTGATAATTTTTGAGATAAGTTGATAATTTTTGAGATAATTTGTTCAGTTTTGAGATAAATTGTCCCTCTGCTCTGGAGCCAGGCTGGGAGAACTGAGGGTGTTCACCTGGAGAAGAGAAGGATCCAGGGAGACCTTAGAGCCTCTTCCAGAGCCTAAAGGAGCTCCAGGAGAGCTGGAGAGGGACTTGGGACAAGGAATGGAGGGATAGGACAAGGGGAATGGGTTAGATGGGATATTAGGGAGAAATTCTTACCTGTGAGGGGGGGGGGCCCTGGCACAGGGTGCCCAGAGAAGTTGCTGCTTCCCTGGAAGTGTCCAAGGCCAGGTTGGATGGGTCTTGGAGCAACGTGGGATAGTGGAAGGTGTCCCTGTCCATAGCAGCGGGTAGAATGAGATGAACTTTTAAGGTCCTTCCAACCCAAACCATTCTGTGATTCCACGATAAATCATTTTTATATATGATGCTGAATGCAGCCAGGAAAATTTCCCCATTAGAGACTTCCCAGAGAGTTCAAAACTCCCTTGTGTGCCCAAACCAGCCATGAAACAAACCTGCCCTTTTTTACCCTTTTTTCTCATGGTACTTTTTTTAGTGTATCAGAAAAAATGAATGATGTTTGCTGAGGCTTTGGCCTTTGGAGCAAAATCCACCACTACAGGAATGAGATAAGGAAATGGGTCAGGAGGCCTTGGGCAAACCTCTCTTATCACTCGTTAAATCAGTGCTGATTGAATCATGGTGCCCCTGCTTCTACACTGAACAGCAAATAGCTCTTAACGAGGCTGCTGCAGGGCCAACACCTATAAGTTCTAGAAAATAAAAGGGTTTTTTTTATGTATGTTCTCCTGTAATTAAAAAAAAAAAATTAGCCCTAATTAATGCAGGTATGGGGTTTTTTTTCTTCTTCAGGGTTTAGAACCATCATTGCTTACAACAAGGGTAGGAAATGCAGGTTTATTTAATGACCAAATAGCTCGGCTTGGCTTGGGGTAGGAGTGAACTGTGCTCCTCCCTGAACCCAAAGCCTGTCCAGCTGGGCTGCCAGACCTCCTTTGGGGTGTATCCACCCTGATTTTCCTGATTCACCCTTTTCAGCCACTTTTAAACACCGTAATTTTACTACTAAAGCAGCACTACAAAATTTGCTCCTGAGGTTCTTTTACTCTTGGCTTCGTGTCCCTCTTTGAGCAACATCCCTGGAAGTGCCCAAGGCCAGGCTGGACCCCTTGGAGCAACCTGGGATGGTGTCCCTGCCCATGTTGGGGGTTGGAATGAGATGAGCTTTAAGGCTCCTTCCAACCCAAGTCTTTCTATGATTCTAACATTTCTGTGACAGGATTTTGCAGCAGACTTGCCCCTCCTGGCAGCAGCAGCACATCTGTGAGGCCTTGATGGGAAAAATGGTGGCTATTACACGGCTGCATCACCTGCCAAGGTAAAATACTCACCCAAGGCAATTAAAACAGGATTTTATAGAGCCATAACGCTTCCTGATAAATCCTTGCTGGAAGGGTTGGGCACCGACATAATCCTCGCCTCTCCATGGGAGCTGGGACATCCTGAGCTCAAATCCTCCCCCTCCAAGCATTCCCTGTCTGCCAGAGTCACTGCTGGAGCACGTGGCTTCAAAAAGCTCACTGAAACATGCCTTGGGTGGGTTGTTGGCTAATTCTGATGGATTTAGGCTCGTCTGGCGGAAGTCGGGGTTTGTTGACCAGGTTTTTTCTGTCCAGACAGAAAATGGGCTTTGCTGCCTCATTGAGCAAGAGAGGCTGCCCTGGCTGGTGGGGGCTGCGTGCTCCTGGTGTGGATGGGAGATAATTTAAGGCACCAGCAGAGCTGAATCCAACACCAGGCCTGGATTTCCACCCATGCAGCCAGGCAGTGGGACCTGGGAGGGTCTTGGTGTCCTACACCCCCTGGCCACCCATCTGCAGCACCCTTCGCCTTGTGCTGCTGACGCTGCTTACAAGGCTGAAGGCCCCTTCTAGATCTGGAGGATGCTACAAAATCCTTGCCCCTGCTCCCAGCAAGTCTGTGGAAACAGGGAGCTCTGGTTTCCTGAAAATCCGTGCAAACAGGGAACTCTGGTTACACAACCTCGGTGACTCAGCCGGGGTGGCTCACGAGGAGCCCTGTGACCAGCTGGGAGGTGACTCGGGAGCAGATGACATCAGCAAAAAGCTTCTTCCCACCATCGCTGGGACGAAGATCTGGGAGAGCAGCGAAACTTCGAGGGCTGAACTTGCTGGCCCTGGGTGGATGGGGGAGGCAAGGACAGGGATATTATTCGTTCCTGCAAAGTTTATGGCCCTTTGCAGGGTGACAAAATGGATCCTCAGCACCAGCATAAGGCAGAGTCCTTGTCTAGATTAAACGTTAACAGTTTTGTGTATTTTTATTGAGAATCTCTCCTTGGTTCCCTTTCTCCATCCATTGTGTCTTCCTGGGGTGTCTCCCCTCGTAATTCTTCACGCAAACATGATCAGCTGTGCCCATGGAGGTGCCCAGCTGCTCTCATCCAAAGATGGAAAAGTTTTTGTTCACGTCTGGCACATCAGAGAGGCTGAGAACAAACTTGTCCTGTATCTTGCCTGAGACAGAGCTTTGTAGACCAGTGAGAATGTCACTGCTCAGCATGGTCAGACCTCTCTCCCCAGCTCTCCCAGCAGTTTTTGGCTGCAGCACTCCTTGAGCCAAAGGTGGAACTTTATATTTATCAGAGCTGAATTTTCCTCCATGAATCCGACAAATTTTTGAATCTATGGGAACTTGTTCCATACACTCTCTCTGCCCTGACAAGGGGTTGTGTTTCTCAGCTTTTCGGGCTGGGGAAGCTCCCCAGAGCTGTATCCCCATCAGTGTGGGGCTGGTTGGGGCAGCTGCTCTGGTCCCAGATAGTCCAGGATGTTCCTTTTGGGAAACACCTTAACTGCAGGGCACTTTTGCCTTGTGCTTTCCATACGGGGTGTCATAGAATCATTTAGTTTGGAAAACCTCTCTGACATCATCAAGTCCAACCATCCCCCAGCACTGCCAAGGCCACCACTGACCCGTGTCCCCAAGTGCCACATCCGCATGGCTTTTAAATCCCTTCAGGGACGGGGACTCTACCACTGCCCTGAGCAGCTGTGCCAGGGTTGGACAACCCTTCCAGTGAAGAAATTATTCCTAATATCCAATCTAAACCTCTCCTGGTACAACTTGAAGCCTTTCACTCTCATCCTGTCCCTGGGAGCAGAGCCCAATCCTCCCTCGGCTGCCCCCTCCTGTCAGGGAGTTGTGCAGAGCCACAAGGTCCCCCCTGAGCCTCCTTTGCTCCAGGCTGAGCCCCTTTCCCAGCTCCCTCAGCTCCTCCTGCTGCTCCAGCCCCTTCCCCAGCTCCGTTCCCTTCCCTGGACATGCTCCAGCCCCTCAAGGTCTCTCTTGTCAGGAGGGTCCCAGAGCTGTCCCCAGCACTGGAGGTGCCCCAGCAGTGCCAGCACAGAGGACGGGCACTGCCCTGGCCCTGCTGGACACACCAGTGCTGGGGACACACTGGCCTTGGCTACCTGGGCACACCTGTCTCGTGTCCAGCTGGGTCAGGCACGTTCAGACACTTCGGAGCAGACGCTGTGACCTCTATTCCCTTTCTGGTACACACCTGACTTTGCTCTTGCTCCTGCCATACCCCAGCCTCCAGGGAATTCAGGAGTGTTGGGAAATGCTCAGAACTCAGCTGCTCTGCCCCATCACTGGATGCTGACCTCCTGCTTCCCCCACTTGCTGAGGCTGTGCTTTTGAGCCACTCAGCTGCAATTTGTGTCCATCCATCCTGGCTTGTGACAGAAAACGGGACCTGACTTCCCCTCTGTGCCCCTCTGTGGTCACTCCCTGCGCAGATGACAGCTGTAGGATGGGGACATCTAAAGATGAGGACAGCTGTTGTGATTCAAAAAGCCAACTGGCTCCAGAGGAGAAAATCCACTGAAAAGAAGAAGTGAGAGAGAACTGAGGACAGTGACATGTGAGAATTTGCACCCAAAGCACTTTTCTGTGGGTGTTGTACAGATGGAAAACAAACCCCCTGGTCCGTGTCCTCTGCTCTTCTGCATGACCAATGTATCAGTCCCTTCCAATCAGAGCAACTTTGCCATCCTGACTTTACTGAGACAGCTCTGGGTGCAGTTTTTTGGGGGAGTGTTTCACAATTTGGCCTTTCTCTGCAGGCTCAGAGATTGGCCATGGCCCAGAGCAGAGCCTGAACAAGGTGGGCACACAGGCTCTTGGCTGCTCCTACATTCACCTGAGTCTTCCCTCCCAACACAGAGTTGGGAAGGTGCTTTCCCAACGTGTCTGGCCAAGGACCAGGGCTGTGATTGCCCTTGTCTGTTCCAGGAGATCCCCAGACTCCCATTTGTGTCAGTGACTTCGTCTCTTGATCTCTCCTGCTCACAGCATGAAACGCCCATTTTGTGAGGGGATTCCCTAGGCCCAAATATTTGTTCTGTGTGGTTTTTGGCTTGGAAAGGTGATACAGGGATGGAGACTGTGTCTGGTACAGGCAGAATTTGGCTTCAGGGAGAGACCAGAATTTCTCTGCAGAGCCGCTTTCAGTGTCTGCTTGGCAGAAGGGAAACTGAGACCTGAAGGCTCCATCCCACAGCGAGTCCAGATGGAGAAAGCCACGGTGCTGGCCCATGGAGAGCTCTGCTGCAATGACTTTTTCATGCTGCTGGCACCCTCTGACTGCCTGCAAAGCCAGGAGGGCTGCTGGCTCCTAGGAGGAAGGGAAACCTCCCAAGATTCTTTGGAAAAGGGTGTTTTTGGTGCTCCAGTGAAAGGTTATCTCACCAGGCACCATGCCAGGCTCCTGGTGACGTGTGAGGGTCTGTCACATGCCGCCGGCCACTCGGGACTCGCTTTCTCCTGGTAACTCTGTTTTTCCCTGCTCTCTGCTTTGTTTATATATGAGCCTCAGGGGGGGAAATGGAAATAGGAGGAGAACTGGTGGGACTGGAAATTGGGGTCATTCACAAGGAGCTGGGGCAGGAAGGGCAAAGTGCTGGGAGGGTTTTCTGAGGGTCAGCAGCAAGGGACCCGTGAGATGGTTACCCAGACCTGTTTGGATTTGGAAAAACTTGGAAGCACATTGAATTTAATTTAAATTTAATTTATTTAGAAAAAAATGTGCAGGACGAGGGAGCCAGCAGGGAGTTTCCTGGGGCAGAAGGGACGTTCCTATAAGAAGAGACATGCTGTGCCATTCATCCCTGCAGGATGAACCTCCTCAAGTCTGGGTTTGCTGGAGGAGGCCAGACCAGAGGGAAAAACTGTCTGGTTCAGGCTGCTCTGGTTTTTGATGCCATCTCGTGGTTCGGGAAGGTTTTACAGAGGGATGTGTGGAGAGAATTTCCTTGGCT
The DNA here is from genome assembly GCF_009650955.1 of Corvus moneduloides. Taxonomy (NCBI): domain Eukaryota; kingdom Metazoa; phylum Chordata; class Aves; order Passeriformes; family Corvidae; genus Corvus; species Corvus moneduloides. The sequence goes on from NC_045478.1 coordinate 3,444,336, forward strand.
GAGCAGAAAACTGCGGAGTTGGGCAGCTCCTGCTGTCACTTCCCTGGCAGAATCACGAAATCTGCCCCTGGCCCTGTCACTTTGAACAAGTCTCATTCCTGGAGGATGATTTCCATCACCTCATTCCATGTCTGTTTGGGAATTGCCATCCTGAATACCTCAAGGGAGCTGGGCTGTCTCATCCTGTCTTATTTTAAGCTCTGAGGGCTGGAGCTCCTCAGCTCTGGAGCCAGGCTGGGAGAGCTGGGGCTGTTCACCTGGAAAAGAGAAGGATCCAGGGAGACCTCAGAGCCCCTCCCAGTGCCTAAAGGGGCTCCAGGAGAGCTGGAGAGGGACTTGGGACAAGGGATGGAGGGACAGGACACAGGGAATGGCTTCCCAGTGCCAGAGGGCAGGGATAGATGGGATATTAGAGAGAAATTCTCCCTTGTGAGGGTGGGGAGGCCCTGGCACAGATTGCCCAGAGAGGCATCCCAGCACAGAAAGCTAAAACACATTCAGAGCCCGAAATGCCAGGGGTGAGTGCTCCAGTAATGAAGAGGAAGCTGAGCACCATAAAACCGCTACATCCAAGGGGTTTGATCCCGTGTTGCTGCAAGCCTGGTTGCCCAAGAGCAGCCCCACGTGCTGTGGTGTACAGCAGGAATCTCTTGCACAGCTTGCTCAACATCTGCAGCTGCAGGGATTTCAGGGAGTGCCTCCAGGCTGGCACGGGCAAGGCTCCCAGCTGCGAACAGATCTTCCCAGGGGATGCAGAAAAGTGAGGAGCAAGCGTCTCACTGTGGAGGTGTGGGAGAGGTTCTGTGTGTTGTTCTCCTCTGGTCTCACTGATACAGGAGAGTGTGGGGGTGACAAAGCTTTTTTAGGTACTTAAATGCACCGATCTCACTTGTATCCGTAAGAACTTCCAGTTTAGAGTGAGATCCCTTTGGGTTCAGAGAGTGACAAAAAGTTGATTTGAACAATCTTCTGAGCGGAAGAAAAGTGGTAGCATTTCTACCTGGAAATCTCTGTTTGGAGATGAGGATTGTGAAGATTTGGGAGGGGAGCAGGTCCCCAGCACAAGGACAAGCACAAGGGTGTTAAAGACACGCAAATTATCGGTAGAGCATGAGGAATTCACCAACTGCTGAGCAGCCTCCCAGGCTTACACTGGAATTACCCTGAGAGGGATGTGAGACCATCTCGAAACAGCCACATGGGGCTGGAGGCGGCTCTGGGTTTTCTCCCATGGCTGATTTCCAAGGTGGCTCCACCCCCGCTGCATCCCCAAGCACTTTCCAACCAGCCAAATCTTTCTGATAAATATAGCAGGAGGAAGGCAGCAGGTTTGGCTTGGGACGAGCGGAGGGAACTGGCTCTGAGACAGCTTCGTGCTCATTGCAACAGAGTCACGTGCACATGTTTAAACTGAGACCTAAGTGTAAAGTTATGCTTTCCTGGGACTTTGGAGAAGACTTGGGTTTGGAGGGGAAGTTGGCAACTGGGTTTTTTTTCCCAGCTGATGGGGTAATAAGTCAGCTGGATTGGAATGGGCCTTTTTTAGTTTTGAGGTGACTTTCCTCTCCAGGGAGCAGGGTGGCAGATGTCCCAACACACAGCCGTGGTGCACAGTCATGGAATCATGAATCATTTGAATGAGTTTAATGGAATGGAATGGAATGGAATGGAATGGAATAGAATAGAATAGAATAGAATAGAATAGAATGTCACTATCTCCAGCTATGCCTGTGCTGTAGGAGAAGCCGTGATCTTCATTTCCCTCCTACCCCCCATTATTCCTCAATATTCCTCTTCCAGGGTCTTTTATTTGTCTGCCAAGGCATCACTTGGCTGCAGGAGGTTCCTGGCATGGGGACAGAGGGGGTGACTTCTGGCTGCAGCCTCTGCTGTTCTGAGTCCCCTCGTCACCCACCTTGGGATGGACCTCAGGGTCTGAGGGCTGACAGAACAGCACAGAATCTTCCAAGAGGGGCTTTGCTGCATTTTCCAAGCACCTCCAGCCTCTCCAAGGACTTGTAGCTGACAAACTCTAAGTGCTGGTTCTTGCAAGAGCCACAGGCTCCTGAGAATGGCTCACTAAGGGTGACCATCACCCATGGAAGTCCCCACACAGCAGGCAGCTGTCCCATGGGATGGGCTGTGCCACCAGGTGCCTGTATGTCCCATCTGAGGGGTAAGGGATAGCCCTGAGTCTTTCCAGCACCAGGCACAGCGAGATCCTAACCCTGAATTGGCACTCGCCCAAGGCAACAAACACCACAAAAAGAGGGAATCCTCTCCTGGGAATTGCTCTCCCAACTTTGTCTCCCCATGGCCTTGAGCATCTCCCTCGCCATCACAGTGCTGAGCTGCACGTTCCAAGGTGAGCAGAGGCTGAACAAACAATTGCCCCCCAAAATGACACTGGCGCCTGCTGGGGAAGCCCAGACTGGTGTTTGTGCCAGAAGACACACAAACATCTCAGCTGAACAGCCCTGACCTCCTCCTCCTTCCCCCTTTTTCTGCTTATCTGTGCATCCCTGGGGTAACTCTGAGTGGAGATATTCTGGGAGCCCAGTGCTGCTGTTTCCTCCCGGTGCCGTTTCCTTTGGTGCGAGGTCAGCTCCACCACCCTCTCCTGACAGGACCCCACGGGATGCCTGTGGTCCCCCAGGATGCTCGGGGCTATCACTGGGAGGACATCGGCCAGAGAAGGAGGAAGCCCTTAGACAGGAGCCGGTGGTCCAGGAGCCAGGCAGGCTGGAGGGTGCTGAGCAAGGAAGAAAAACAGGAAAGTGGCAGCAGATAAAGAAAAGGACCTGGAAGAGGAATATTGAGGAATAATGGAGGGTAGGAGGGAAGTGAAGATCACAGCAGACGCCGTGCCGCAAGAGGAAGCTGCTGAAAGGAAAGCAGCCCCGAAATATCCTCATTGTACTGGGAAATGGGTCTCAGCCTCACAGCAGGGGGAGCTGAGGATGCTCCAGCAGATCTGTGTGCAGGGGTTGTCACACACCCACAGGGTCATACCTGGCTGGGAAACTCCAAGCACAGTCCTGTGGGAAAATGGTAATTAGCCTGTTGTGAAGACTGCTAATTAATCTATTACTGGCCCATTTCCCATTGTGATGAGACCGAGTCACTGCCTTGCACAGGCTGTCCCTAAAGAGGGACAATCCTTGGAATAGGGACCGTCCTAGAGGCTGGATGGGACTCTGAGCAGCCTGGTCTAGTGGAAGGTGTCCCTGTCCATGGCAGGGTTTGGAACCGGATGATCGTTACGGTCCCTCCCAAGCCAAGCCGTTCCAAGACTCTATGATTCTATGATTCCATGTTTCTATGACTCGATGTGCACCAGTGCCTTGGATCCTGCTGGGATAAAACAAACCAGAGAGAGGGACTTGTGTCCATATCCCAGGTGTGTCCTGCCTCAGGTACCCTGTGCAGGTGTCCTGGTGTTTCATCTTAATGTGGCAGAGCACAACAGCTGCGTTTCCTGGCTGATTTCTGCAGACACCACCACCTTCTGCTGATCCCTCAGGCACTGATCACTTCCACCTTCTCACTTTGGAGCAAGTCACACTTGTGGCACATGGAAGTCTTGTCATTACTCCAAGACATTGCCTTTCTTCTACACTTGCATGGATAACTCCCCAGTCCAGATCCATCCTGGTCATGGCTGTAACCTGTGGAGGAACGCTCCCCAAAACACAGATGGGTGTGATGGAGGGATGCCTAACCTGGTGTTCCTTCAGAATCATTTCTCTGGAACCTCTTTGCTACAGGAGAGCCTGTTGGGAATGCACTGATGGCCAAACTTGCTGAGGGCTTGTTTAGCTCTATGCTCACAGGTCAGCATTAAAAGCAACAGGCAACTAATTTAATACAGACAAATTTAATTCCCTCCTGGATAGGAAGGATTATCTCTGTCTTGCCAAGGTAACTGTCTTGGTTTGAAAGACAGGTGTCTGCCAAGGAAGGCTGGACCCCCCCTTGAAATGGAAAATTGCAACCCCCTTCCCTCTGAATTATTATAGTTTTGAAATTAAGGGGCTTTCAGGCAAAGATATGGGAAATAGAAATAACAGTTCTTTACTATTATATGTCTATATGTGTATAACAAGGCAAACAAGCAACAATAACTATGGCAGTAACAGCAAACAATCACAAACCCAGTGCCAGCCTTCTCGGCTGTCGGGCCCTTTCCCCTCGGGTGCAGTTCTGCTCACAGCCGGCAGGGGCGCTGGCGGCTCCCGGTGAGCAGGGCAGGTGCGATGGTTCCCCCGCGGCTGCAGGGGGCGCTCCGGAGCGAGCTCGGGGAGCACACGGCACCGGTGCCCTGGGATCCCGGGAAGGGATGGGACAAAGGCTTCACAAACCCCTGGGCAGCCGATCCCGGTGTCCGGCCGGACCCTCGGGAGCAGCAGGCTGGAATGGCAGGCTGGAGTGGCAGGGACGAGCACAAATCCCGGGTGGCAGACAAGATGTATCGAACTCCGGAGCTGCAGCGGAACCCCCGGAGGTCTGGGCAGGCAGGGCGAGCACGGCTACAGAGTAGCGAAGGCTCGAAGCAACGGCGGGAGCAGGGTGGCCGCGGCCCGGCTCCCAGCGGGGCATGGAAAGGTGGGCTTGGGATCCTGGGGTTCTCCCTGAGGCACCCGCACAAACGGCGGAAAAGTCCCTCTTTTAGTAAGGTGGGGTGTTAGGGTCCCAGTGCAACAGCCGCTCCAGCGAGCAGGCTCCACTCACGGTAGAAGGAAGGCAGCCAAAAGCAGAAGCCTGCAGCGCTGACAAACTCCCTCCACAACGATGGGAGCCCTCCTCTCCCTGCGGATGCCGAGAACACCAGCCAGCCAGGGGCTGTACCCAACCCCTTTTTTCCCAGCTCAAATCTCGCGGCATCCCCAGCCCTACAGGAGAAAACCCCAGGTGAAAGAAGGAGCCAGTTGGACCCCTCCCCCTGTGGCCAGGTCTTTTGTTTTTTCTTAAGCACTCAGTAATTTGTCCTTCTGGCAACATATATGGGGAAATTCTTTAAGATAGAAAGAAAATAGAAGGAGAACTCCTAAAACCCAACAGTAGCTTGCCAGCAGTGAGGGTCTGGTAGATGATAACCCCAGAAGGGAGGAGGTCAATCCTCATACAGCAGAGGTTGAGGAGACCTCAAGGGTGCTGGTGTCCCCCAGGATGAGATGGGATGCAGAACACCCTCCTGCACTGCCAGACAAGGGGTGTGGGCAGAGGAGCCTGAGCAGAATCACCCCAGTGACCAGGTCCAGGAGCCATCACTGATGGCGCTGGGGATGGAAACTGAAATTCCAGCCTCAGAGTCACAACCACGAGCCCACAGGGAACTTGGCCAGGATGTGGTTGGTGACACATCCTGGACATGGGATGGGATATGAGAAAGTGGTGCCTGGGACAACTGTGATACAAACTGCACCCAGTTAGGGAAAGAAAGGAGGGCTCCGTGAGTGGTTTGTGCATGGGCTGCAGAGAGGAGCAGCCTCTCTTTTCTTCTCCAACATAAAAAAGAATGAAGTGAGTGATATACATTGGGTCCTGCTCTGGGGTCACCAGCACAGGAGAGACATGGACCTCTTGGAGTAAGTCCGGAGGAGGCCATAGAGATGTTCCAGGGGCTGGAGCCCCTCTGCTCTGGAGCCAGGCTGGGAGAGCTGGGGCTGTTCACCTGGAGAAGAGAAGGATCCAGGGAGATCTCAGAGCCCCTTCCAGTGCCTAAAGGGGCTCCAGGAGAGCTGGAGAGGGACTTGGGACAAGGGCTGGGGGGACAGGACAAGGGGAATGGTCGTAAGGTGTACCTTAAGGCAGGGTAGGGGTAAATTAGATATTAGGAAGGAATTCTTGGCTGTGAGGGTGGTGAGGCCCTGGCCCAGGGTGCCCAGAGAAGCTGGGGCTGTCCCATCCCTGGAAGTGACCAAGGCCAGGTTGGATGAGGCTTGGAGCAACCTGGGATAGAGGAAGGTGTCCCCATGGCAGGGGGTTGGAACTGGAAGAGCTTTAAGGTCCATTCCACCCCAAACCATTCAGCCCTGAAAAAACTGATTTGAACAGAATCCGGCCTTGAACACTCCCAGGATGGGGCAGCCACAGCAACCTGTTCCAGAGCCTCACCACCCTCATTGCAAAAATATCTTCTCATATCTAATCTTAACTGACTCCCCTTTAATTTAAAACCATCACCCCTTGTCCTGTCACAGCAGGCCCAGCTAAAAAGCTTCTCCCCATCTTTTTTTGCACCACCTTCGTCCACAAACCTCATTTCTTGGTCTAAGGCTGATGAGAGAGTCACTGCTGCAGATCATCCGTGAGAAACCCACTCATCTCTGTCCCATGCCCTAGTCACAGAAGGTGTCCACACATATTTTGGGATCCACTTTTACCTCAGGACTGTCCAGCTGGTGGCTGGCAATGGCTGCTGGGATGACTCTGCCCGTCTCTGAAGGCATTTTGCAGTATTTCACCATGTGACTCTGGTGAGTGACAGGGCTGTTGTGGGGGCTGATAACTGGATTAGCTCGAGCCAGAATTGCTCCTGCCTACATTCAGCAAGACCTTGGATCCTCCCGCACCGTGTCAGCTCACAAAATCCAAGAGTCCCTTTTCCAGCCTGTGCTTAACCCACCGCAGTCTGTCACCCCCCAGGGGACCCTGCTAACGAACTGTGCTTGAAGAACAGCATCTCCCAGCAGATAGCAGCTCCCAGAGCAGCATCTCCCAGCAGATAGCAGCTCCCGAGGGAAGAGGCAGCTCTGGAGCGACGATGCCGATGGTGAAACCTCCCATTAATCACAAAAGCACAGCCACCACCTCCCCATCCCAGCTACCAGAACTAATCACAGACCCAGTAGACAAAACATCCTCATTTTTCCCCTCCCATGTGTTTTGCCTCCATGTGCTCTGTGTCAGGAGTTGTCTGGTGCTCAGATAGGGCTGCCCCTGGGCTGTGGTTCATACATTGAAGGATTGTGTTGTCATCCAGCCTCATCCTTGGAAACATCAGCCTGGAGAGCCCATAATGCAAATCCTTAACTGTTCATGGTACAGATCCTAATAGGCAAATCCATAACTGTCCTCCCTGGGGAGATAAAGCTGTTCCCATGCCAGCAAGGGGGACCTCAGCTTCACCTTTGCTTCCAGAGCTGGGCAATCACCTCATCATGGTCTCAAGACAGCACTGCCAAACTCCTCACCTTGAAGTGAAACCAGGACAGCATTTTCTTGGGCTTTTCTTGAAAACAGCAGCCTGGAGGGAGGGATTATTTAATCTCTATGTTTTTCATGCCAGCAACTGTGTTCCATTTGAAGTGGCTGCTGTGGGCCAAGCAGAAACCCAGAGCTTTGGGAGAAAAAGGGCTAATGGCAAACTCAGGATACGCATGAACTTGGAATAAACGTAGTGATTTCCAGAGGAAATGTACAGAGCCTTCGAAATTAGGAAGAAATTCTTTACTCTAGGGGTGATGAGGTTGCCCAGAGAAGCTGTGGACTTCCCATCCCTGGAAGCATCCAAGGCTCAGCTGGATGGGGCTTGGAGCAAGCTGGGATAGTGGGAGGTGGGGGGTGGAATGAGATGATCTTTAAGGTCCCTTCCAAACCAAACCATTCTGTGATCCTGTGAAATCACATCTGTATTTTTAGCTTGTCCTGCAGACCTCACTGGGATGTGTTGTCCTTGCAAGTGCTGCCAGCTCCAGATCTCTATCTGAAGACTCACAGGTCTTGTAGTTCCCTAAAATTCTCCCATCACCCAGCTGCAGGTTTGGTTTTGTCCCCACGGCTCCTGCAGCACAAACTTTGCTGTTTCTTGGTGCCACAGGACTGTGGCATCAGCTCCTCCAGGCTGCGGATGACCTTCCAGTCTTAAAGAACCATCCCCTACTTCTCCCTCCATCTCCTCCAGATGAAGACTGGGAAGGCCAGGCTTCAGCTTCTACTCTACAAACCTGGGTTGTGGGCCCAGAGCTTGAGAAAAGTGGCAACAGCAAAAACCCAGCGAGATGCAGCTCACAGTTCACAACCACAGATGCAGTGCTGGAGTCCCAGTAGCTCTGTTGTGGTCTGACACAGCTGAGATTTTTTCCACATTAATGTCTTTCCTGCTGGCTGGAGTTTCCCCCAGCTCTGGGAAGGATCTGACTGACACCAAGGAGGGGTCAGACCCCCTGAGGTCCTGCTAGCCCAACCAACATCCTTGGAGAAGGTCTCCTCATTTGTACGTACATCCATATGAATTAAGAGATGCTTTTGCAGGAAGGGTGTTTTCGGATCTTACCCGAGGAATTTAGGACTGGCTCGACTGGGTCAGGAGGTCTTAGGTCTGACACAACTGCTTTGACAACACATTCCTCCAAAACCCTGTTTTTCCTCTCCTTCTTCCATAGGTGTGGGATCATGGACGGGTGGAGGATGGGCTGGGTGGGCGTTCCTGCCCATGCACCTCCCCTCCTTCCCTCCTCCTCCTCCCCATCACCCTCCCCAGCCCCTTCCCTTCTTCTCAGCCATGATAAGCTCTCTGATGGAAAAAATGTTGTCACACATATCTCACTTCCAGTGTGTGGGAGTCACTGATAACGATGCGAAGATCTGGACAATAAAGATTCCTGACAGCTTTCGTGTCCATCCCAGGCACGGGGGGATAGTCCTGGAAGACAACCTGAGTGCTTGTGGAATCTGGGGAAGGATCCTGCAAGCTGTGGTCTGGGAAGGAGGCTGGAGAGGGAAAAGGGTGCATCCACCCTCCTCATTTGGGGTGCAAAGCCATTCCCCTGCACATTCCCCAAATTGCACACCGCCTTGGGGCGTCTCCAAACTGAGAGCCACAAACTGAGATTTTGGCTTCAGGTGGCTTTGCTGTTGAGCTGGGGAGCAGCCCAGCAGCTGCTCACCACAGTGTTTGTTTTGGAGCTTCCCCACCAGCCAGCGCTCCCTCTGTGGCGAGAGGGGCTGTGCTGCTCCAGCGCTGCCGTTCTTCCACGTGGAGCTGCTGAAAGAGCCTGGAGCAGCTTGCCAGAAGGGTGAAGTCATTTATTTATGCCTAGACGAAAAGTGTACTTCATTGCACAGCCTCTGAGGTGCTGGGGCTGAGCTAATGCCAGGCTTTCTTGCTGATGTGGGGAGCTGAGGTCAGCACGGGGCGGTGCCAGTGGCTGCGTTTCTTCCCAGTCCCCTTGTCGGGATGTACACACAGGGCATCAATTTCTTCATGGAAAAAAATGTGCCAGGGTTTGGTTGGCAGAGGCGCATTTGACACAAATCACACGATCATTTAGGTTGGAAAAGACTTCCAAGACCATTGAGTCCAACCTGTGACCGATCCCCACCTTGTCACCATGTCCAGACGTTCCTTGGACACCTCCAGGGATGGAGACTCCAACACCTTCCTGGGCAGCTCCTTCCAATGCCTGAGCACCCTTTCCATGAAGAAATTCCTCCTGATGTCCAACCTGAACCTCACCTGGCACAGCTTGAGGCCACTCCCTCTGATTTTACAGCACTCCTAGTTTGTCAGTTTCTATTTTCTCACTCTAGTTACAACAGCTGGGATTAACTTTCACAGAAAACCCTATTTATTCCAAGCAAACGATAATCAATTTTATAAATTTTCCAGCTGGAAGGAGACCTACCAGTTGTTTAGATTTCTGTTCCAAACTTCAGGGGCTGCAGATGCTCTCCCCAAAATCTCCCTTTCCCTGTAGAGCACTGGTCCCCAAAGCGAGCATGATGTTCCATCAGAATGGGGGAAAAAATATTCTTTCTAACATTAAGAAAGAATACAAAATTAAATATGTTTTAAGATGGTTGCTGTAGGGAACTGTCTCTCTCCTTGGGCTCCCATGTCCCAAAAGACTTTTCCCTTCTGAGGCTGTGTTGTAGGAGATAGGAAGCCAGCTTTCCCTGGATTTAGCCAAAAATATTTCACACTTTTCTGATCACACCATGTTTCTGGGGGAGAGAAGAAAAGAGGGGGTGGTGTTAGCATTATCACTATTTTATGGAGGATGAAGGTTTTCTGTCCCACCTTGGAAAAAAGTTGCCAAAACAAGAAAAGGACACACTGGTCCATCCCAAAACCATTTCTGTGGTAAATTTGTACCCAGCTCTGCTTGAGATCACTCCAGACCCTGAGCTTTGGGTATGGGACAGACGAATTTGTCTCCCTCCCTCTGCCTTGACTTTCTCCTTTGATGGCAAGGGGCATCTTCTAACCTTTTTCAGGTGGATTTTCCAGGTTGTCTGCCTGGATCCGAGAGGTTAAACCCTCCCAGTAGCAGAGCTGGGTGACAGCATCACCCTTGACTTGTCTGGACTTTGGCACAGAGGCACTTTCCCCTTCTCCGGAGGCTGATAGCCAGCTCCATCCTGCTGGGAGCGATTTCCCTGTGGCCAGCGAGCTCACACACACACAGACACATCCCTGTGCACACCCAGGCTCTCACAGGGTTCACATTCAGGGGCTCCCCACCTCCTTTCCCTCGCAGCTCCGGCATCCCGGCCCCGGGATGTCATCCTGCCCCTGATAAGGCGCAGAGGCGGCTGCCAGAGGAAGGCTCCCAGTTGCTCCCGGCGCCAGCCTGGGTAGAGGCAGACGTGCCTAACCCTTGCTCCTCTGAAGGGCCAAAAACAGATGACATCACCCCCTCATCATGTTCATCCTCCCCCCCAGAATCCCTATCAGCCCCATGGAGAGGCTGCGCTTGGAGGAGTGAGGAGGAAGAGGCTAGGCAAGGGGGAGGAGGCCGGGGAAAAGGAGGGAAGGCAAAGGCTGGAGCTGGAAGTTGGTTACTTTGGCAAAAAGACAAAGTTCTGCAAAACTTCACCAGCCAGACTTCAAAAAGGTGGAAAAACGGAAGGCTCAGTTCTGGCAGGTCCTGTTATCAAGGGGAGCCTTATCTCTCGATGGGGCTGATGGCTCATGTGAGCCGCAGTGGCTGCTAACCTCTGGCTGAGCTTTCCAAGGTCCCCAAGGAGCCAGACTGTCACTCAATGGAGAGGAGAAGCATCCAAGAGAGGGGACTGCCTGGAGGCATTGCCACTGTGTTTGCAGCCTGCAGAGCCACAGGAGCAGGGATGGGATATGCCAGCATGGAGCCCAGCAGTTCCTCGCTGCTTCAGTTCATGGTGGTAGGAGGAGTGAGGGGATCTTTCCCGGCTCACAGTCCAGAGATGGGTCAGATCTCCACTGGGTGTCAACTGGCACAGTTAGGTCACTGGATTTACTGGTTTCCTCCAGGGCAGGACTGGTCCCTCTGGGGTTGACAGCAGAGTGGGTTTAGGTTGAAGCCAGGTGTGTAGCTGGGGGTTTTAGGGTGGGAATTTTGCCCACCTCATTGCTTTCACATCCTAGATATCACACTTGGTGTTTTCCAGAGATGAATCTTCCAGCTTTCCTCTTGAGGAGCCTTTCATACCCTTCCAAGCCATCTCTCTACTCACAGCTCCAAGACATCTCTATTCCTACTCATCCTACACCACCTCCTTTCCACCTCACCACCTCCGAGGTGAGGACTTGCTGCTGGGGTCCTGCTCCAGAGCACACCATGGTGGGCAGTTCCCCTTCCTTCAGTCAACAACAGTCCACAGCCCACAGCATTTACACCTTGGTGAGGAGCTGCTGGAAGTGAGCTTAGCCTTGGCTCATTGCCATTCAATAAATCAGCATACACAGGAAAAGAGGCAGTGATACCCCTCGGGTGACGTTGGGATAGAGTTTGGGAGCCCTTGCATTTTGGAAGTAAGATTTCACCTGGGAATTGCTCCATGCAGGAGCAGGGCAGATGCAGAACCCACCACACTCTCTGTGAGAGTGGGTGAGTTTTTTGAATTGTTTTGCCCACAGGGATTTCTCAGCCACACCCACCTTTACCTCCTCACAGAGGTGGAACACAGAATCATGGAATGGTTTGGGTTGGAAGGGAGTTTTAAGGGTCATCTAGTCCAGCACCCCTACAATGAGCAGGGACATCTTCAACGAGATCAGGATGGACAACCTGAGCCACCCACCCAGGTTGACCTTGTTGCTGTGGGAGAGGAAGAGGCATTTCTGGAGGGAAAATCATACCTCTGTCTTGGGTCCATCCACTTGAAGAGGATGAATCCTGCCATGACCTCTTCTGAACAGAGCAAGAAATTGAGGCTGTTAAAGGCAGTGACTGAGACAGAGGCAGAGGAATGGGCTCGAAGAGAGGCTTCATAACTGCTTGGACCAGCCCAGCAGATCCCTCTCTTGCTGCCACTCTGGGAAGGACACCCCTTGCTCCTATACCACATCTCCCACCTTTGCTCAGATATTTTGGATCCCCCAGTGCACCTCCAGCAGCACCAACCCCCAAGTGTCAGGCAGGGTGGTCCATGTGAGGGGGAAACACGGCTGCACTCCGGACCCAGCAGGACATAGAAAGCCAACAGGTTTATTGGTGACAGACAAACCGAGCTACAAGTGGAGGCACGGAGGTGTCCGAGGACAGGTCCTATGTACATTTCTGGCTGCAGGGTCACTGGTCACTGTGCTGGGGCCGTCACACTGCCCTGGAGTGGCCGCTGTCACCGGCAGCAGCGCAGGCGGCCATTGCTGCAGCTGCCTTCCCAGCGCTCCACGTGGAAGCAGAGCCTCCGGCAGTGGCCGCGGTTGCTTCTGCACTGCTGGCTGTCTGAAAGGCCTCTGGCTGCTGGGTAAAGAGGACAGGAGACCTGGTTAGGAGAGCTGGAACCTACTCAGAACCACAGAATCTACTGGGAGCCCCTCTGGTGTTGGTGGCTGAGCAATGGGATGCTTTCAGTCTGCAGCAGGGAAATTCAGCTGGTTCCATGGTGAGGATCAGACGTGCTTGGGAGGAGCTTTTCCATCCAGCAAGCACTGGGAGTCTCCCAACGACTGGCCTGGGTGAGACAGGGAGGTTTGGGCTGGCTATGTTAGCTTAGATGAGTTAGGTGAGGTTGGACAGCATCAGAAGACAGAGAAGTGCCTTTTGGAACAGGTGTTTTATCTATTGGTTTGTTTGGAGGGTTTTTTGGATTCTTGGTGTTTTAGGATTTTAGTTCGCTTGGATTTTTCAAATCTTTTGCTGTTTTGATAAAAAGGGATGTGCTGCTTCTCTCTAGACACAGCAGAAACATCAGTTTTGGGAGTTCTGGAGGGTCCACCACCAGTGGAGTGGGCAAACCCTTCTCTCTCCCCTCGTTATCCCCAGGAGTTCAGTTAAATAAATGAGAGCATACACAGGCTAAGCAAGTACATCTCCTCTTCTTGGTTATCAGATTTGCCTTCTGTGACTGTGATATCAACAAAATTCTGTCATAATGATCTTACACCTGAATGAAACATGAATTCCTGACCTGCGTATACAAGCAGCCAGTAAAAATACCAAGCCAAGGAATATTTTTCTATCAAACCAGAATCCCAGAAGAAAACAGACAGACAAAAAAAGGTAAATTATCTGCCTTTACCCCTGCTTTTCCCCCCTGAAAGATGGTTTTGATTTTATAGAATCAAAGAAACACAGAATGATTTGAATTGGAAAGGACATTAAAGATCATTTACTTCCAGCCTCCTGCCATGGGCAGAGGCACCTTCCTCTATCCCAGGTTGATCCAAGCCTCACCCAACCTTGCCTTGAACATTTCCAGGGATGGAGAGCCCCTAGCCTTTTTGGGCAGCCTGTGCCAGGGCCTCACCACCCTCACAGCCGAGAATTCCTTCCTAATCTCTAATTTACACCTACCCTGCTTCAGCTTAAGACCATTCCCCCTTGTCCTGTCCCTCCATCCCTTGTCCCAAGTCCCTCTCCAGCTCTCCTGGAGCCCCTTTAGGCACTGGGAGGGGCTCTGAGGTCTCCCTGGAGCTTTCTCTTCTCCAGGTGAACCCCCAGCTCTCCCAGCCTGGCTCCAGAGCAGAGGAGCTCCAGCTCTTGAAGCATCTCTGTGGCCTCCTCTGGACTTGCTCCATCAGCTTCTGATGTTGGGGATCTCAAAGCTGGAAACAGCTCTTCAGGTGGGATCTCACCAGAGCAGATCAGAGGGCAAAAATCACCTCCCTCAACCTTCTGGTCACACTTGCATCTTCCTGCATTTGCCACATCTGTATTCCACTCATGTAGAATTTAGTGGGATTCTCCTTGTTTTGTGCAGGATAAGGCTTTTATCCTGGTCAGAAGCAAAGCTCAGGCTCCTGGCTTAGGCTCATCATTTCTGGGTGAGTTTTGAGGGCACAGAGAGGAGGGGATGCACAGCCTATGGACCTGGGACAGCTGCCACCAGGAATTTCATGGAGACCATCTCAGGAGAAATTTTTTCCTTGGAAGCAAGAGTTAGGTCAGCCTTGACTTGAAGGCTCTGTCTTGTCCTCTTCTACCTCAGGTCAGTAACCTGCCTTTTCTCTCTCCACAGTCCTGCAGAAGCCAACCCCTGTGAGAATTTTGTCCTTACCCGGAATGCCCTGGAGGAGGAGAATGACAACGACTGCAAAGAGCAGCTGGAGAACCCGCATGGCTCGGCGTGGGTGGAGGTTCCACCCCGAGGAGGAGTGAAGGGCCCTAAAGAGAGGAAGAAGAGGGGAAATCCTGAATTTATAGTGGCCAGGGGGGTTGTGTAATTCTCCTGGAGTGGAGGGATCTTTGTCAATCTCAGGTGCATTTCAACACGACAGCAAACAGTAGCACTGGCTGTGCCTGCTCTCAGTCACACCGTGTTACAGACAAAAAGTGTAAAGGGGAAAAAAAGGAAAAAAAAAAGAAGCAAAAAAAAAGAAGGAAAAAGACCAAAAAGGGGCGGAAAAATCAGGGTTTTATTGACAAACAGCACTGAGCACTAGGGAGTCTGCTACTGCTTGCTGCTGGAGACAGGATGTTGGGACTGACCCAATCTGGCTCTGTGTTTGTAGGCTCGAGCATGTGATGTTAAAATCCAATCCAAGTATCAAAATGCTGGGTTTTGTTTGGTTTTGGTTTTTTTTCATTTCCAGCTCTCACTCTCTTTGTTTAGCACTGACACAGTCAAGCGTGAAAAAATCCAGAGTCTCCTCCTCAGCATTCTCCAACACACAAAGTTGGCTTGAAAATAATGGGATCCTTAAAAAAATCATGGGTCTGTGTCAATTTCCCAACTTCCAGGCTGCAGAGAGGATGTTTGCCAAGGTTTTATTTACAACTGTCCAGAAAAAAAGGGCAATTTAAGATTTTATCCATTTATGTACTTATTCAGTGGGAAAGCTGGGATACCTTCCTGCAGTATTCCATGGTGTTAGGAAAGCTTGTGGATTACAGCTCTCCCAGGGGTCCTGGCAGACTCTCAGGTTTGTACCAGTTCTCCAGGTCAGTTCCAGGAAATCAGTAGAGATGAGACCTGCGTTTCAACTTGGGAAAACAACACAAAGCAAACAACGAGCAGAAATGTCCCCCAACCAACAACAAATGGAGGAAGAGGAAATAGAAACTTTATAAAGGCTTTTTTTACAGCAATGACGCAGTGGAGGCCATCACCAAGTCTTCCCTTTTCCCTTCAGAAGTCACCTCGATGGCTTTTTCTTTGCGGGCTGGATGCCAGGGAGTGTTGGAAAATGCAAACCTCATGTCCTTCAGGCTGCTTGAACAGAGCAAGGATCACCTTCATCAAACAGTGAAGATAAAGGGGCCTTCACCAGTTGGACTTTGGAGCAAGGGACACTGAGCTCTTAACCAAGGTGTCCTGCAAACTGGCCACACACAGCCTGGGAAGGGGAATGGGTCTGGAAACCCACCTGGGGGAGGGCTGGATGCAAGGAGGTGTGTAGAGCCTCTGGAAGAGTGTTGGTGCTCTGTCAGTCTGGTGGCACTGCTTGGGTAGAAGGCCATAACCCAGCCTGTACCTCTGAGGATTGGCATCTCCAGCATGAGAGATGGTGCAGCAGGATCTCGTGGAATTATGGAATCATTAAATCCTTTGGGTTGGAAGGAACCTCAAAGATCATCCTGTCACACCCCCTGCCACAGGCAGGGACACCTACCACTATCCCAGGTTGTTCCAAGCTCTGTCCAACCTGGCCTTGGACACTTCCAGGGATCCAGGGGCAGCCCCAGCTTCTCTGGCCAACCTGTGCCAAGGCCTCGCCACCCTCACAGGGAAGAGCTTCCAAGGCAAAGAATTTGGGCAGCATTTATCCAGCAGAAAGGAGATGGCTGTTCCTGAGCTTCAGCCCAAGCAGGGAGGAGTGTGTGGATGCTCCTCTGAGGGTCCTGCTCTGAGTGTGCGACCTGAAGTGTCTGAACATGTGTGTGCAGATGGCTTGGTGTGCTCCAGAGAGGATGTGGAGCACAGAGCCAGGGTACCATGTGGCCACAGTGTTCCCAACGATGGATGGCAAAATTCCAGGTGTTTGTCTCCAGCTCAGCTGCTCTCCCCTGGTGGGAGCAGCACCATTGCAGAGGGTGAGTTGTGCCTGGAGCTGTTTGGATGCTGCAGGCTCCACGGGGACCAGGATGCATCCCCACACCACCACAAGCCCCTGCTCTGCAGCTGTGGTACATGGGTTGAGTCGCAGAACATGCCTTGGGAAAGAAAGCCAGGACTAGACAGTACCAACAAAAAGCAGATTTCCTCCAGAAATCAGGGGCAGGAAATCTCTGTCCCTTGGGCAACTGCTTGAACAACAGCTGGTCTTGCTCCCTTTGGCGTGGTTCCTCTGCCGTGTTGGCCTCAGCCTCTGATGAGCCTACTGGGGCTGGCCCAGCGGCCTCCCCCCCTCCCCTGCTTCCCAACCTGCCAGCAGATGTCTTTTTTCAGAGCTCACCATGCACAAAGGCTGATCTGTGCTCAGACACATGGCACAAGAATCGGCTCCTGGATGCTTGAGAGGTTTTGGGTCTGGGAGGAGTCAAATCAATCTATATCTGCTCTCTGGCCCCAAACAGGAGGGATGTTTCCACTGACTTCATTGCCTTCAGGCCAGGACCTGAGCAGCCCGATTTTTAAATGCATTCTGGGATAAGTTTTTGCCAGCAGGAGCAATTCCTTGGGTGAAGGAACCCTTTGGCCAGCTTGTGATGCCACCTCCTACTGCCAATCCCACAGATGGCTTTTTACCACACCAAGCAAGCACTGACAGAGCCCTGCAATTCAGCCTGTGAAGAAATGATCATGGGCTCAGCTCTGGGCTCAGCCCTAGCCCAGAAACCCCCCATGGCTCTCATTCCAGACCACTTTTTATGGCCTCCTCAGAATTCACTCCAACAAGTCCACGTCTGTCTTATGTTGAGGACCCCAGAGCTGGACACAGCAGGAAATGATGGTTTTGCCTCACAGAAAATGGTCAGAGCACACCTTGTGCAATTAAATTCTCCTTTCCAGTGCAGGGCCTCATCCAGATATCAATTATGGATCATTCCTGGCATTGCCCACTCCCAAACTGTGCCAAGGAACAGCGTGGTAAAGGGTTCATTTTCTGACAGCACTTGTGAGTATCCACTGATTTCTGAGGCTCAGCTTCATGTGATTTGGTTTACTCATGTAGATACAGCCTCTGAATCCTGACCTATTTTATCTCCCCAGCACGCCCTGGAGCTGGGCTGTGGTTGATGTCTTAAAAGGCCACCTAAAAACAGAGGCTAGACAGGAGTAAGGGAATAAAGGTAGGTATTTATTTGAAAGGCCTTCAAAGGTACCCCTGGGGAGCCAGAGGCCACTGCCAAGATGGACCCCAAGATGGACAACAGGTCACGAGTTCTTCACGCTTTTACAGGTTTGGTTCATTTGCATATCAGGGTTAATTCTCCAATTAAAGCTTCAGTTTAATGATGTAATTCTCCTCAGCTTGCCACCCTCTCAAAGGCTTTTGGTTTATACTTTTTGGGCCTAGGACGGTCTGGGTGTCCTTGGAGAGCAGGCCCGGAGAGGCTTCGTAGAGACCTAGCACGAGAAAGCAGAAGTGAACAGGCTGCAAGAAACTTCAGAGTTACACACTGGGCAGTACAGGATTTGAAAAATATAAAAGTTAAAACCTAAGGCATCAGGGTGAGGGGATTTCTTTCACCCCACAGGAGGTGGAAGAGCTCCACGTGAGCAGGTGGAATGTTGGAATGTGACCCCTTTCTCCTGTGTGGGGGTGAAGGAAGATCCAGGCATCCAGATGGTTGCATTGGTTTGCGTGGGATTGCCAGGGATGTCAGAGACAATCTGGATCTAAGGGGCTGCCCACGGCTGTGGCACCTCAGGTTCCCCAAGCAGGAGCCCATCCAACACCATCCTGCTCCTGATTGCACATCTCCTCTCACAGTTATGTTTTTAGGGTAGAAGAGGAGGATTTGGCTCTCTCTGCTACACAAACACTGGCCTGTTGCCTGGGAACAGCAAACAAATCCCGACAAGGGAATTCATGCCATGCTTTGAGGGACTAAAACCCCCAGTTATCCAGGAGGCTTGTGCTGGTTGACGGAGCTGGCTTGAGGGTAGGGCTCTATGCTGGCTGTCTGTATGGCTGCAGAGATCCCAAATATACATCCCAAGAGGTCTGGATGATTTTTGCATCTCATTTAGGTGTAGATCTGCTAAGGTAATACTAAAAAAACCCTATTTTGTACCCTTCTGAGCTCTATCAGGTACAGACAGCTGGAGTTCAAAGCTCAGTCAAGCATTTCCCACAAAAATCCTTTCTCATTTGGCTTTCACCTGTGAGGACAAACCCTTAATGTCTTCTCTGGCCTGGTTTAAACTCTCCCCAGCCTGCATCTCTCAAGGGATGGGAGATTTCACTTTTTCATTAAGTCCCCCCTTATCCTCACTGTCCCTTCTACTCCTACATGCAGCCTGCAGGGAAAGGGTTGGATTCAGCTGAGCTTTGCTGACTGCAAGAGGGTCTGCACTCTGGGAAATGGTCCCAGCTGGGCAGGACTGGTGGTCATGGGGGGAAATCCTCTGGCAAAGGGTCACAGTGGAAATGGCTTTTACTGAGTGCCTCAAACAGTGGGTGTTTTTTGGCTTTTGGGTTTAAAGGGTTGGAGAATAGTGTTTGAGTGTGGTCTCATGAGAAGCTCTGTGCTGAGTGGATGAACAAGGATGGCCACTCGGGAGTTCAGCACTTCTCTGGCCATGGCAGGGGGTTGGAACTGGATGATCTTTAAGGTCCCCAAACCATTCTGTGATTCTATGAAGATTTTATGGTTCCTCCTCCTCCCCAGGGTTACAGGATACTCCAACTAGGGATTAATTAATTTGAGCAGCATTCCCTATCATACTCTTACACCAAAGCAGCTCATGCTGCTGTTCCAGCAGCTTCCCATGAGCTGAGCTGGGTGCTTTGCCGCAGGTGAGCTCAGGAGTCAAGAAACCGCATCAAGAAACAGTTTTGTGAAGTCTGTAAGTGCCGTTCTCTACCATCCACCATGCCCTTGGTGCTTTCTCTCTCCTCCCTCTGAGTGAGACTGGAAGAGAATTCAGTTCATCTTATTAATCAGGCAGAAATGACGATGGATTTTTGTTTATTTTTTTGGTTGTTGTTGGGTTGTGCTTTGGGGATTTTTGGGGTTATTTCTACCCAGATCAGCAAACAAGGGACACACAGCCGTGGGACAGCAGGAACATGCCTGTTAGCATCAGGCTGCATGCACACTACTGCCAGAGGGACAATATTCCTTATAAACTGAGCATTTTCACCTTTCCTGATTGAAATCTGGCTGGCTAGCAGGTCCAAAACTGTCTGGGAGATGTGCAAGGTGAGCATTATGAACCCACTCTTCGCTTTCCTAGACCAGGCTGTGACCACTATGGCTGAGCATCCCCAGATGAGGGGCACGAATAATGAACCGTGGGGGTGAATGTGAGAAACAAACTGTTTGATTTGGAGAGGTGCCTCGATTCAAACCCCTCCCCGTGCTGTCCTCGTACCTCAGCGTGCGTCAGAGGGATGGGCTGGACATGGGCAGGAATTTGGCTCCGGTCCCTGTTTTAAGTATCAGTTCCCAAGCCAACAGCCAGCTCTGGCTAATCTGGCCCTCCTGAGGGTTCATCCAACTGCAGGGATCTCCAGGGGAGAGCTGGCATCTCCCTGTGTGTGCTGGAGTGCCAGTGACGACCCGAGGAGAGTAGCTGGGCTGCTCCTCAGTGAATGGAGACGCTTGGATGAATGAATTGTCAGCCCTCTGGCAGTGGGGCCTGACCCTGGTGAGGTCAGTGGGAATTTTCCCACTTGATTCATCAGAACAAGAATTTCATCTCCCAGCGAGGACTTTTCCCTGGCTCTGTCTGAGCAGCGCCTCAGCTGGTTGGCATAGCTCTCTCATTACATCATTGTTTCCTTGCTTCCACAGAAATGATTGACCCGGAGAGAAATATTTTACCTGGAAAGGGAGACCAGGAGCTGACAAAGGCAGGGGAGTGCCAAAATTTTATGTTGAAAAGACACAGAAGGGCTGAGAGTGGATTTGGACAGATAATTAATTTAGGCTGAGGGAACTCATAGGAAGAAAGCTGCTAGGGACAAAGAGACTGATTTCCTTGGGGCTGGGTGAGCAAAAGAGAAAGGAAGTGCACCAGGAACGGAGTCCCTGGATGGAGAGGGCAGCCTGTCAAGAGCAGTAGGACACAGCTTTCAGATCCCTTCCCCACCATGTCTAAAAATAAATAAACCTGGGGTCCTAGGAAAAAAAGTCCTTCCCTGTGAGTGTGGAGAGGACCTGGCACAGGGTGCCCAGAGAAGCTGGGGCTGCCCCTGGATCCCTGGAAATGCCCAACACCAGGTTGGACAGGGCTTGGAGCAATCTGGGGTAGTGGAAGGTGTCCCTACCATGGCAGGGGGTGGAACTGGATGATCTTTAAGGTCCCTTCAACCCAAACCATTCTTGGATTTCGTGATTGCCTTGAGAACCTGACACGACCTGGAAAGGAAGATGGTGGGGTGGATCTTGCCTGAGAAGCACAGACCACACTCACCTTTACATCAAACCTGGTGATTTTTTCACCAAAAGTGATGCCAAAAAGGCTTCCCCCATTGCAGCTCTTTTCTCTGGGAAGGGAAATAAAGGGACAGAGCCACCCTGGTGTTCTCAGGAGGTGAGGGCTCCTACGGTCAGTCCTGGTCAGTGGCATCCCACCACTGGCAGCACTGCTGACTCACAGGTGGGCGCTTGCTGCTGTGTTAAACCTCAGGTTTATTGCCCTTAGGGAAGGAGAAAGACAAGTTTTCACCTGTGAATGTCAGATAACAATCAGAGTCCCAAAGGGGTGACAAATAGTTTGGGTGTCCCCAGTTTCTTGTCACAGTGTTTCCTAAAAAGTCACAGAGGCTTCTGTGCAAAAGCAAATTGTTTAGGAGTTCATGAGTGAATCCACAGCCGTGTCCTCCTGGGGAAGCAACAGTCACAGAAGCCACAAAATCTCCTTCCCAGCATCTGCTCCTGCAGTGCCAGTGGAGCCTGCAGCTCTCCAAGTGCTGCAGCTGGCTCCTTTGGAAACCTTCAGCTCTCTGTGGTGGCAGGTGACAAATTTTTGCAGCAGAGAATGATGGGTTCAAAGCAGTACTGAGCCAGGTATTCACCAGAGACACAGGTTCCCACTCGGCACAAGCCTCCTCCGTGGTTACAGCTGTCTGGTCCATGAGCATCTCCTGGACAAGGAACCAGCAAATTCATGGATAAAATTAATGGGATTCCTTCTGGCACCATGTTCCCAGCCAGCTAAGCCACTGGGAGCACACAGGGAACCTGGGCACCTCGAGCACACCCGGGGTCCCCATCCCACAGGAGAGGTTCAGACATCCATGTTAAAAATCCCAAGTTGCCAAGCCAACCTCCCTCAAGGAATGTTTGATCATGGAGCTGTTTTTTCAGGATGTTGGCAAAGACCGTGCATGGGAGGTCAGAGGGGTGGTCCTCCCCCTGCCAAGGAGGCAACTGCAGCCTGAGAAAAGGCAGGAACATTTTCCCAGAGCACAGGACATCTCCTTTAGGGCTTCTCCTAACTCAGTGATGCACCCCATTTTCACAGCTTCCTCCCTGCTCATTATTTGTATTCCCCAAAGGATTAAATCACAAATTTTCTCAAAGTATCTCACCCATTCTCTCACCTAGAAAACACCTTTCCTCAGCACCTGCAATATCACACAGTGAAGAAAGGTTATCCCAGAAATCCTGTTCACCACCCCAGGCCTTCCTGGTCTTACCGTGCTGGGTCAGGGAGATGAATATGAAAACGAGCACGAGGATCCCCATTCCTTTGGCTCTGCTGGAAAATCTCAGGGCTGGGAGTGAGATTTTGCAGAAGTCTCTGCGTGCTGCTGGCATGCTGGATGGCATCCGGGAAGAGGGAAGGAGTAGGCAGGAGTTAATTATATTCCAGTCCCCAGAGCAACATTTGCTGCTGAGAAACCCTTTCATGTCGTTCTGACCCAGCGCTGCTGCTCCAAACAATGTTGACTTTTTTCATGTTCACTGGTTACTGGCTTCCCTCATTCCTCTCCTTGGCAGCTGGCGTTTTGGGCTGGTAGAGTTCCAGCTGGAAAAAAGAGGCTCAGAGGGATCCTCTGCCCTTCACCTGCAGCCAGCAAAATTCCCGAGAAATGACAGGTAGGAGGGAAGCAACCTGCAAGAGAAGACTCCCGAGGAGCTGCAGGGAGGAGGAGGGTGCAGGCTGGGAGTGATTCGTTTTTAATCTGAGCTCGTGTGAATATTTTCTCCAGCTGAAACCTGGGTGTGAGTTTTTTTCCCAGCTTTGGCTTCTGAGGAATTTGGGAGGCTTCATTCCTGAGCGTGATGAGCACACCGCACTGGTGGAAGAGCTGTTAGTTCAGCAATGCACCCCGTGGTGGTAAATCTGTGGTGAATGTGCAGCTCTGGCTGTAAAACGTGATGTTCCAGCTGCCCTGCCTGGCCCTGCTGTTTGCTGTCCCTTCAGCTGTGGGAATAAAACTACTCTGGGAACACATGTTAAACTGCCAGGTGAAAGAGCAAGGTTAGAAGTTCCTTTCTCCCTGAAAAAAAAAAGCCCCAAACAGAACAACATAACTAGAATCACTAAGTTAGAAAAGCCCTCTAAGGTCATTGCGTCCAGCCATCCCCCAAGCCACCACTAAATCATGTCCCCAGGTGCCTCATCTATCTGTCTTTTAAATCCCTCAGAGATGGGAACTCCACCATTGCCCTGGGCACCCTGTTTTAATGCTTAACCACCCCTTCCATGGAGAAATTCCTCTGATGTCCAGCCTGACCCTCCCCTGGCACAGCTTGAGGCCCTTCCCTCTCATCCTGTCCCTGTTCCCTGGGAGCAGAGCCCGACCCCCCTGGCTGCCCCCTCCTGTCAGGGAGTTGTGCAGAACCAGAAGGTCCCCTCTGAGCCTCCTTTTCTCCAGGCTGAGCCCCTTTCCCAGCTCCCTTAGCAGCTCCCTGAAATGTTCAAGGAATGATTGTGTGTGGCACTCAGTGCTCTGGTCTGAGTGACAAGGTGGGGATTGGTCACAGGTTGGACTCGATGACTTTGGAGGTCTTTTCCAACCTTAAAGATTCTGTGATTAATTGTCCTCAATCCTGCAAAGCATCCAAGCATAAAGTCAACGTGATAAATAAGATTAGGCTGGTAAGGAGGATTAGGGGATGGGGTTTCCAAGGATGCAACAGCAAATTTTTGTGGTTTTTGCATGTAGGTGTAATAGAGACACATTCTGCCTCTTTCCATAAATAAATGACTGTTGTATCTGCTTATTTAGCATTTATTGACTTTTTAATATAAAGAAACACGTCACCTCTGGTTAATTACACACTTTGCATGTTGAGAACACCAGGCCCCTCTGAAACACTTGGAATAAAACTTGTTTGATTTCTTGACCATGCATTTCTCTGGTTTTCTGCAATCCCACGAGGTCTTTGTCACACTTCTGTGCAGCACTTCCATCCTCTGCGAGGGCAGAGTCCCTCTTGCTCTTGCAGACAATTGATTTCTGGGGGCACACAATGACCCCCCTCATCCTGGCAGATGTGGAAGTTGGATGTGATGTCTGCAATTCAGAGGGTTTAAGTCAAACCAGAAAATCTGACACCGACATCCAAACCAGCTCGTGCACAAAAACTGTTGGGAAGTTGTGGTTACTGTGTCTCCAAAAGCGAAGATACAAAGATGGACTTTGGGGCTTATCACAGCACTTCTGTAAAATAAGGAATTTGTGACCCAGCAGCTTGGGAAGGAATTAATGGAAGGAGGGATATTGTACAGGTGTGAAGAAGATAAATGCAGAATGACTGCATTTTGAGTAGGTGGCACTGAATAAAATTGTGAGGGATGAGGTTTTAAAACAAAGGGAAGGAATTCCTAATCTGTGGGGAAAAAATCCAGTGAGGACTTTCAAGCACAAGGATGGCTAAATCTAAAAACCCTGAGCTGCAAATTCATGAAACAGGAGAATATGTAAGGAAACGTAATGATATGGTTGTGGTCACTTTCCACATACAGAGTAACTGTGAGGAAATATCCACTTCTGGTCACAGACAGATCCAGAACGCTGGATCAGAGGAACCTTAGGATTAGTGCAGTTGGCTCTAAAGTGATTAATCATTCATGATATATGTTAACTATTGAGGACCACCAAAAACAAGCAAGTCTGGGAAGATTTAGATAAACTAACAGGGAAGAGGGCAGCTGGCACCTATTACGCACAGCAGGGTGGGTGCTGCCAGCAGTCCCCCAACAGATGATTACAAGCAAATTTACTGAGATTTCTGTGGGCCAAAACTTTTATTTCCCCAGCTGGAGATAGAGCTTTGGGTTATTTTGGCCAGCCTCAAATGTTCCACACTGATGTCAGGTCCATCTTTGTACATGGAAAGAGATGGCCCAGACCCCACCCCTGGAAGTGTCCAAGGCCAGGTTGGACGGGGTTTGGAGCAACCTGGGATAGTGGAAGGTGTCCCTGCCCATGGCAGGTGGTTGGAACTGGAAGAGCTTTAAATTCCCTTCTGACCCAAACCATTCCAGGATTCCATGATTTGGAGAGAAAGAGAACAAGCTTGTTTCTCCAAGTTTCACCATTTCCCCCCACATTTTGCCCGCCTGGGCAGGGTTCCCACACATACCAACGCAGCAGGTCCTCCGGCGCCTATAGCAAGTTCCAAAGGCAGCAAATGGCTCTGGGCAGGACTTCAGATGGAAGCAGTAGCCGTGGTATTCCAGACAACGCAAGGTGTCTCTGGGCAAGCCGAGACCTACAGGGAGAATGGGATTCCCAGTTGTGCTGCAGGATCAGTCCATTCTCATGGTCTTCCTCCTGCTGAAACCCCACAGACCCCAGTTAGGGATCTGACACAAATGCCCCCAAAACCCTAAAGTTTTGAGGAACTCATGGGGCGTCGGAGCACTGCAAGGAACGTTTTTGTACAACTGGAGTGAAACATAGAGGTTGATGGAATTTTCTGAACATATCCTGGCCATTCATGCTATAATGGGGAAGGACAGCCCAGTCTTGGATGCTTCTAAGTTCTGGGGCTGCAATGCTGCAGGGACATGCAAGGGACAGCATGGTCATCACATGCCCTGAAGATAAAATTATGACTTAAAAAAGCCCCCAAAAGCAGGATCTGGGTCAATTAACAGGAACAAGCAGTTTGCCCAGTTCCTTCTTTCTCTGGAAGCCTTTCTCCAAGGTGAGGATTTTCATTAAGAATGAAGAATAGGTAGGATAAAAACACAATCAGAAAATGAATCAATGCAGCAGAAGGGCTGAGGAAGGGGAACCAGAATATCCAGGGAGCTGAAGTCACTGGTGCAGTTCAACCTGAGCAACACCAGGAAACACCTCTGCTCTCTTTTACTTTACACAGAGGGGACAATTTTTAACCCTGGAGTTAGAAGAGGCAGATGATTTCCATGGTGCCACCATCCAGTAGGGCCAGAAAGTGGCATAAAGAGGCTTCAAAGAGTCACAAGGAGCCAACGCCTGGCAGAGGCTTCTGTGGGGAGGTTCTGGTGTGACACCTGCTCACCGTAGGTTAACTTTTTCCTTCTGCTTCTAGTCTGAGAAATAGGGAACTGCTCTAATGAAAGGAGCTGAGGGGAATGTTCTGCACCACCACATGAGTGAGCTCTACCTCCTACACAGGCAGACCCCAGCGTGGGTCTTGCCCCTTACCTGGAACGGCCTGGAGGAGGGCAAGCAGGAGAGCCATGAGGCAGGAGAAGAGCTTCATGGTGGAAGGTCTCAGCTGCAGCGTGGAGACAGGGCCACAGTGCCAGAACCTTTGAGCAGGGGAGGAGGGAGCACTCTGGCATTTATAGGGCAGTGGGAATAGCTGTGGATGTCCAGGGAACCTTGGCAGGGGTGACAGGGGAAGGCAGCGGGTACAGCCTGACCGCTGCACACGGCTAAACCTGAACAATGGCTCGGGGGCACAAAAGCAAGGGGACAAATAGCTGTGCCTCCCTGCCTGACCACTGGGAAGGCTGCTGGGAGGGCCCCTTATCAATATGGATCCACCCAGAGAGTGCTGTTAACTTGAAATATCAATGTGGCTGGTAATGGATTGCCTGGAGGAAATTGGCCATCGTTTGGTGGGAGAGAAGGCAGCTGGAATATCATAGGATCATCATGGAATCATAGAATAGTTTGGGTTGGAAGGGACACTAGAGATCATCCTGTTCCACACCCTGACATGGGCAGGGACACCTCCCACTATCCCAGGGTACTCCAAGCCCTGTCCAACCTGGCCCTGGACACTTCCAGGGATTCAGGGGCAGCCACAGCTTCTGTGGGCAACAGAGGATGCATGATCCTCCTGTGATGCACCAGTTGTTCCCAAGAGAAAGAAATAAAGAACAATGATCATTCCATCCACAAACATACCAAATAGTCGTATTTTGTTCTGTGAAAGTTCTGCAAAGAAAAAAACCTCTGGTCTAGTGGAAGGTGTCCCTGTCCATGGCAGGGGGTTGGAACTGAGATGATTTTTCAGGTCCCTTCCATCCCAAACCCTTCACGATTCTATGATTCTTGAGGTGCAGATTATGAGTTTGCAGGTGTCACCAGCAGCACCTTCAGCTTTGCAGGTGCACAAAGAGCACAGGACAAGTGAAATCCATGAGTTTTCCTCAGGATTTGTCCGTACAGAGTTTGAACAATATCAACTGACATGCAAGTGGCAGCTGACAGCTCAGGTTCTCCCTCAGTCACTTGCTTCAGTCTCTTTCTATACAAGATATTTATTGATGTTGTTCTGACCCAGTGGTTTTGATACGAGCAGTACAAACCTCCCCCTCAGTCATGGGCATTGTTCTCTGCCTCCCTGATTTCTTTGTTTGCTTTCCACTGCAAATTTGCAGGCGCCGTCCCGTCGTGAAGGAGAGGTGCTTGTGTCTCCATTTCCAGGTTCTTCAGGGACAGGGGTGAAACAAAGGCTGTAATAGGAACCCTTCGGTTGGCTCGGGTTCCCACGGAATCCAAGGGGATCCTAGCTGAGACATTCATCTCAGCTCTCAGACAGGATCTGTCGTTGTAATTTGTCAGACCGGAGCAGAAACTCAGCTTTATCAATGATTTTTTTCTTTAAATTGCAAAAAATGGCTCTGTTCTGTAGTGATGAACTGGAAATGTTTGCCTTTTATTTCCATGGGAAGTGAAGCACAAATTCAAAACCTCAGGTGTGTTAAAAACCTGGTGGAAGAGGAGTGATTGCCCAGTAATCTTACATTCAATATCCTTCTCCATCTTTTCCAGAATGTCCTCACTATCAGATCACAAGTGCTTATACAATCACAACCCCCTTCAAATTAGGATCAGAAATTATCCCAGAAGAAAAACAAAACAAAACAAAACAAAACAAAACAAAACAACCCAAAAAACCCAAACCTTTGAAATTCAAGTTCCATCTCAGTCTGCCTTGACGCCTCTGCACTTTATTTACTCTCTTTTGTTCTCCTTTTCCAGGTTATTCTGGGTCAGAGACATGTTTTATATGGATCACAAAAGAAGTGCTTACACACAGTGGAAGTTCTGCTCCTTGTCTAAGGATCTCTTCTGAGGAGCTGCCGAGGGAGCTGGGAAGGGGGCTCAGCCTGGAGAAAAGGAGGCTCAGGGGGGACCTTGTGGCTCTGCACAACTCCTTGACAGGAGGGGACAGCCAGGTGGGAGTTGGGATCTTCTCCCAAGTAACAAGTGACAGGACAAGAGGAATCACCTCAAAATGCACCAGGGGAGGTTTACATTGGATATTAGGAATTCCTTCATAGAAAGCTCTGTCCGTCCCTGACAGAGCTGTCCAGGGCAGTGGTGAAGACCCCATCCCTGAAGGGTCTTGCTGATCTGGCCTGGGACTCACATCCTTTTGAGGGAGAGAGTGCTTATGAATGGAACTCCTTCATAAGGGAAGACTTCTCTTTTGAAGTCTTCAGCCATGGGACAGCTCTGAAAATAATACCTGGGGCACTAAAATGGTGGGGAACATCTGCTTTTCCTGTGCACTTATCCAGATTTGCATTATGGCAATCTAAATCTGCAGGATTTGACTGCAGTTGGGGTGAAGTTGTCCTGGAACTGGCTGAAAATCTGTCCTTGTTTATATCACTGTAAGGAGCAAGTAACAGAGTGAGATGGATGAGGAGAGGTGCCACAGGGGGTGGTCAGCAGGGAAAAATGGGGGGGGGGGGGAAGTCTAATAGCAATCATTGGGACTGAATAGACAAAAAATTTGAGCTGTGGAGGAAAAGAACCTGTATTTCCAAGAAGGAAACAAGCTGAATTTCCAGTCTGGCCTAGGGATGGAGGATCCTTCACTGAGCAAAATTCATCTCCAGCCTGATTTACAGCTCGTGGAGCCTGTGAGCTGGCTCCAGGCTCCCTCTTGTGGGAAAAGGTGCTGGAGGAGGAAGGGACCTCAGGGTGCAGGATTTGCTCCAGTGGAAAGGTAAAAGCAAGAGGAAATGCCTCTTTGCTCCATCCTCAGCACTGGCAATTCACAGAGTAAATGCGTGGTGATTATCAATATGTTTGGAGAGCGGGGATGGGATTTGGTTTCAGCCATCAAATTTTATGGAGGAATCGAATTTTTGGAGGGTGTCACTCACATTTGGGGTAAGTGTTTAACTAGAAAGCTAACTTTTTCCTAACTTCATATAATTTTGTAACATTTTTATAACTTTATGAAACTGCTCTGAAATTATATTAACACTGAGAGCTCTGCTCGGGCCAGGCTGTGGGCAGGATTAGGCTGAGCCAGGGTGGAGTTTCCTGGTGCTTTGTCCATTGCCCTACTGGCTGCAGCCACCACCTGTACTGTCCTTCTCCAGACACCCTGGTACCCAGCAGACTCTCTCCAGCATGCTGGGATGGAAATGAAGTTGGGAATGGAGTTGGAGAGGGAGGAGGAAGGCTTCACCTCCTTACTGACACTCTTATCCATGGCAGCCTTGCTCTAAGCACCCATGAGGAAAGGACTGGGCAGCCAGAGGTGGTGGTGCACCTTGCCTGCACTGGTGGGACATCCTGCCCTCCTTGGAGGAGGTCCAGCTGCCACTCCCAGGCAGCACAGGGTTGTGGCTGGGGCAGAACATCAGGAGCTGTGACTGGGCTGAGCCCATGGATGTTCTACTCTACCAAAACCTTTTCTGGGTCCACACCCAAAGCCCACCTCGGGCTCTCCTGTGTTCCCCCCTTGGCCACCATCTTCCCTCGGAGCATCCCTGAGCCCGGTTCCTGCCTTCACTGAGCCTCTACATCCCCTGATCCCACCCTGTACCTTCATCCCGCAGCCTGGGCTGGTCTCTGCAGCCAGGCCTTGGCCACCCTCCCCTCAGGTTGCTGCTCCATAGCCACAGCCTTGCTCCTGAGGGCACAGGGACACCCCGGGATGGTCCCCATGGAAAGGACATTCACAGCAGCCAACCCAAGGCCCCCGGTCCCCTCCACCCCGACCTCGTGGCGCAAGGGCAGCGCGTCTGACTCCAGATCAGAAGGTTGTGTGTTCGAATCACACCGGGGTCAGTCTGGGGCACCTCTGGCACCCCTCTGCTTTTCTGGGGGGCTGTACTGTGGCAGAGGCAGGGCTCAGGGAGGCTCTGGGCAGATATAGGGGCATGGACTATGTGGGGAATATGATGCCCAGAGCTCTCCTCTGAGCTGGATGGAAGTTACGGCGTGTCTACCACAATTTACCTCAGGAAGGAGGTGAAGTCTTCCTCAAGAAAAGGCAGGAAACTTTTTAACTACAGGCTCAGTCACTCCTGGAGGACCTGGATCTGCTTGCCTGGCAGGATAACGTAGGGTGGTATGATCAGTCCAGGGGATTTCTGGAGGGGGATCAAGAATAATTACTCAATGTAGGATTATGGAAAAAGGGACAAGTTTCTGATAAACAACATGAGATTTTTTTTTCAAGAAGAATAAGAAAGACTGTCTAAAAAGCTCCAGCCTGGGCAATCACAGCTCAGAGGCCACATGAAGACTATGGAAACAATCCTTCTGAAAGCCATGCCCAGAGGGAGGAAGGATGTAAAAATGACTGGAAGGCCAAGGATTTACCAAGGCCAGACTGCCCTTGACCAAAAGAATAGATTTCTTTGAAGATGATTTCTTGGTAGTCAAGAGGACACTGAGGAACACAATTTCTCTTGACTTTGGTTTCACCTCTGACAGGGTCTCCCAGACGTGTCCCTGCAGCAGGACATACACACAGAGCAGCTGAGCTCGATCCAAAGGCAAAGCAAAGGGCCAGGACGAGGCACTGAGGGGGTTGGGGTCAGTGTTGGCAGCCCAGGTGACCCTTCACTGCTTGATGCCGAGCTGGCTGTGGTTTGGGGTCTCTGGTGGGTGCACAGGATGTTCCACAGAAGGAAGGACACGGGCAGCCCGACAGGGACAGGGCAATAGTGAGGGGACAGGGCCAGTGGCGCAATGGACAACGCGCCTGACTACGGATCAGGAGATTGCAGGTTCGACTCCTGCCTGGCTCAACACTTTTAGCCCAGGGAAATTCCTCCTGCTCCCTTTGTGAGCGCCTTCCTTCTCCTGCCCAGCATCCATCCTCCCTCAAGTTCCCAGTGTCCTGTCCCAACACTCCAAAAGGGATGAAGCTGGGGCCCACACCAGAGCCAGGGGCACCACAGCAAATCCCACAGCAGAACACAGGTGCCTCCTGGACTGCTGTCCTGCAGCCAGGACAGAGCCAGCACTCCCAGCATGTCCTGGCACCTCGTGTGCTCTGGTCCCCAGCCCCCTCCAAGGCTCCCATTGGTCCTGCTGCCCTTTGTCAGTGCCCTGCCAAGTTCTGCATGTGACATCGATGGTCTCAGAGTAGGACACGGTCCCAGAGAAGCTTTGGAGTTTCCATCCTTGGAGTTTCGACTAACAAAACAACCTCATGCCAAAGACTGCTGTGCTCTGAGCAGGGATTACATCACCTGCTTCCTAAGGATCTCCTGAAATCTGTTTTTTTCTATACTTAATTAATTCTCTCACAAAGCTCATCCAGCGATGGGAACCCCCCAGAGCTCCAGGAAGGCCGGGCCAGTGGCGCAATGGACAACGCGCCTGACTACGGATCAGGAGATTGCAGGTTCGACTCCTGCCTGGCTCGCAATTTTCCTGCCCACAGCCTGGCTGTCATATTGGTGGTGACAGGGGACATCTTTCTCCATGGAACCCTGCCTCTGCGTGGTGTTTGTCCCTTCTTGGTGGGCTTCCTGCACAGCAAAACTTCCCCCGCATCAGGGGAGGCTCTGAGTGGACATACTGGCAAAAAACACTCCCCGTGAGATGGTAAATCACTAAGAGAGGAGCCCAGAGAGGCTGTGGCCTCTACATCCTTGGAGATATCCAGAGTCTGAGCACACAGTCCTGACCTGCATGTCATAAATCGAGCCGAAATCTGGACTAGAGACCTCCATGTGTCTTTTCCAACATGTTATTTCATGTAAAATTCCAGTTTCCATGTTCTTTTGCTGCTTCATCCCACATTTGCGTGCTCATGGAGCTGTCACCACTGGTTTGCACCTTCACTGTGTCTGTGGCTTGGGCCAGGAAGGTCGAAGGTGTCCACATGCAGGGTAGCCCAGACCAATTGGCCATCAAGCAAGATCTTGCTACAACTCACCTGTCCGTCTCTCTGTCACCAGGCAGGAGCAAGTGGTGGACAAAACAGGTGGCCTTGGGCTGAGCTTTCCCCTCCACCAGGCACCACAGGTCCAGAGAGTTCTGTATTGGCTGGGAAATTTAACTACACATCCCACGAGGAAGGCAAGATGTGCCCTCCAACCCACCAGAGCAGCTGAGCTGAGCCTGGAGGTCAGTACAGACATCTCCTCTGCTGGGTGGTGGAACCAGTGGGACCACAGGTGAGGAGGGCAAGGCCGGCATGGGTGGGGCAGGTGGGGGGAGCAAGGTGAGATCCTGCCACTTCCCTTTAACCATTAACAAATCCAGGTGGTCCTGAAGTGGGGGCAGCAGGTGGGATCAGAGGCTGGGGCCAGTTGCTCAACGGACTATGAACACCCCTGACTATAGATCAGGGGGCCACAGGTTCAACTCCTGCCTGGATCACCCTAAAACTGCCTGGCTGTAGTGGAGGTGACAAGGGACAGTTGTCTTCCTGAGGTCCTTACCCTTTCAGGCTTTTTGTCCATCTCTCAAGCATCGGCATCACAGGAACATCATTTTGTAACACCAAAGCCGTGAGCAGGGCACTGATTCCAGAGCAGAACTTGGCAGGGCACTGACAAAGGGCAGCAGGACCAATGGGAGCCTTGGAGGGGGCTGGGGACCAGAGCACACGAGGTGCCAGGACATGCTGGGAGTGCTGGCTCTGTCCTGGCTGCAGGACAGCAGTCCAGGAGGCACCTGTGTTCTGCTGTGGGATTTGCTGTGGTGCCCCTGGCTCTGGTGTGGGCCCCAGCTTCATCCCTTTTGGAGTGTTGGGACAGGACACTGGGAACTTGAGGGAGGATGGATGCTGGGCAGGAGAAGGAAGGCGCTCACGAAGGGAGCAGGAGGAATTTCCCTGGGCTAAAAGTGTTGAGCCAGGCAGGAGTCGAACCTGCAATCTCCTGATCCGTAGTCAGGCGCGTTGTCCATTGCGCCACTGGCCCTGTCCCCTCACTATTGCCCTGTCCCTGTCGGGCTGCCCGTGTCCTTCCTTCTGTGGAACATCCTGTGCACCCACCACAGAGACCCCAAACCACAGCCAGCTCGGCATCAAGCAGTGAAGGGTCACCTGGGCTGCCAACACTGACCCCAACCCCCTCAGTGCCTCGTCCTGGCCCTTTGCTTTGCCTTTGGATCGAGCTCAGCTGCTCTGTGTGTATGTCCTGCTGCAGGGACACGTCTGGGAGACCCTGTCAGAGGTGAAACCAAAGTCAAGAGAAATTGTGTTCCTCAGTGTCCATTTGGCCATAAAGGAAGAAATTGTATTGTCCCAGAGTGTTCTGCCCTTGGGAAGTCCATGGTCCCTGTCTCCAGTCATCATCACATTAGTCCTTCATTTCAGGAACATTCCTTTCATAGTCTTCCTGTGGGCTCTGAGGTGGGATGGACCAGACTTTTTTTTTAGTCTCTTTTTGAAAAAAAGTCTTTTCTTCTCATGTTGTTCCTCAGGAACCTCTCCCTATTTCCATCGTCTTACACTGATTCCTTGTCCCTAATCACTCCAGAAGTCCCCTGGACTGACTGTGCTATCCCACGCTGGCCTTCCAGGGATATATCACATGGACATAAATCCAGGTCCCCCAGGAGTGACTGAGCCTGCAGTTGTGAAGCTTCTTCCACTTTTCAGAAAAAGTCTTCACTCCCTTCAGCTTCCTCACGAGGCAAAGTGCAGCAGGCACCCACCACACCTCCCTGCTTTGTCCTGCTCTTTGGTCGTGACCTCTGACCTGTCAATCATGGTCTTGACATCCGTGCATCTTCCAGGTCAATGGGGCCTCTGTCCCTAGGGAGGGGCTGGGTCACCACCTCTCCTGCCCCTCTGGAGACACCACATCCAGGAGCCTGTTTCCCCTGGGAGGGACTCTGCAGGGCTGCTCTGGGCAGTGGTACTTTTTGGCCTTCTTCCCCTCTGAAGTATCTCATTTAGAGCCCTCTTTGTTTAGCAAGGCAACAGGCAAATCCTGTTGGTGCCACTCCTCTGTCAGGTGAAACAAAATTCCCATTCCCTCAAAGAATGGCCCAAATTCCGGGATGACATTTGGGCAGAGGACCCCCCATCCCTGACCTCGTGGCGCAATGGCAGCGCGTCTGACTCCAGATCAGAAGGCTGTGTGTTCAAATCACACCGGGGTCAGGATGCCCCCTCTGGGGGATGTAAGATGGGCATCTCCTGGACATTTTCCTTTTGCCCTCCCACTCTGTAACTCTACACCCCAAATCCCTGCTGAAGGGCAGTGGATGAGCCATGGCAGAGGGGTCTTTCCTTGATGGATGAGGGTTCAAAGTGTCTGGATAACCTCAGCCTGCTCTTATACTATGTTTGCAAAGCTGACAGGATTAGTGGATACTCCAGATGTGGCTTCGTGTCTGGGTATCAATTCTTCTGATCCTAACCCTCATTTGG
Source organism: Corvus moneduloides (assembly GCF_009650955.1). Classification (NCBI taxonomy): domain Eukaryota; kingdom Metazoa; phylum Chordata; class Aves; order Passeriformes; family Corvidae; genus Corvus; species Corvus moneduloides. The sequence continues at coordinate 3,478,814 of NC_045478.1, forward strand.
AAGTGCAAGGACCTGTTAGGGGGGATGTTGAGCTTTTGATGGGATACCCTTCCTTCTTGGACCAGGGTAAGAGAGCAGAGGAGACTGCTATTCTGCTAAGTTCTGTATTTCGTTGTCTCATAGCTTTCTTGAAGGCAGAGTTCAAAGGGGGTTACATGATAAGGCCAAGCAGCAACAGCAAACAGCAGGCAGAAAACAGCTGCTTCTTCTAATTCTATATGCTCCATATATTTTTTCTTACAGAAGTGTGGATTATATTTGCTAATTGACCAATAAGATTAACACACCATTCTAGTTTTTCTTTTCTTAGCCTATCCTGGTCTAATTCTAACAGTCCTAAGCCTTACACAAGTGTTACACAGGTATTACACAGATTTGTGTGTACAGTTTCTATCAGCTCTTATTGTTTATGTGAACACTATCTAAAAAATGGGAACAGTATAGTTCTATCTATATTTTGTCTAAAGTAAAGAAATTCTGTGAAAAGGCAACATTGCTGCAGCAAGAACTGTGTTTAAGGTCTCTGCTACAGCTGTTTAATGTTTAAGGCACTTGGCATATATTTCTACTAAAAGTTAAAAATTCGTATTTCTATTTCACTTTAGTGTGACTTCATGTATCTCAGCCTATCCAAAGGTTTTAATTCAACCCTTGTGCTTTGGCTTCCCTCTGGGCCTCAGTCCAGAGAAACTTTCACTACAACAGGGGGATAAAATCCCTTTGTATGTTCTTCCTCAGGTTGAATAATCCCAATTTCTCTCCACCTCTCCTCGCATCCCCCATATCCAAGTCCCCCACCACTTTGGTGGCTCTTACTGAAGTTGCTTCACTAGGTCAGGGGGGTTTTTGGTGATTCTGTTGAAACACCTGGCTGTGGGGAGCCTAAACTGAGCCATCAGGACAAGTCATCAGGATATTTAATTCTCTGCTTCGTCTCTTCCTGATTCCCCATGGTGAGATGGACAGAGGGGATGGAGGGCTGGAAAAAAACAGGGCTTGAATCTGTAGGAATGACCTTATATGAGTAATAGTTCATAAAAAGTAGTTGAACTATTTATAGGGCTCTTTAAAGGTGAATTTTAAAATATATAAGCAGGAGACATCCTGAGATAAGACAATGGAAGGCAAAGGCCTAAGATCCCTTATCCCATAACTCCTGGAACGACAGCAAAGGGTTGAGTGGGATTTCCTCAAGATGTCGCTGCCTCACTGCTTTCAATGTCACAGAATCATCAAGGTTGGAAAAGACCTCAAAAATCATGAAGTCAAATGTCCTTGGCTTTGGCTCTGTCTCCATAATGTGATTTTCTGTCCTTTTGGCTTCTCAGAATGGAAAGAAACTCAGGTATTTAGTCTTGCAAATCTTCCACAGATGGCAAAGCCCCAATAATACAATTTTCAAGATGCTGTTGTTGGGACAACTGGCACTCTCTTGACAGGATATCTGGTAAGAAGGATGGTTCTGGTAGATTTCTCATCAGAAGTATTTTCACTGTAGGCAATGGGAACAGTTTTGCATTTCATAAAAAATGCTGAGTTTACAACTATTCTGACTTTTCAATGGGCTGAAGTCTTAAGACTTTTAAAAGCCTTTTTTTTTTTTTAAAGCAGGAGAGATTTGAGTCACAATCTATAGAAGGTGTCCCTGCCCATGACAGGAGGGTTAGAATGAGAGGTTGTTCAAGGTCCCCTTCCAACCCAAACCATTTGATAATTCTGTGAAGAGCTGCCTGGTGATGAGATTTAATCAAAGGGACACTTCAACAGAGAGTAGAACTTGATGTCTCCTATTCAAGGAAAGCTGTCTTAAGTTAGTTAATAACCAAGATTATTTCATAATCTTGAGACTCTCTAAATGTTTCCAGTTAAACCACTCTGTCTTGCATAAACAAGGAAATCTTTGAGGCCATATCAAATAGGGAAACATGAGGGAGAAAGGCCTAAAATATTCCTTATTGCTGTAAATCCCTGTAATAAATGCTCTTTCATATATAACTTTATTTTCCAATGAAAATCCAGCTCTCGGGGAATGGTGATCAGCCCTATCGAGGTCTGTGACACAAAGTATTTTACTCTGAATATTGACATAGAAGTAGCCTGACCAGAGGAAGATGTGAAACATGAAGCTGGGACTCCTTCACAGAGTGACAGATTGGGTCCAACTCTGGACTTTTTGTGTCTAGTGAAAATGTTTTTCTGTGGAAACTTGAACTGTGTTTTGTCAGGCAGCAAGGGTTTGGGTTTTTTTTCTGTCTGTGTAAGCAACTGTGCCACTCTCATGTTACCAGGCTTCCTTCTAGAATGATCCTGTGACTGTTTTGGAAGCTGAAGTTTTGATTTCATTTCTCTCCGCCCTGTTGGATCAAGTCTCAGTGTCTGAGTTGAGGACAAGTTTATGTCTCCCTGTTAGTGACCAAGGAAAGGTTATTTTTGATCTGCTGGACCTTCCTAAGGATAAAGACCACAGAAACACAGAATGGATAAGGTTGGAAGGCACCACTGGAGGTCATCTGGCCCAACCTCCCTGCTCAAGCAGGCTCATCTAGAAGGCATTCCACAGGATTGTGTCCAGACAGTTCTGGAACGTCTCCAGTGAGGGAGACACCACACCCTCTCTGGGCAACCTGCAGGTCCTCCTGTTTGTGGAGGGAGGCTCATTCCATGCCAATAAAAGGTCTTTAGCGTCTTTATTCCCTCAGTACTTGAATCACTGATGAAGTGGCTGCTGGAGAAGTGATGGAGGAGTCTATTAACATTTGGACACCAGGAAGAATTTCTTCATGGAAAGGGTGGTCAGGCATTGGAAGGAGCTGCCCAGGGCAGTGGTGGAGTCCCCATCCCTGGAGGTGTCCATGGAATAACTGGACGTGGCACTCAGTGCTCTGGGCTGGTGACAAGTTGGGGATTGGTCACAGGTTGGGCTCAGTGGTCTGGGAGCTCTTTTCCAACCTAAATAATTCAGTGATTCTGTGATTCTAACAGACTTTGTGTCTCTCATTGTCTCTGGCCAAGCCTGCCCCTTGGTGCTCTCATCCCTTTCCCTGCTTACATCTTCGGCTCACTCCTGCCTTAATGCAGAGCAGGATGGGGGTGCCAGGGCTGTGATTGCCCATGGGGTGCCCCAGTCTTCCATATGGGGATGAATTTTTATAAATATCTTCAGCAACTCCAAAGAGTGAAATATCGATGTTTTTAATTTTTTTTCAGGTACTTAAAAGCCACACCAACAGCAGGGAACTTCATAAGAGCAAGTGGGAAACTATCTGACAGAAGTACACTGGGGTAATAGATTTAAGGGAAAATAACCCAGGTTGTGACACTGGGTAGTTTCTTTCCCAATGTACATCTTGTTGACAGTGTGTGGTTGATATTTATCTTTCTCTGCAATCAGGAGGCAGAAGGGCTTTCAGCTTGTACACTGAAATCTTTAAAATCAGGCTATAAACCAGTATGAGATGGATTATCAACCAAGAACCTTCAAGACAGAAATATTTCCTTGGATTTTTTTCAGGGCAAAACAACAATAAAAAGGGCTCAAAGCATTTCTTATCTCTATCTCTGTTGCAATCTCCAAGCCTGAAAATTGTCAAACTTCTTTGTGTCATCAGATTCCAGACCTTAATCCATAATTAATTTCTTGTAAACTCTTTTTGCTCTTTTTCAGCTGTTTTCCCAGGTGCAGACCCAGGATGTACTCCTGAGTGATTTTCAGGTTGTTGCCTTAGGAACTGGGTGAATACCAGAACAAATTCCAAAAAAACCTGGACAAAGCACTGGGACCACCCTTGTGAGCAGACACCAGCGCTGGCAGCGAGATGCAATCAAAAGTAGATTTTTTTAATGAGTAAATGTCTAAATGAATACAAGGCAGAGCTCATCAGTTTGTAGGTACCTGTCCTTCTAATTGCATTCCCTGCTCTATCATCATCCATTAGCTTTTCAAAGCCCCAGAAATGTGTTAGATACTTCTTACACCTTATGTTTGCACTGAAAAGTCATGGGAATTTTTCCCAAGAAAGAGAATGGCAAGACAAGGCTGGAGCAGATGGCCCTGCTCAGCACATCATTCCCCATCTCCCAAAGTTGACAGAGAAATAATACAGCTCTTAGTCTTTTGAGCATGGAAAATCGACCAAATTTCTTTGCTTTGCCGGAGCTTTTCCCTGGGATTTTGTCCCTTATGTAAGACCAGGAGCTGTCTGCGAATGGGATTTGATCCAAGAGCCTCCTTCCTTCCTTCCTTCCTTCCTTCCTTCCTTCCTTCCTTCCTTCCTTCCTTCCTTCCTTCCTTCCTTCCTTCCGAATTCCAAATTCCTTCCGAATTCCTTCCGAATTCCTTCCTTCCGAATTCCTTCCTTCCTTCCTTCCGAATTCCTTCCTTCCTTCCGAATTCCTTCCGAATTCCTTCCTTCCGAATTCCTTCCTTCCGAATTCCTTCCTTCCTTCCGAATTCCTTCCTTCCGAATTCCTTCCTTCCTTCCTTCCTTCCTTCCTTCCTTCCTTCCTTCCTTCCTTCCTTCCTTCCTTCCTTCCTTCCTTCCTTCCTTCCTCCCTCCCTCCCTCCCTCCCTCCGTTTCTTCCATTTTCATGCTTTTGAGATCTTAAATAATATTTCTGTACTTAAAACTGTTCTTGCAACTAAATCACTGCACAAGACCTATATCCTTTACACAGGGGAAATGGCTGATTAAATACAGAACTGTTGTAATCTGAAAGGCCAATTAGTTTTTAGGGTAAAAACCAGAGATTTCACTTATTTGTGGTTCGATTGCGACAGCTTTGGTCCAAATAACGTACCAGCAGAACTGCTGAGTGTCCTGGGGCAGGAGGAATGAGTGGAGGGGAAGGAGGGAAGGAAAGGCTCTATCCACCTGCTCCTGTGAGAACATCCACAACAAAATGTCCTGGAGCAGCACCATCCCTGTGTTGGCAGTGAAAGGTGTAGGGACAGAGGTACAGGAGCTGGCTCTGTAATATCAGCTAAACTGGCCCAGTTTGGGCCCAGGCCAACTGGTACCAACCCACAGGGGCTGGCACAGGCTAGGAACCACCCCCTGTGTATTGTTTTAGTCCAGACACCTTGTTCTGGAGGATGAAGGAACTTAACAGTGTGGATGTGGCCAGCCACCTTTGATGCCTCAGAATCACAGAATGGTTTGGTCTGGAAAGGACTTTTGCACCCACAAGCCCAACCTCATTGCCCCTCTGGAGATCTGGAGATGGGGGTAAAGGGTGGGTTAAATTCTGTTTTATACCCCCAGCAAAGGTGTGGGAGTGAAAACTGTACAGATGACTCTTGAGAAATGCAGCCCTTAATGCTGCTAGGAAGACTTGGCCTTTCCAAAGGTCAGTTTCCTAGAAGTGTCTGGCTCATTACCCAGGAGGAATCCCATCCTTGAAGGAGGGGGGTGAGGTGCTGCTGTTCAGGACGTGGTTTCCCAGGAAAGTCATGCACAGGGGAGCAGGAGCTATTGGCCCTGTGTGGCTCTGTGAGACCTCTACGCAGAGGGGGCTTGGGGTCACTGAAAATCATCTTGAACATTTTGTAAACTTCAGCAGGGAAAGTCAGGTTGGTTCATGCCTTGTCAACATATCTGTGAAGAAGGGAGATCAAAAATTAACAACTCTTTGATTTCCCTGTTCTTCTGAGGGATTCTTCCATGCTGGACTGTGCAGGTGCTGCAATGTCAGTCCTGCTCCCAGCTGAGGTTGGAGCAATCCTCATCCCCCAGCATGGGGACCAGTGTGGTGGGGAAACAAAATTCATCGGTGGAGAGATGAAATAAGAGATGAAATGAAAGGAGAGAGGCAGAGAGCAGATTTACATGGGCTCCCAGAGGCTCATCTGATGGAACACACAATCCCCAGAATGGTTTGGGTTGGAAGGGACCTCAATCCAGTTCCAATCTGCTGCCATGGGCAGGGTCACCTTCCACTACCCCAGGTTGCTCCAAGCCCTGTCCAGCCTGTCCTTGGACACTTCCAAGGATGGGGCAGCTACAACTTCTCTGGGCAACCTGTGCCAGGGCCTCACCACCCTCATGCTTATCTCAAGGAGATACTTAAAGGACATCAGATATCAAGGAAATGACTCCTAAGAAATAACACAGTCATCTAAAAAGTGCTTTCCATCCACAAAGGGTGTAGGTTCAGGAAAAACTAATTGAAGGAAAAAAAGTTTCACGAAAAATAATTAATTGAAATTTAAACTAGAACGTGGGAAGCAAGCAATTAGGTGATGTAGGAGCAAGTGAAGAGCCGGGCACTGCCACTTCTCTTCCCATCTCCAGCAGATGTGGCCCGTTGGGTGGGAGAAAGCAAATTCCACCCCCAGCTCCAGCTCCTGCATTACACAATGCCCTGATTGGCTCACTGGAAATTGGTGATGTGCTTGATGACATCATGGCTTGCACAACTGGGTTTTGTCTGTGATATTGACCTTGGAAGTTGTGGGCTGCTTTCCAGAGGGCTGGAAATGAGGTAACTGAGTAAATTGAATTATCTAATTAATCATTTTAAGTGACTCCTCCAGGTGGCTGGTTTTCTCTGTTCTTTAGACATGTCCAAGTCCAGGTTGGACAGGACTTGGAGCAACCTGGTTTAGTGGAAGGTGTCCCAGCTCATGGCAGGGGCTTGGAACTAGATATTCTTTTAGGTCCTTCCAACCCAAACCATCCTGTGATATATGATATGATATGATATATATTTCAAGCCATCTTTTATAACTGAATGGACACACTTCTTTGTTAGATTAGTGGTATATTTTCTTTTAGTGTTATCCCTTACTGTGTGTCATCTGTCCAGGTGGAGATCTGCAGTGGTTGACTCACAAGGCGGGATTTAGATGTCTGTAATCACTGTGATTTCTCTTCGGGACAACTGCACCCAAGCAGAGACAGGAATGGTGAGGAAACTTTGTGCAACTCCAAGCTTTAATCAGGACACTGACCTGTGTAGCAGACAGTTGTTTAAATCTCAAATAATTTATTATTGTTATTTGGCATTTATAGCAGAAGAAAGATTGCTAGCAGGAGGACAGAGCAATTCAAGACAACTGAACTGTGAGGAGGGGGGGAGAGGGACACTTGATGAAGCATCTTATTAAAGGCTCATTTGCACCTGGTGCCAAACCAGACAAATATGAATAATTGTAAAATGATTTGTTGGAAATACAGTCTGGAAAGCTTCTGGACTCATAACAGTGCCTTTCTCTGGGTTCTGAGATGGCATCATTTGACCATACCCATATTGTGCAACTGTCTTGGCTCCCAGTCCAAGGTAACCACATTGGGCTGCCTGCTGGAATAGTTCCTAGCCAGGACTAATCATTGAAACAGCCCAGGAAATTTTGGCCATGGTCTAGCAGAGGCCAAAACTGCCAGGGCTGTTCTAATAGTTTGGATTCTAATATTATGGATGATCAGTTTTCGATGGTCACATCCTGGCACGGAGAGTTCAGCTGAATCACTGCTCACACTCTGCTACCTGAATTAGCTGCAGCTCAATAAACTGTAATGTGATCTTGGATGTAGCAGGCACAAGGGAGTTGTCTATTACAGATGAAAACAAGCATGGGAAAGTCAATGCCATGCTGACATGGTTGATTATAGATACAAATGCATAAGAATCCAATTCTTGTGGCTGCAGCATTAGCAGCTTCCTACCTAACAAGAAGCAATGGAGCTCCATGATTCTATTTTTGATGATGATGATGATGATGATGGTGCCAACGTCAACAGAACCTACCCAATACACCACAGGATTAGACATTTAAATGATGCTTGGAGGGAAGCATTTAGACCCTGCTCACTGTTTAATGAAGACACTTCTGGTGTTTTAGTTGGTCATCAAACTGTACAATAATTCTTAAAAATCAAGGCTTCTGTGTTATTCTGCAGGATACCATCCACACAGAAGTCTCAGTATTTTCCAGGAAAAGCAGCAGCATCAGAGCTGTGTGACAGATCAGGAGACTCCTAATCAGGACCCCTTATCACCCTCCCCTCCACAGAGGAATTCCGCTTTAGCTTAGAGGTGCAGAGGACAGCACATTCTCCCAGCTGGTGTTCAGTGCTGTCATTTAAATGTCTATTTAATGTTGACTCAGTGTCTGGGTTGCAACATGAGGGCACAAGCAGTTGAGATCACAGCAGCCAAGGGCAGGTAATAATTGACCAGCTTCCCAAACCTCAGCACGGTGCCATCCCTGAACCCTAAATGTAGAGGGGCCTCCCCCTGTGCCCCTTCAGTGACACCACGAATGTCTCACACACCAGGATTCATTAAATGCCCTGCTGTGCTTTCCCTCCTCTAAAAAGTTTAGGATATTTCTTTAGTAGAGGACCTTTGTAGCTGTCACCAAGCACAGTGAAGACTGCTGGAGAAACAGAGGTAAAACCTGCCCTGTGCACCCATTTAGCCCATGTGAGGTGGCACAAAGCACTCTAACGACGAGTGATACATGGGAATATCGTGTGCAACAGCAAAGCGTATCTATTAGAGGATGTCCACTGATAAATTTTCATTAATGAAGCAACCTTGGCCCTCGTTTTCCCATTTTCATTGTGCCCTCAGCAGGATGATGCCAAAGGGTAGAAACATGGAATCACAGAAGGGTTTGGGTTGGAAGGGACCTTAAAGACCATGCAGTTCCAACCCCCTGCCATGGGCAGGGACATTTTTCACTATCCCAGGTTGTTCTAAGCCTCATCCAACCAGATTTTGAACAGTTCCAGGGATGTTCCACCTTCCATTAAACCAGGTTGTTCCAGATGGAACAACCTGGGATAGTGGAAGGTGTCCCTGTCCATGGCAGGGGGTGGAACTGGATGATCTTTCAGGTCCCTTCCAACCCAAATCATTCCATCTTTCTGTGATTCTATAGTAATGACTTGTGCCATAATTAGGAAAACCAGGAGAATACTTGAATTATGTTTTAACATGCACTTGGTTTTAATGGAACATAAGCACATGCTTCCTAATTAACCATGTGCCTATGGGATTTTAAAGGCACATTTATAGTTCAAATGGTAAAATGAAGTTTTGCCGCTATCCAAATACATGTACCCTATTTTAAATAACCTTTCTCAAAAGCATAATTCTTAGCAAATTCACAGCTCTTAGACTTTTTTTTTATTAGCCATTAACTATTAAATTGCACTTAAAAGAACATTTTTGAGAACATACTGAGGCAAACCCCTCCTATATAACATCATATATGTGGTGCTTGCTATGAATTGTTATGGGGGTAGTTTGTTATCCAAGGAGGTAACAAGAGAAGAAAAACACCTGCCTTGCAGAAGACTGAGAAATCAGAGTTAAATGCTGTTTGCAAAGGTTTACCCCACTCAGCATTTCAGATTTTCCTTGCAGTATCACCTTTGGAAAGGGGCTGCTGGGGCAAAATTCAAGAAAATTGAATTGCAAATTCCCCTCAGCTCCTGTTTGCTTAGAGAGCTTGATTTCTCTGGGATAGGTACTTGCAGCTCCTTGAATTCCCAGCTCATGTGTGGAGGTTAATGTTCAACAGAGATCTCCAGGACTCCGTGCTGGCCCTGGGTACTGTGGGGTTCAATTCCACGCACACACTTCCATGTTCCAGCCCCAGGTCACTGCTGTGCTGCATGAATTGTTCCACTCCTTGCCTGTTTTATACAAGTTTTGCCCGGTTTTAAGCAACCAGTTTGCACCTGTCTTTGTTTTTGTTAGAAGTCAAAGTAATGGAATTTTCCTCTTGCTCTGAGTGATATTTTTGGGCTGCCTGTGCTAGCAGGGCTCAAAGTGTTGGTCACTTTCACAGAATCATGGAATGATGGAATCCTTGGAGGGTTTGGGTTGGAGTGGACCTTGCAGGTCATCTCATTCTAACCCCCTGCCATGGGCAGGGGCACCTTCCACTAGACCAGATTGTTCCAAACCCCATCCTTGATTGTTTCCAGGGGCATCCACCACCTCTCTGGGCAACCTGTGCCGGTGTTTTACCGCCCTCATTGTAAAAATCTTCTTCCTTATTTCCCAGAGGGCTGTTTTCCTTCAGAAAGGAGGTTGTTCAGCAAAATAAGAGTGCTGTGGCAATCCACGTCAATGAAATTGAAATAATTTAACTCGAATAATAGATCGACTCTGTTCCAAAGGAGGGAGAGAGTAAAGCCATGGAGGTGAGTGGAGCCTATTCAAATAACAAAATGCAATCACAATCTTCCCCAGTGCCACAGTCTGATTTTATTTGGGAAAAACACGACTCCTCCCTAACACGGATGTTTTACAGACAAGTGCTTCCACTGGCACAACATTCCCACACTGTTCAGTCTGTGTGAAAGACAGGTGAGGGAAATTCACATTTCAATGGGTCTTGAGAAAAACAAAAAGGTTTTATTTTCTGGGTTTATTCATGCTGGCGTTGCAGGTCAGGCACCTGCCTCTGTATCCCACTAAAGAGAAAAGAGAGGGGTGCCAAATTAAATTTCTTCTCCATTAGAAATGGGTAAAACTGGAGAGCTGCTGGTAAAGGAAAAGACAATTTCCAAGACAAGGATACAAAAAAAAAATAAAGAGGGACAAAAAAGAATCACTTGGCATTTCTTGGTTAATTAGACTTTATGTGTGGAAGACGGAAATCAGTGTTTATCTTGCTGTTATTTGCTGCATAAACTCACCTTGTTGCCTCCCTCTGCGCTGCTCGAGCTGGCCCATTACTGTGCAAATTAAACATAAACCTCAGTAATGTTTTCATCCTTTGAATAATTCTTGGAACAAAAATGCCATTAACTCCGAGTTAAATATAATAAACGAGGTAATAAGGAAGCAAACCACTGAATCAGAATGTCAGAGGTAAGAACTGCAGGAACAGTGTTTAACCTGTTCATTAGCCCAGGATTTTGTTAAGAACCTTCCCTGCATTGATCCCCTACTCAGAAAATTTACAGCCACAGGGATTATGCCCTGAAGTGAAGCCCCAGAAGATGTTGCCCTTCGAGGCATTATGTCAGACGAGATTCTTGTGGAATCAGCCCATTCTCCCAACCTTTCGGGGCAATAAGAGCGGAAATGTTTGGTGTTCTGTCACAAACTTTTGCACGTATATGAAATAGTTTATTTCCTTTAAAAGAAAAGAGATACATTAGTGAGTGTTAGAACTCCTAACTGCTGAGGTTTTTAATATGAATAACAGGAACTGAGTGCAAAGAGGTCAGAATTTGTGCCTTAGGGCTGAAGGTGAAGCGGTGGGGAATGATGTGGGATGGAATGCCAGGCTGGATGGGGCTTGGAGCAACCTGTTTTAGTGGCAGGTGTCCCTGCCTATGGCAGGGGTTGGAACAAGGTGATTTTAAGGTCCCTTCCAACCCAAACCATTGTATGATGTAAGTGAGAACTGAAGGAGGAGGAGAGCTTTGTGTCAGCTCCCTGCAGTTGGGTGAGGCTGTCCTGAGACCTGTTTAAAAAGTGACAAAGAACAGTTGCATCACCGCAAGTCTTTCCCAATGCTTTCCTCTGCCTTTGACATCATCCACCTGGTGACAGGGATGGGGTGATGGACGCAAAATGTTACGTGAACTGTCAGTGAGTGACAAATCCTGGGTCAAAGCTGGGCCCCCACTCCAATGGTCTCTGACTTCCAGGTGCCCCCTGACCCATCCTGGTGCCTGTGTTGGGAAAAGTCCGCAAAAGCCATGAAGATTGGTGCGGCTCAGTCGGGCTTGGCTGATGGTCAGATTATATAACGGAGACATGAAGTGGAAATTCACCCTTGGGGATTGCAACATGTTCACTGCCACCTGTGATAAGGGGGATCACCAGTCCCTTTCCAGAAAGTTCATGGCAGTTACTCATTGACAAAGCCCTCACTTGTCACACTTGCACAACCCCACAGGCCCTATAAATACGGGGTGTCTCTCCCAGCCCTGCCTCAAGCCAGCTCCAGCCACCATTGGTCTTTCAGGTGCTTTGCAGGACCTCACAGTCCACAAGCAACTGACAGCCATGAAGATCCTCTACCTGCTCTTCGCTGTCTTCCTCCTCCTCTTCCAGGCTACTTCAGGTGAGTAGCAAAAATCCTATAAAGAGCAAAAGGGTTTGTAAGCAGAAGTGTGTTCAAAGGGGTGAAAAAAGCATCCATCAGCTGAAAGGCAAAATCTGATGCTGTGAGGATGGTGCAGTGGATGGGACCAGGAGCATCCGTGCTCAGGATGCCACTCTTGCTAAAAGAAAGCCACACATAATTTGTTGAGCATTCACCTCTTGTCATTTCAGGCTGAAAGCTGAGATTTTAACTCTTTCCCACTCCCCACAGGTTCCGCTGACCCTCTTTTTGCTGACACCGTCGAGTGCCGGAGCCAGGGAAAATTCTGCCGTGCCGGGGTGTGCCCACCCACCTTCGCTGCCACGGGGACGTGCCACGGGGGGCTGCTGAACTGCTGCTCCAAGTAAGTGACAAAACATTTGAGGGGTCTCTGAGGGAGTTTTTTTGTCCTGCTGTTTTATCCCCTGTTTCTTTGAATAATTGGCACAGCTCCAGGTGGGCTTGCAGGGCAAACCCTGGTGGGAAAATCCAGAGGGAGGAGAAATGTGTGTATAATGTTGATATGTATTTAGGGAGCAAATTCATTTGAATGGAAGTTATGTATGGGAGAAAGGGTTCAGAAGGGTCCAAATTTCCAAGAATTCAGTATTTTTTCACTTTATTTTGAATTTTCATGGGAAAGGAAAGAAAGTTTTTTCAAAAAGTTATTAGGAAAGTACTTCACAGTATTTACACCCATCAGGGGAAACATTTTATCCTCCATTTTTATTTTAAAATTTACCTAGAAAATGTACTTTTAAAGTGGGAAAAGTGTTCACAGAACTCTGCTTCTCAACTTCTCCCCATCTCTTTTTCCTCTCACCACTGCACAGCTCTTAGAAAGGTGAAGATGATTGCATTAGTCAGTGAGTGGAGACTTGGGTGTGCATTTCACTTTTGACCTTGGAAACCACTTTCTGGTAATGTCTGGAGTTTCCCTGCTAGCTAGATATTTTCTTTCCTTGAGGTTTTGAACATGCTTTTGGCTAACGCTCCTTAGCTTAGAATAAAACACATTCCCCAGGTACTTAATTCCTAGAATAATTTTCTTCCATTAATGGCCACGAGATGATCACTGCCAGCTGCAGTGACATTCACACCCCCCAAATTCAGTGCCAGATTAGGAGAGGTTCCATACTTTTGATGGAGAGGACTGGTGTGATGACATAACTCTTCCCAGCAATGATGTTTGTGCAAATCCTCAACCACTGATGTGACTGGACAGACCTCGGTTCGAAATAAAGGGAGAGCTCAGATCCGTGATGTCTGAATTTTCCAGAACTCCTTATTCTGTGATTCTGTTACAGAATTGCCAGGGTTTAAAGGTTCCCAGAAGCTGAAGAAAGTGTCATGAGATGGCTCTAGGAAGGACGTTTTGTATATTTATTCAGCACATGGGGATCCTCAGTGGTTTCAGGAAACCCAAGTCATCCCAATAATAGGACATGTTTGTTGCCAGGAGATTAAGATGCTAAGGAAGCATCCACTTAGGAATTCAGGAAAGTAAATGGAACAGAAGGAACCTGATATTAGATGATTTTACAAAGGAGTGATGTGATCCCTCAGTCTCTGTGACCACTCATCCTGCCTGGGAAGCAATTTCCACTGGTAGCAAATGGACTGCTAGGAACAGATGGAAAATCTCCAACATCAAATTTCTGTCAGAACATCTGCTAGACCTGACCAGAAGAAAACTGAGCCTGGGAAAGGATCAAGACCTCTTGGGGTTGGTTTCAGGTGTAATTTTCCTACAGAAATACTCTTTCTTGGAAGAATGTACCCTGATGGATGTTAATATTCAGCATTAAAGCTCTTCTGTGTGGACTGTTGGATTTTCAGCTGAGCTGACCAATACAAGAGTAGAAGTTAAAACCAACAGGGTATTCTGAAGTACAATATATTTTTTTTTTCCCAGCTCAGGTTGCTTGAAAACAAATCTTTGAATTTAGATATGAAGGGCTTGATTCAGCAGGATACATTGAGATGTTTAGTGGCATTTGAGGAGCCTTGGAGTATTTAAATCGTTATCAATGTATCTGGCTGAGTTAGCTCTAAGGGAAAACATGGATTTCCAGAAAAGATAGATGCCTGAAGGCCAAGCAGATACTCCAGACAACTTCAGATGGCACTAGACTTGTGTGTTCAGTAACTACATCAAATCCCCAATCTTTATTTTGGGGTAAACTGAATAACAATGTCATTACAAGTGGTCATATAACTCATTTGCCAGTGGCCACAGCTCTTGTGGGCCGGGTATCTGCAGACCTGGACATCTCACACACATGGGGATGTAGGTTTTTAAACCTGCAGGCTGAAACCACCCTGTAGGTTCATTTTGAAAGGTAATTAGCAGGTATTGAGGCTTTTAGAGAATGAGTTGAGGTGACACTGCAGCAAAATAACAAGACCCTTTTTTATCCTTGCAGGGTTTTGGCAGAGTAACAAGAAAAGGCTTTCCTGGATCAGAGTCTTTGTACCAGCAACATTTCCACTGCCATGAGGAGCTGATTTTTGTGGATTCCTCCTCTACCTAAAGCCTCCTGCAAATGAGCATGAAAAGAAGCTTCCAGAGGGCATGTCCTGTTAGCACACTGCTTCTGGAGATCCAGGTTTTTCCTCGCTGAAGTCACTCCCTTTTTGCTTTTAATACACAAGCGACTTTGGCTCCTTGGCCGCCTGTTCCAGCCTACCTCACAGGGGTGTTTGGAGGTTCAATCACTTCAGGTTCATGCAGCTCCTGGAGGATGTGAAGCAATATATATATTATTTTATTCGCTCACGAAAATAAACATCTCCTTAAACCAATACCTGTGATCTTTGTTGTTACTCACAGTAATTTCCTCTCTGGTTTTGATGCAAGGCTCAGAGTGATGCAGTGTTTTTTAAACAAGTGAGTCTGTGCAGTCTCACGTATTCCCAAGGGATTTGGGAAAGGGAATGGCTAAAACAGCACCCAGTTTTGATGGTGGCAATAAAGCATTTAGGATGATAGGAATGAAAGCTGAGTTGGAAGAACTATACAGGCAGCTCTTGATAGAGAATAATTGCATGACAATATGGCAATGAATAAACACCTGCAGTATTGCAGATTTTATATATATATATATAATATATAATATATATAAAATATATCATATATATAATATATATATATAAATATAAAAATAAATAAATATATATACACATTAAAAATATATACACACACATCTGAATTCATGAACACAGTGATGGGGTCTGAACTAACCCTCCCCAGAGACAAGATTTGGAGTGATGTACAGACTGTTTTTTAAATTATCAGACCTGCTTTCAATAGCAGTCACAAAATTCAACATTTAAAGAACACACTGTAGCAAGGACATCTCACTGCCTATAACCTGCTCATGTCCAGCTTACAGAGCAGACACTGATGATCTGCTCTACATCCCTCAAGTTCCTTCTGTCTGCTGGTTTTGGCTGGGATGGGTTTAATTTACTTCCCAGTATGGAAGAGTGGTTTGGATTTGTGCTTGGAACAGTGCTGATAATTCAGGGATGTTTTTGCTATGGCTGAGCAGGGCTCAGTTGGGGCCTTTTCTGCGCCTCACCCCACCAGAGAGAGGGCTGGGGTTGCACAAGGAGTTGGGAGGGGACACAGCCAGGACAGCTGGCCCCAGGTGACCCAAGGGATATTCCAGACCACATGGCTCACGCTCAGCAATGAAATTTGCAGGAAGAGTGTGTTGGGGTGACTTGATGTTGTATTCCCTATCACTGCACTATGCCCAGAAATCAGTATATATGCCTTTCTATGCCTTTAAACTGAGCCTGAGAGGGGAGAGAGAAAAGTGTACTTTTTCAAAGCAGTTTGTTTTCATGTTCCGAGGACACGGTGATAAAACCTGTCTACTTCTGCAGAGCGAGGGTGGGGAAGCAGCCTGCTTGCTTTCCAGCCAGCTTTTGGCCAGTTTTTCAGCTCCTTTTCCTCCAGAGAGTTGGACTTTGTTTTTCCTGGGACTCAAATTTTTTTTTCCTTCTTCTCTGCTGGACTGCTTCAACATCAGAGCACATCGGGAGGACTTTCCACCGAGTGCAGAGGGCCTGGCCCTGGGCCAAGCCCCAGCTCCGAGGAGACCAAAGGGAGGACTCGAACACTTTCCCAGGGTTTTCTCCACAGTGAGAGGTTTTATTATTTAGCATTATTATCATTTTCCCATGTGTTTGTTAAATAAATAGTTTTTATCTCTTTCACTTTCCTTCGAGGAAAAAGGTTTTCTTCCCAAACCTGGTGGGGGAGGGGTGGTTTGTGGCCTGCCTTCTCTCAGAGGATATATTTCTAAATTTGGCCAAACCAGCACAAAGAGGAAGGAACGAAGGTACATTTGGAGGGATGGGATTTTTCTTCCCAAGTCACCATTACATGTGATGGAGTCCTGCTCTCCTGGGAATGGGTGAACACCTGTCTTCTCATGGGAAATGGTGAATAAATTCCTTTATCTGCTTTGCTTGCAGAGGAGTTGTTCTATTAGTCTGTCTATCCCAAACCCCAGGTTTTCTCACTTTTTCACTCTTCTGATTCTCTCTCCAGGGGAGAAGTGAGCAAGGGCTGCCTGAAGATGAGTTTCTGGCTGGGGTTAAACCTCAATATCCTGAAAAAAACCTCTGGTGTTAAATATGGATAAATTCAGCACAGACTCAGCCTCAGATTTCCCTCCTGCCCCAATGAAACACACCTCTGGTGTATAAATCACTGAGGTGTTATTCCAAACGGGATTGTCTCCATTTCTGTCTCCGGATGCTGGACCTTCTGTCCATCAAGGTCTGGCATTTCAGCCCAGCAGCCACCCTCACTCCAGGCTCATTCTTCCATTTGTGCCCAGTTTCTAGGGAGCCCCTTGAGTGTCCATTTCACCTCTGTGCTCCTCATGACCCCGAGTGGAACCTGGGGTTGGCCTCATGCAGGACAGCTGATGCAGCTCTCCTCTGTTGATGGCCCTACAGGGATCTGCTTTTCCCGTACCCATTTCCTGCCCTGTCTGCCTCCTGCAGTGACCACTGAGAATTCTTCCCAAGAATTTCCTCATTCTGTGTTTATTGAGAATTTTTCTCCTGGGACACCGCTGGTGTTTGCCCTCAGATGGCTGGCAAGGCAGCAGCTGGAACCAAACTCTTTGATAGCATTCAAGCTGTGGGAGAAAGGTGTTGTTTTGGTTGATATCCACCTTCAAAAGCTGATGCAGGAGCTCAGAAAAACTCATCCTTGATGACCTGAAAAACAGATAAGTTTTCAAAATGGTGATTGGAGCACGGGCTTTCCAAAAATCTGCTGTCAGTGGCTTATCCCCCTCCCTGCTCTGGTCCATGGCAAGGACACAGATGGTCCCATGACTGGCCTTGGACAGTCACTAAGACTGGATTTTCCACACTGAAAATCAGTTTTATGCATGAGCAGCCTTTACTGAGTGCTCTGTCAAGGAGAACGAACGTCGTGTGCCCTCTGCCCACTGTCACCTCCACTGTGGCTGCAAACACTTGTGCCTCTCTCTGTCACTTGTTCCATGCCCTTAACTTTGGGACAGGGGACCTCATCACCACTTCTTGCTTCCACCTGTTTATTTACTCCTAGAACAGAGCAGATTGTCACTAAAATAATTCTCCCCTTCTGATCAGGCAGATTAGTTGCCCATCAGTTATAATTGAGAGCAGGGAATCTCCTTCATATCTGAAGGTATTTGGCTCCTTTCCTCACAGTCCAGAGTACAGACCACAGGTAGTGATTTCACAAGGTGTAAAAGCAGATTTCCCAAGTGCCCTGAAGGATCAGTGAGCCAAACTGATGAATTTACCCTTTCTGGGTGACAAAATGATTTTCCTACACAAGGACAGGTCCCATACAAAATCCACCACCCACTGGTTGGCTGCCAGGTCAAATATTAACTCTAACAGACACCTCAGGATCAACAGCTTCCTGTCAGTCACAGCCTCAGTGATTTCTCTGTTCACTGGAGATTGCTCGGAGCATCTTTTCCTGGTCCTCAAGAAGAAGAGACAAGTGGAGCACTGTGTCCAACTTCCTTTCTCCACTGCCAGGCAGTCTTCAAGGGGGTTGTTATCACCCCAGGTACATTTATGTTTCCATGGAGAGAGCCTGGACCTGGGACAAGCATTGCTGCTGCTCTCCAGCTGGAGCTGGGGGAGGGAGTTGAGGAGGCTGGAGCTGTTCCCCCTTTCCTTTCCTCTCCCTGATGCTGTTTGGTTCCAAAGAGCATTGAACAATGTGTGACATCACAGGCCAATCCCAGCAGGGTTTGCTCAGCAGCCTCACTCCCCAAATTAAACATGCCCAGCAGCCTCACTCCCCAAATTAAACATCCCTGCCCCTCGTGCTGCCTGGGACAGGCAGGAGGGAGGTTATGCAAGGAGTAGAAAAGCACTTTTTCCTTTTTCATGAATCCTGCTAGTTTTACAAGTAAGCTTCAGCCTCGATGGTTTCCTTACAGCTGGCCGTGTTTTATGATCACGGACTGCACTTTTTTTCCTTCTTTTTGTCTTTCCAGAAGTGAAGCTGAGGGTGCAGGTGGATGGCCTCCTGTCTGAGGCCTTGGGCAGGTACTCAGAATGGTTTGGGTTGTGGGGTTGTGTCCATGTCCTCGATCACAAATCGGGAATCAGGGACATGGTCAATGTTCCCTGCGACTCCCTTAAATAAAATTCCAGGCACACATGGACACAGAATGATTTAATATAAATGACTGACTGCTTGAAACTCTTTCCTCCAGGAGGAAAACAGAGGAGAGATGAGAACAACAACCCATTTTGGAGCCTGTGCCTCTGTCTCAATAATGTGTGTGAAAATACAGGGCCTTTCCCCAAACCATCACTGCCCACCCCAGCTCTCACAGCTCCTGGCAGAGGTCTGAAGGTCCATTTCCCCACCAAGTTCCTCAAGGATGTGGGCTTCATGAGGTATGGGTGCGAATTCATTTGCTTTGCCATCTGTATCCTCTTACCCCTCCTCAACCTCCTCATCCGTCCACAAGAAGATTTTTCCTTTTTTCTAAAGTCCTAGTCCCGACATACTGAATTAATGTGTTTAAAAAAACCCAAACTGAAGCCCTTTCATGCCCTGCACCCAGCCTGCAGCAGGCAGTTCACCAGGCACAGACCTCTCTGCCCTCTGTGTGCAGTCAGAGCTCAGCCCCTGCTCTCGCTCTCCATCGCTTCAGTTTGCTGCTCTCGCTGAAGCAGTAAATAAATAACCACCCTCGTGACTTGGTCTCACTAATGATTTTTGACTTGTCCTGTTTGTCTGAGAAGAAAAGTGCCCTTGAGGTTCCCATATGTCTCAGGAGTGGCGTTTCTTGGAGACAAGCACAAGGGTTAAGAGACCTTTTCAGAGCTCTGGTGACACTTCCTCTGGCCCATCTTAGATATGGCTGGACCTTCACATGCATGAAAAAAAGATCAGATTTTATTTTCAGATATAAACATAGGTTACAAGGTGATAAGAGATATGAAGAATGTGATAAGAGATTGTCATAGGTTAGCAAAGCATATGATGTGGAGATGTCACACAGAAGTGAACTTGATATGCTGAATCTCTGAAATCAGAGAGATGTGAGTCTCATCATAAACACATTCAGGAAGGTGACTGACAGCAAAGGAAAATGTCATTAAACCAAGATAATTCGGGGCAAGAATGAATAGTTTTAGACACTCCATGCAGACTAGACTTGGGAAGAAGGTTCAAACCATGATGTCATCGTTTTCAGGACGGATCTCAGGCATTGCTGGAGGGAATTAGGATCAGTCTCCTGTGATAGCGTGGCACAACACACAGCAGTGGTCCCTTCCAGTCCTTTCTGTTTAAAGACTTCTTCTGCTATGTTTGGTACAAATCCATGGCTAAAGTCACAAATAAAAGATACAGAGAATAACTGAGCTCTGAACCATGCTGGAAGAACTCCTGGGAGACTGGAGCAACCACCATGTCTGCTGGTTTTATAGCCAGGAGGGGGGATTTCCACAACCCTTTCAGCCCTACTCTGCCTCCTTGTTTTGCAGCCCTAAAATCCCAAGCAAGGACTAAAGCTCTGATCCTTTCCTGCATTCGTCTTCATCATCACGGAATGGCTTGGGTTGGAAAGGACGTTAAAGATCATCCAGTTCCAAGCACCTGCCTGGGTAGGAATATTTTGCACTATCCCAGGTTGCTCCAAGCCCCGTCCAACCTGTCCTTGAGCACTTCCAGGGATGGGGCAGCCACAGCTTCTCTGGACACCCTGTTTCATTGTCTCACTGCCCTCACAAGGAACACGTTTTTCCAAATACCTCATCTAAACCTGTTCTTTTGCAGCTTGAAGCCATTGCCCCTTGCCCTGTCACTCCCTGCTCTTGTCTCCAAGGAGGAGTTTTCTCCTTTGGTCACCCTGCCTGGTGGCTGTGGGGGAGGAAAGCTTGTCACAAGACCATGGCCAAGAGCCACGGGGCACCATCAGTTCTGCATGGTTTCCAGCCCTGCAGATCCCAGGAACCCACCTCCCTCCTGCTCCAATCCTGTGTCCTCCCCGGGCGCAGCCCACCAGCTGGCACAGGGTGGTTTGGCTGCTCAGGTCAGCCGGCAAGGCATGGTCATGGCTCAGGTCAGGCATCTTCTAATGTGGGAGGTTACGACATCTCCCTACATCACCAATCTCCATGGGAACAGGGCAATGAACTCTCTGTTCTCCAAGCAGCCACTCCTCCACCCACTTTGCTCTGTCCCAGAGCCTTTATAAGCAGAGCCACCGCCTGTGCTCGGTCTCGGACAGCTTCTGTTCACACTGGTGTTGTCTCCATCCCTGCGAAAGCTACCTTGCTGCCAGCTGCCAGTCATGAAAATCCTTTTCTTCCTCGTCGCTGTTCTCTGCTTCCTTTTCCAGGCTGCTCCAGGTAAGGCTGAAGAGAGATGAGATGGAGGCTGAAAGGGTGCAGATGCAGAAAAAGTCATTAGATCCCAGTGCTGAGGGTCAGATTACCTCTGTGCTCCTGAAATTTCATATTAGAATTCCCCTTCCCTGGTCATAGTCCTAATTCTCAAGCTATTGAGTCAAGGTCCTTCAAAGTTGTACTGATGGTTTCTTTCTAGCATATGATGATAAGATGGGAAAATAAGGATGCTCCTGTATTGACCTTGGTGCCAGGGAAGGTTTTGGAGCAGCTCATCTCGAGTGCCTTCACGTGGCATGTACAGAACAGCCAGGGGATTAGGTACAGCCAGCATTGGTTCATGAAAAGCTGATCTTGCTTGACCAGCTTGATCTCCTCTATGACAAGGTGTCCCATTTAGTGGATTAGGTATCTAGCTGGATTTTGGTAAAGCTCTGACACTGTTTCTCACAGTGTTCTCCTGGAGAAACTGGCTGCTCCTGGCTTGGATGGGTGCACTGTTCTTTGGGTTAAAAACTGTCAGAATGGCCAGGCCCAGAGAGGGGTGTGGAACGAGGTTACATCCAGCTGGGACTGGTCACCAGTGGTGTTCCCCAGGGCTTGGTACTGGTGCTAGTCCTGCTTGATATCTTCCTGAATGATCCAGATGAGGGGATCGAGGGTAACCTCAGCAAAATTGCAGGTGACACCAAGTTGGGCAGCAGTGTTGATCTGCTGGAGGGCAGGAAGGCTCTGCAGAGGGGTCTGGAATGGCTGGATCCATGGGCTGAGGCCTCTTGTGTGAGGTTCAACAAGGCCAAGTGCCAGTCACACCAACCCCTGCAGCTCCACAGGCTGGGGAAGAGCACCTGGAAAGCTGGAATAAGCCCTGGAGGTGCTGGTGACAGCGGCTGGGCATGAGCCAGGTGTGCCCAGGTGGGCAAGGGGCCAGTGGCACCTGGGCTGTGCCAGCTCTGGGGTCACCAAGCAGGACAAGAGCAGTGCCTGTCCCCTGTGCTGGCTCTGCTGGGGCACCTCCAGTGCTGGGAGCAGCTCTGGGACCCTCCTGACAAGAGAGACCTTGAGGGGCTGGAGCATGTCCAGGGAAGGGAATGGAGCTGGGGAAGGGGCTGGAGCAGCAGGAGGAGCTGAGGGAGCTGGGAAAGGGGCTCAGCCTGGAGCAAAGGAGGCTCAGGGGGGACCTTGTGGCTCTGCACAACTCCCTGACAGGAGGGGGCAGCCGGGGGGGTAGGGCTCTGCTCCCAGGGAACAGGGACAGGATGAGAGGAAATGGCCTCAAGTTGTACCTGGAGAGGTTTAGATTGGATATTAGGAATAATTTCTTCACTGGAAGGGTTGTCCAACCCTGGCACAGCTGCCCAGGGCAGTGGTAGAGTCCCCATCCCCGGAGGGATTTAAAAATAGCATGGCTGTGGCACTTGGGGACATGGGTCAGTGGTGGCCTTGGCAGTGCTGGGGGATGGTTGGACTCGATGGTCTTGGAGGGCTTTTCCAACCTGAACAACTCCTTGAGGATTTTATTGAGTCAATTCTTGGAATAACACTAAAGATGTAACCCTGCAACATGAGAGCTTTCTCTTCTCACATTCTCACCCACACATCCTGACTGTGTATTCTAGACTAGGAGACCTCATCTATTTTTGAGAAAAATGTAATCCTGACTGTCAGTTTTTGCCTGAACTCCGTATTATCCACATGCATTAAGTGGGTTTGCAGCACATGTGTCACTCCAGGCTATTTGGGGATCTTTGGAGTAGCTGAAGTTGTCTCAGTTTGATTTGCAGTAGTCTCAGATTTGTACCTACTTTCCTAGGCCATCAAATGTCTGTCTGCTCAAAGAAGAAATGCAGAAACATTGAGACAAAGCCTGTACTACATGTTTTGGGCTTTTCCTACTTCATGCATCAGAAAATGCATTCTTTATGTCAAAAACCCTGTGATCCCTGACACGTCTGCAGGGCTGGTACAATTCCAGTAGAGTCTCCAGGAAAGGGCCACCAGTTATCTTCTACCTCTTCATAAAGTATACATAAAGGCCCATGACTTTATGGTCTTTTCAATTTAGGAGGCAAAGGGGATCAAGATCTAATGATGGCTTTAAAATCAGCTGAGTGACATCAAAAACATGTAATTCTTGAATAATATGTGATTAGAAGAAAGGACTCGAGAAGCACTGTGACAAAGTGGTTGACATGTGGTAGACCTGATTTAGAATAAAGCTGTGATGCCTTTCAAATTAGGGATAGAATCCAATTTGATGATGAAAAACTATGCAGAGTGCCAGGTAGATCTGATGACTCAACTCTCCAGTCCTCTGCCATGACAAACAAACATTAATTTTCCCTGTTTTTCTTGCAGCTTACAGCCAGGAAGCCTCTGACACCCTCGCATGCCGGCAGAGCCGGGGCTCCTGCTCCTTCGTGCCATGCTCTGCTCCTCTGGTTGAAATCGGGACCTGCCGTGGTGGGAAGCTAAGATGCTGCAAATGGTAAGAGGAATTCCTCCAGGGAAATGCTGCTGCACCAAGAGCAAAGAGAATTACTGGGCTTTTCATCCTTTTGGCATCAGAGCCCCTTTCCAGCCCCTTACAACCTCCAAAAATTACCTGCTAATTGCTGGGGTTTGTCAGTGGGGAAAAAAGGTGGAGCCTTGTGGTGTTCAAATATTCCAGAGAAAAAGAAAGACTATTTACAAGAGTGACAGGACAAGGGGCAGTGGCTTCAATCTGAGTAGATTTGGACTGGATGTTAGGAAGAAATTCTTCCCTGTGAGGGTGGTGAGGCCTGGCACAGGGTGCCCAGAGAAGCTGTGGCTGCTCCATCCCTGGAAGTGTCCAAGGCCAGGTTGGATGGGGCTTGGAGCAACGTGGGATAGTGGAAGGTGTCCCTGGTATTCTGGGCCATCAGCAGCCACACTTGAGTAGCTGTGGTGGGTGCTGAGAGG